>NC_084504.1:18272232-18612232 GCF_024500385.1 Phyllopteryx taeniolatus | reverse complement strand
GCTATATTGTGCACGGATGGACTTTTGATGCTGTCATACGCAGCCGTTTAAACTGTGCAAACATAATTAGAGAAATGCCAAGGCTAAAAATATGACACTGTAAGAGACACATGCGTGCGTGTGTGTGTGTGTGGGTGGCTGAGCTGGCTTGAGAACTATTGAACATACAGTATGTTCACTCACTAACATATTGAATTTACTGTACATCCCTTCCTGTGAATGTTAAGTGCCTAAAACAGTCAAGAAAAAAAGGAAGAGACCACAAGATGCATGTAATGCTAGACAGAGCAACGGTAATGTTTTAGCAGAGGGATAACTTGCAAATGCTGCGATTGGCTGGGAACGAGTCCTGGGTGGACCACACGGCAAGGCATCTCACCCAAAGGCAGCTGGGACAGGCTCCAGCTCAATCCCTGACCCAAATGAGGCCAAGTGCTGTAGAAAATGGACGGATGGATGGCTGGATACCTTGCATGAGGCAAAATAATTGACATTTATATCCACACACTGTCTAAAAGATGAAATAAACCGACAGGATGGCATTTATAGGTCAGGGAACCATATTTGGTAACAAGTGGAAATCACCACATGCCTCACAATACGCCAGTAGAACCATGGGATTTCCATCCATCCATTCTCAGTACATCTTATCCTGTTCAGGGTCGTGGAGTGCTGGAGCCTATCCCAGCTGACTTGGGGCAAAAGGGGGACTAGACCCTGAACTGGTCACCAGTCCTCACTGAGTGGGAACTCAATCTACGCTGCCTGCACCCAAGTCAGCCGAATGTACCACTACACCATTAGTGAGTCACCATGGGATTTCTTACTGGCAAATGTGATCATCCCAAGGATAACGTTAGAAGAAATGCATTGAATGGAAAGGATGCTAATACAGTATTTCATTATTGCACTCAAAATAAAATAAAAGTTGCTGAAGCAAAAAACTCTAGCTTCGGAGGAGTTCAGTGAGGCCAGGGAGAAGGACTTCCGGACAGGTTTGAGGAAATTCTGGTCCTTGTACGACCGGTATCAGAGTTTAGTCTGCATTGCCTGCAGTAATTTGTTTTCAATGAGGGTTGGACTCCGCCAAGGCTGCCCTTTGTCATCGATTCTGTTCATAACCTTTTTTGGTGGCCTCAATATTAGGTCTCTGCTTTTTGCAGACGATGTGGTTCTGTTGGCTTCATCGAGCCGCAATCTTTAAGACTCGCTGAAAATCAGCACCTCCCAATCTCCAAAAGTCAGGTTTGAGATTCTGCTCCAAGTGGAGGACTTTGAACATTTCTGTGTCTTGTTCAAGAGTGAGGGAAGAATGGAGTCAGGCAGTGTCTGATACAACGTCTCAGACTTTGTATCGGTCTGTTGTAGTGAAGGAGCTGAGCTAAAAGGCCAAGCTCTTGTCCAGTCTACGTTACTACCGTCACCTATGGTCACGAGCTGTGAGTCGTGATCGAAAGAACAAGATCCCGGATACAAGTGGCCAAAATGAGTTTTAAACGCAGGGTGCCTTGGAGGTGCCTGTGAGAAGCACGGTCATACTCGAGGGGCTCAGAGTAGAGCCCCTGCTCCTCCGTATTGAGAGGAGCCAGATGAGGTGGTTCGGGCATCTTCTTAGGATGCCCCCGGACGCCTCCCTGGTGAGGTGTTCCGGGCACATCCCACTGCGAGGATGACCCAGGCCACGCTGGAGAGACTATGTCTTCAGGTTGACCTAGGAATAGCTCAGATGCCTCCAGAAGAGCTGGACAAAGGTGGTGAGGAGTGGCAAGTCGGGTTTGCCCGCTTTAGCTGCTGCCCCCGTGACTCGACCCCGGATAAGCAGAACAAAATGGATGGATGGATGGATGTGCAAGCAAGAGAGTCTTCTTTGTTTCCTCAAAGTGCTGTGATATGATAGTCTCCTATTCCTTGACAGCAAGAAAGTGAGACTATTGTTTTATGATGAGTATTTAATGAAGAGGGGGTCCTCGTCCCAGCTGTTTAAACAGGTTTCTCTTCTCCCCTTCACAAATCAGCCCATGGTATGATTTCTTAATGGTTTGAGCAGTTCCACTTGATTCCCTGCTGATGCCTCTCCTGAATAATTAAATGATTCCGACTGCTTCGCGGGGGTTCGTCTCCATGGCGACCCCTCCTCCCTGAGGAGTGATGTCAATCTACCGCCTGCTTATTGTCACCTTAACGGCCCATTAAAGTGGCTTGGAAAAAAAAGGTGCAGGCAGGGGGGTTCATAAACATTATCAAAGCACATTTTGTGAGATGTCAGCTCACTGTTTTGATACTTTGTTTTTTTGTTGTTGTTGTTTTTTTTAAGTAAGTAATTGGAAGCGTAGAGGGGGGGGGGGGGGGAATTTCACCTCTGGAGGCAGCACTTCATTGACTACACTGTGTGTATGTGGCACACAGCAAATTGAAGCAGCATTGTATTTCTCCGCTCCTCAAATGCAGAAAAAACTTCCTGAACACGTGAGAGCTCATCAAACTGCCGGTACATTTAAATCTGGCTTGAAAACATTTCTATTCACTGATGCTTTTTCATATACCAAACATGAATTTTCTTACTTGTATTTTGTGATTTTAAATGTATTTAGTGAGTTTAGGGTTTCTCTCTTCAATTATGCTTTTTCTAAACTTGATTTTCATCTTTTAATTCAGACTTGTTTTTATTTAATATTTCTTTGCCTTCTGCAAAGCACAATGGATTTGTCTTGTGTAAGAAGAGACAAATAAACTGGGACCTGTTTTAAATTGTGAAAATGTTACAGAGGAGCATCTTAATAACGGCGTCCCTCAACTTTTGCTACCTCATGTGCCTCCCCACTTTAGATACCGATGCAGATGTGGTTCAACCCATGAATCCCATCCACATGCACGAGAGCAAGCATGGATGTGATGCCTACGGTCTGCGCTATTATTAGCAGCAATGCGACGTACTTTTCCACGCGGCGTGGCGATTTTTTAAATCAGGCCCAAAGAAATGCAATAAAAGTGGGATTACGACATAGTTGTTTGCCGTCCAAAGTGCTTACGCCGTGTTTTCATCATGGACTTCAATTCAATTTGGTGATTAGGACGCGAGGGGGGCCGCTAAAACCCAGCATGGGATTGATGAATGCACTCTTGAAGCCATTTAGTTGCAGTGTAACCACATTGTTGTGTGCATTTGTGACAATGTTAACAGACTGTTGCTCGGCTTCAATGTGACTCGTTTTGTTCGGGGATAAATGAGCCTTGTGGAGGTGTTTAAGGGTCAAATCATTACTGAGGACTCGTGATAGGCACGATCTAATGAGATCCAAATACAAGAGATGTGTGAAATAATCTGCCTTTACAAAGACAATGATGCTTCGTTTTGTGACTGAGAGGTGTTTCTAATATTTGGTCCCTCAACAATAAAAGTATAAAAGTCAACTACGTGAACTACCAGTAGCTCTCAATTTATTCAATTACTAAGAAGAGGTGTTCCTAAAAATGTGGTTATACAGAGCGCTCAGTATGATGAAGTACAATTCTACATCAAACTAAAACCACTGGGGGGGAGAGCATGTTTTTGCAGTACTTGTAATTGAAAAGATGCTACACAGATGCTACACATCGGTACCATTTCACCAGCCTGACATATATGTGGCAGCGTTAGCCGTGTGGAGATACTTTAACGTAAACATGGGTGACAATATTTTTAGCTGACTAGAAAATTATGCTCTGCTTGGACAGCGAGGGAGGAAGCAACAAATAAAAAGAAGTATTAGATGGTTTAATAAAGTATTACCTCAGTTGTCCTGTCATGGTTTCATTTTATAACTTCTCAAGAGGCTGGCTTGTAATTTCTTTTTACTCACTTTGTTTTCTTATCTATGTACTCCTTTTTACATAATGCCCTCGAGTGTTCAAACTGAGACACCATATACTGTAATTGAAATGCCTTGTATTATGGGCTACATTTAAGTGAAATACCGTACATGGCTGGATGTTAAAATGTCAGCAATGAGAAGTTGTTACTCTAAAAAGTGTTAGATTTGAGTGAAACTTATGCCAGGTTAAAGAAAAGTTTGTTTTTGTACAATGTTGGGTGAAAATAAAGCATATTACCATCACAATTGCAAGACTTAGTGGGAATTACCAACTATTAGGTCTCAGTATCTGCGAGTATTTAAATGTGAGTTCTGTAGTTGGTCTAAAAAATCGTATTGGTGCCTCCCGTACTCATAGCAGTGGCATTGGAAGAGATGTTGGTCTTTCATCCCATGAACTGTAACTGCGAAATATTGTATTTTATTTTGGGGGTTACAGCATGTCATCGCAAGGTTTTGGTGTGGAACTCAGTCAAGTTCAGATATTATGTAATGCTTAACTTTTCATACATGCCTTCATTCTTCTTTCTCACTTCTCAGAACACATTGTACTGCGTAGTAAGTCAATCATCATCTCAGTGTTGTGAAAGGACACACTCTTCTTTCTGTGCCGCAGAATGGGAATCTTTTCTTTCCTTTGCACTTTTTGTTGTCGTAAAAAGGCGGCCATTAAGTGCACAGGAATAAGGAGAGCGCTAAAATCATCGCTCTGCCCTTCGCAGATCTGATTATTGTTCTCCATCAAAGTTAAAAGCCACACGCACCTTCACCTTCGCATTAAAGACGCGCACGTCTCTCTCTCTTTTTGTGTCACCTCCTCAGCCCACGTTCCACCGCTATTATTACTTCTTCTATGAGGGCAGCTGACAATATTTATCCTTGTAAAATACAGTAATAGAGGACTAACTGCCCATGAGCGCCATAATGTTTTTTATAGAACTGAACGTCCCCCTCGTGCATTTCCTGCCGGCGTAAGAGAGTGGAGGCGTTCATGATGAAGGAGTGTGGAAATGAGTGAAGGTTCCATTAGTATGCTTCTAGTTGGAGTGACTTGCTGCCATGTTGAGCAGAGCAGGGAGGCCGTGACCATGGCAGACGCTAACGGACAGTCAGAAGAGCTGCAGACATGATCTCGACGGGGCGTTTGGTTGTGTTGCGGTTCATATTGTAGCTCAGTGATTCTCAAAGTACGTGAAACAATCAACTGCTTAAGTACAGTACAGTTGTATTTAACTTTTTAGTGATGACAGGAAAACCGCTAAGTTCAGGCTGAAATCCAACTCGTAATGTTGTGACCTTATTTTTGTGACATCATTTTTTGTTTTGTTTTGGTAATGTCAAAATTATGTTGTTTCAGCTTTTATTGTACTACTCAGACTTTTTTTTGGTCTCATAATATGATGCTTTTAGTGTTCTAACATTACAACCTTTTTCTCAGAACTTAAAACCTTTTTTTCCCCTCAAAATGTATTTTCTATGTGGCCCAACTCCTCCTCTATACTAATATATGTGTTGATTTTTTAAATTTGATTATCAGTGGATTGTGATTCGACTGATATTGTTGGCAAAGTACAGCGATCATTTAATATTATCGTATCCATCACGCTCATGTTGCCAGACAACAGAGAGACATGTGAGGGCCCTAAAATGACAATCAGTGTGACACGGGGCCCGATCATCCTGTCCCAAGACGCGACCCCTTCCCCTCTGTTGCTGTGGCGTCCCAGTGATGTCGTCATTAATTCATGGCACAAATTAACACGTTTAGCCACCCGCTGTTGACTTTGCTTTATTTGCATTAACCTTCCTACCCATCAAACCGCATGTCTTGGTAATGTGTGTGTGTGTTTTGGGAGAGAGACGGTGAAATTCATAGCTTCCTCACCTAGCGACTCGCCCTGGAGAGATGCTGAAATGTTCTAAAAACACACACACACAGACACACACACAGACACACACACACTTGGATGTCCAATCCTGTACCGGCACCTAAAAAGATTCTCCTGATAGGTCCATACTGCAGCAACTTTACAACTAAATAGCAAAGAAGAGCTCATCCATATGGTCTCCATGGTAGCCAAATGAGGTCGTCTTCCTCTTTTTAGGCCCGGACGCCCACATAGCTTATATTTCAACCAATTTCACAAATCCAAAGATTAATGATTGATATACTGTACATTTGATGAGGCTAGAAAAGGATGAGTGTGGAAAATTACATGCTGTCACAGTTTGTCTGCTGGACCTACAGATGTTTTATAGCACAGACTGACAGTGACACACACACACACACACACACACGGGGACGTCTTGCCCACCTGTGGCTTTTCCTGACTCCTGGAGCCAGCCATCTTCTCCCAGCCTCCATTCCTCTCCTCTGCCAATCATCTGTGCGCTCTCCTCCTCTCTTCTCGTCTCTTACATTTTTATCCTTCACACATTTTCCTGTTTTCTTTTTTTTAAACTAAAACAAGAGGCACCCTTTTCCACCATACGAGGATTCAGAAGGTCAAGGAGTAAGTCCCACAAGGAGGAGCGTGGTAAGAAACCAGCCATTGACTCAATTATGAAGTTTTTGCCGACTTTGTTCTAAAAATGAATTAGATCCTATGTGGTGCTGACAAGTGTGCTGAATAAATGATAATTAGCTCCATATTCCCTCTATTTCTTGGTTTGACCCTCCATCTGTTGGCTGTTGGACACAGGCGCAGCCATATGCTCTCCATGTATAAATTATCATCATTTGCCGGCACCCTTGCACTGGCATTAAACATACATTCAGTCCACAACAATAAAAAAACAATTTTTTTTTTAGGTTTGCTCTACTTTAAGACCTTGAATGCCCTTTGTCAACCCCATGTTGTGTGCTTGTTATTGCAAGACTTTGATTTGGTCTGTGTCTTTTGTCATAACAGAACTTTGGTGTGTTTGCACATCTCTTGTAGTCCACCACGCACTGATCAGTGACTTTGCCTCCAGGCAGCTGTTCGCTGGAGACAGGTCGTTCCCTCATTACAGTATGCGCTGCAACGCATACACAGAACTCAAAATTTACCAGCGCTTGATGTCGAGTCCATCATTTCTAGTGTAACTTGAGCAATGTGGCGCTTTTTCCTTGTAGGACTCTGCCTTTGCTAAAATCACAACTTGTGATCTGGAGGTATTTGTGTGTTTTCTTGATACATTTGAGGAAAATGGCCCCAGCTGCACAGTCAATTTGCTTTCAGATTGGCTCCCCTTGAGTATTACGTGTAAACATGGACCTGATCCACAAAGCCATCGTACTTGGATAAATGTACAAATAGTGGCAAAAGAGAAACACCCATATAGTCTGAATATAGATGCTGCACATGAATTATTCATGGGAGTAGCCTGCTTAAAAATGCATCTCCAACCTTTCTGTCACGCAAAAAGAGAAAGTCGTATTTAGTGTTAGGATAACATCAGATCTTGATACTTCTAAATCGACCTTACTTTTGAATAATAATACTAAAAGGTTTCTTTGCACCAACTGGTTGGTGTGCAGTACATCAGAAGCTATTTCCTATCAGCGGCCGTCGCAATTTTTATTGTTATAGTATATTAATGAAAAAAAAATATGAGACAACATTTAAACAAGGTTTATCATGAGCGTTTGTGGGTTAGATTCAGGAGAGGTTTTATTAGAGGCTCTTGAGTAGAGTCGCAAAAAATATCAAGGACTTAAGCCAGAAAACACACAAAATGTCGCATCCTACACCTATGTTGAATAAAATTCTCGCAATTACACAGTTGTTGTCTATGCATTATTGGACATAACATTTTGGTGAAGAAGAAGTTTCACTTTGCGTCACCTCCCTCGTTGCTCGCAACGATTAGTGATTAGCGATTAGTCAACTTCAAGCGTTAAACATCGATGCAGAGCAGTAAAATCGACTAGTCGGCTAATCAATTCAATGCCTAATAATTGAACGCAGCTCCACAAGGTCAGAGCTTGACTTCTTGTGTGGGATGAAAGTCTCGCAGTGTTCATGAAGTAAAAATAAAACGTGAAATATGCGGTTCTTTTATTTTGATTTGGATTTGAGCAAGGTTACAACTTACAATATGTCTGCAGTGTTGTCAATTAAGTGACATAGTTGCGATATTTAGTGACTTTTATGACCTCTCTACTTAATTTTTCAAAAACAGACTAGTGAAAATACCAATATTTGAACAGAAACAGTGGAGCAACACATGTAAGCAGACAACATCCAAGTTCTCACAGGCACATATTGTATTTGTTTCCCCCCCTGTGAAAAACAGCTAACATTATAGCAGCTACTGAGTCACTTTTAGAGTAGAGGTGATTCGTTTGTGTCTCTTTGACTTTATGAAACTGCCTCCCGGTAGCCAAGGAGAAGTACATTGAATTGCATGAAAGCATTAAATGATGGTGCACAAGCTGTTTAATTCTTTACATTCTATTTATTTATGTTATTAGTCTGTTTTTATAAAGTACAATATTTTAGAGTGCTATTTTTCTTATGATAAAACATATTACAAAAAAAATGTTTGTTGATTTATTTTTTTAATTGAGGCTGAAACGGATTAATGGCATTTCCATTCATTTCAATGGGGAAAGATGATTTGACCGAGGAGTGTTTTGAGTTACGAGCTTGGTCACAGAATTAATTAAACTTGTATCTCAAGGCACCACAGAACAATATATACTGTATAATGTATGAGGAGTGTGTTTCTTGAACTGTTCAATGTGTAAAGGTCTTTGACATAACTTCTGTTGCTATATATATGGTAAATAAAATGGACTTGACAGCAATAGACAATTTAAGTCTTGAGTGAACCTAACATCCATGTTTTGGGAATATAGGGGGAAGCCAGAGTATACGTGAAAGATGAGTCCGAAATCTTTGAGTTTATTTACTGTACATGTTTGTAATTGCATTGCAGGCCAGATCAAATTTTGCATATTGGCCTACAGTCTTATTGATCCCCCACCCCTGCTTTACATGATCAAAAAGCCGAGCTGGCTTTTAACATAAAATTAACAATAAAATCAGAATTGGAGACAAGATATGAATGTTCCACTTAACGAACCCGAGATTTGTCATGCTTCAACGAGGCCACCCGGATTTCATCCAGCACATTTTCTGAAATACATTTGATTGATTTTCTCAATGAGGAAGACGGTCCAATATCCTATTGTTTTTCATAGACGAATATCATCTGATCTGATCAGTGCAACGAAAGATGAATGTGGTGAAATGTTCGGAAAGAAACACAAAGGAATGTTGTGTGAGAGTTGTCGGTCACTTCGGGCTCTTGCATGAGAATCATTCGTTAGCATTTGTGCCGATATCAAGTTCTGCTCATGAATCCAAATTAGACGTTAGTCTGAGACTTTTGATCGGATATGCAAATGGAACGTATAATATCCTTCACCCCGCACCCATAGCCACCCCCCCCCCACACACACACTTACACACGCACACTCATACAAAAAGAGCTGGAGCGTAGTGAGTAGAACACAAATTTCTCTCATCCTAGTTGCTCTGTCTCATTGAAATCCACTGGACCCTTATTTTAATTGCAGACATGTCAACATGGTCTTTAAAATAGATTCGGTGCAACAACAGCATAGTGGAATTACAAGTAAATATGAAGTAAATTGACATGATATTAGAAGTAGGCCTCAGAACTATAAGGCAGACGTGCCAATCACTACTCTACCATGTTGCCGAATGGGAGTTACTCTATGTTGCCGGGAATTACAGGAGTCCAATCTGAATGAATGAGTAAAATGTTGTACTAACTTTTCATACCTTTCCTTTACTTATAGTACACTCACACTGCCCTGTTCTGTACTGTTTACATTTTAAGTTCAATATTGTATGCTGAGCAGCTCTAACTATTCGCACTGAAAACTAAATCGTGTTTCCTTGCTTGTGCAAGTACCTTTCCATTTAATATGATTTTAAATGTCGACTCCATATTCTTTGCGTTTTTCTTCAAACAATCCAAGAAAAGAGTCAGGTCATTCATTTTGTAGATACATTTTCAACAAATTAATTACATTTTAAATGCCACATAAATGCATTATCCTTATATTCAAGGGAACTATTTGGGTTTGACAAATGCACAAGAAGCTTTTATCTTAATTAAAAATAATTTCTTACTGGCTGCTCGTTTGGGTTTCGCTCCTCAGAGGAAGATGGCGAGGAAATCTCACAGTAGAAGAGTTCTCACCCCGCTGTCTACAGAGATAAAGGTAAGAAATTTTTCTTTGCCCAGAAAATGCACGCTGTCATAATATCCCTTTGTATTTGCATATTTCCTCTTCAGAAAATATCAACAATTATTAAGGATGAATACATTACATCAAGCAGGAATAGGGGGCCACTTTAGTTTTTATTCCGCTCAGGATCACACTAAAATAGCTGAAAAAATATGACCAAGTAAACCTTTGTGATGATATGTTATTAAGATTTGTTGGTTAAATGTTTATTCAACTACACAAAGGGCTGGCTAGCTAATCCTGTACAACTGATGAGCCTCATGTGAAGGTAATTTGTTTGTGTTGAATAATTAAACAGTTGAAAACAGTCATTTATGTAACATAGATTCATGATTGTGTACATGCTACAAGCACGGTGTTGATGCTTTATGATCTTCTCCATTTTAAGTGTTTTGCCGCCATTTTGTGGCATCTATACACAGTTACAAACTCCTTTGCGTGAGTGTAAGCAAACGTTTTTGTGTTCCCCAACCTTGATCTCCAACAGCATCAGCTAATTATAAAAAATATTAATAATGCAATTGTAATAATAAGCATTTCCCTCCTCATAATCAATGTGATAATCTGTGCAAGAGAATTATTACACTTGTTGCATTTTAATGTTTACATTGAGAAAGTGCAAAATAATTTTATCTGAGATTCACTGTCTGTAAGTGGACGATAAATGCTCAAGATTTGCAGGCAGCAATTTCAAAAGATCAGATTTAAAGCAGAAACTAAGCTACGGATTTATAAAAGTTGGATTAGGAAGCGCACAATCATTTTTTTCCTCCCTACCATCAGATTCATTTCTGCATTTTAATGTGGAGAAAGTAAGGACGTCTCAAATGTTCCAGCGCACTTTCAAGTGGTTACTGATGGAAGTTATTACACCTGGAAGTCGACCTGCATGCTCATTCAGACTTTGGAAAATGCATGACTTTTCTCTATTGTGTGACAATAAATAAGTATATTACAACGTTAAACAGTGGTATGCTCCTCCCACAGATAATGCAAGTCGCTTTATCATGGGTATGTTTGTTGTTGTTTTTTTTCGCTTGTTTTGCTGTCATTTTTAAAATTTAAATTGGACACAGCATCCCAGAAAAAAATAGCCCTCTGTGTTGACAACCCAATTAAAAAGACTCCCTAATAACAGATTGTTAGTGACGACCCGGAATGACCTATTATATTCACATTCATGACCATTAATGAGGTTTTTATGTGGCATGCTTTGTAATGCATGATTTTTCTTTTGGGTTAATCAACTTCTATAAATGATAATGTTATAGTCGTGTGCTGCGAGTGAGCACAAATTGAACATGACTTTTCGAGGTGTTACATACATGGGATGGATTATCATGAAGAGATGATGATGCAACATCAAAGTTTTGGGTGTAGTTGCGATGGAAACCGTGTGGCGGTGGATGGTTGATTTTAAAGAAATGTTTGGACATGTGAGGGAGATGCATGTCACAACAATATGTCCAAATTATTTAAAACAGCCTATAAATAAATAAATAAATAAATTGCTTTTTTAAAAAATCCGCAGTTATTCGCTGAAAATCTTGTCTATTCGATATTTTGTTTGTGCTCAGGCCAAATCAATTAAAACATTTCTTTGGCGCCATTTGGTGGAATTTATTTGTTGTTGTTACGTTGAATTTATAAATTTTGTCTGCTTTTGAGATTTCATGTTTTGTTGGTGGTCCTTGAATGCATACAATTTACCTGTATTTCCTGACCTTTATCGTGTGTAAATAAATGATGTAAAAAGTGAGTTTATTGATTGGTTGAGTTAAGTGCCATTCTGGATATTTGTTGCCCATGTGTGATGTCACTTCAGTTTGAGTTCGTGTGTAAAGGCAAGTATGCTAGCTATATGTTATAGATTATAATATATAGCTCGCATACGAGACTAAATAACAATACAATGTTATAGTACCGCCATTGACCGTCAGTTAGCGAGAACTTCTTCAACGTGAACCTTTCATGTAACTTCGGACTCGCAGCTTTAATGTGACCTGGATGCACAGAAACCATCGCCTTTTTGGCTACGGGACTCTTTATCAGCGATGTATTTACGGTAAGACGTCCATTATTGTTCATATGCTGTGGTCATTTATTTGCTAAGGTAAAAGGCTAGTGTTAGCTTATCAAGCTATGTTAAAAATGTGCACGGTGGTGCTAACGTAGCGCACGATACATTTTAAACTATAGTGTAACTCATTAGATAGCTTTTAACTGGTTGTAAAAGTGTCAGTGACGTTGATAGTGCTATTTTTTTTCATAAGTAGAGAACGCTTTATCTTGAATGTTGACTCAAGTTATGTACTCACCGGCAATATTATCAGGTACTGTACACAATTGCATCGTTAGCTCTTTTACAAAGTTACTAATGCTCTTTTTTGATTAGCAATGTCAGATAGGTAGTGGTAGTAATTTACTTCTGGTGGTTGTAGATTTTAGTGGTGTAAATCTTCACTCCATCATAATGATAGATGTGTTTTAAGGTGTCATGGTCATGTGGCAAGTTGTGAAATTAATACCTGACTATCTCTCTGATGAGCATAATTTGACAGGTTAGATCATGAAAGTGGACCTAAGCATCCATCCATAATTCTTCATGTGCTCTTTAGAGTTGAGGTGAGCTGGATCCTAGCTGACTGGGCGAGAGGCAGGGTAGCCTACATCCTGGACTGGTCGTCATCCAATTGTAGGGAATCAAGTAAGACAACAAGCCTTTGCACTTACATTCACACCTATTGGCAAATTTAGAGTCTTCAATGGACCCAACAAACATGTTTTTTTAATGTGCGGAGTAGAGAAAATCCAAGTAAGCACGGGGAGAACATGCAAACTCCACACAGGAAGCCCAGAGCTGAGATTAAACTGCGAGGCAGACATGCTAACCACTCACGCTCTTCTATGTGGAGTTTGCATGTTTGCCCTCCCTTTGCTTGCGTGGGCTTTCTCCGGTTACTCTGGCGTTCCAAAAACATGCATGTTAGGCGAATTCAAGATAGTAAGTCATCCACAGGGGTGAATGTAAATAATTGTTTGTCTATACAGAATGTGCACTGATATTGAATGGCAACCAGTCTGGGGTATACTCCTTGCCCAAAATCAGCTGGGATAGGCTCCAACTCACCTGCGACCATACTGAGGACTGTAAAAAAATGGACAGTAAATCATTAGATCTAAATAAAGTGCCCGCTTCTCAACTTCTGTTGTGTTACAGGCAGCTAAAAAAATATTGTGACTATGTCAACAGCGAGTGAATTTAAATAAAAAAAGTACCTTTTAATTTATTTATATTTTCTCATTTGCATACAGCCGCTATCACTAAACAAGTTACACAGAAATATCTCTAAACAACACAGTGTGTTTACAGTGGTTTTTTTCTTCTTCTTAAACTAAGGCTGTCAGTAGCATGCCTGCACTATAGATACACCAGGTGTGATAATCGATTATGTTTACGGATTATGTGTGTTTTTACTCCCACACCATATTCTTATTCATTGCCTCCGGGGAATTTGTATTGTTTTTATTTTTTTTTCCTGTTACACATGCGCACACATGCACATGTCAAAGCCCTCTCTCCCAGGTGGTGAATGGTTGCTGTTGGCGACGACAATAATGTCCCCAGAGTTTGACACTGTCACCTCTTCTTCTTACGCGCCTCCGTCCTTTCCCTCGTTGATTGCGTCGATCCAGAGAAGTTTCTTCATATTTGCCACCTAAATAAGAAACTCCCAGTGAGAGCTTGGACAAGTACAGAACACCCAAGAAATGTGAAATGAAAGAATTACTCTGGAGCTACCCAAATGTTGTACATACAGTTACGAAATTGACCACCACGTTTGGGATGAATATTACTTGACATTACATTACATTTACATTACATTACATGATTAATCAGCAATCAGTTCCACACAATCATCTTTAATCAATTATTTAATCCATTGTATTTGTTGATTAGCCACGTATAGGAGTGAGTTGAAGGAGCATCAATTAAAGATCGAGGTCCCTATTTTTGTGGACTACTGTGCAATTGCGGCGGAGCGCAAAAACTGGTGTTTCTTGATTTTCGTGCAAACGCAAAGCTCGCTGCGTATGTTTACCAGCTTGACAGACTGGTCTGCGCCAGGATGGACATCCTAGTGCAGCAGGAGGGTGTCCTTTGACATGTTGACTGGCGCTTTGACAATGGTGGTCTAAACTTATGCCTTCTGAGTAGACTTTACACCGATCTGATCGGCCTGATCGGTATGGGCCGATATTTAGAATTTTATGCTGATCGCCTGATCGGCTTTAATGTCATAATTTGCCGATCCGATCAATGACGCCGCAAAAGACATTTACTCCGCGTCGCCATCGTGCACAGTATATTTGAATCCAAAAGCTAGTTCATTTTTAGCCTTGTCGCGTGTCTTTTGATGTAGTACTATAAATATCTGACGGCCAATAAAGAAAAAATCGGTGATCGGTTATCGTTTTTTTAAACTCACTGATCGGTAATTGGCTCCAAAAATCCTGAACGTGTAAAGCCTACTTGTGAGACCATGTCCAACTTTTTGCGCAGTTAGTCTAACAATTTTGGTGAATTTTATCAGACAGATACGCGAGATCTGTGGACGTGTGATGGGTGACATATGTATTTCAACACTGGGCATCTAACCCTGTGAATCATTGTAGAAAACAATTAATTAATAATGCATTATTATTATTTCCATCATTATTTTATTTTTGCAATTATCCCAGTGGGCAGCATGCAGCTACGGGGGATAGGTGGAGCACACGTACAATCATTGATGGGGATAGGTACATGAGCCCACAATCCACGAAAATAGAGCGCCTAGAGTCTAAAGAGATGGTAAAGTCCACTTTTTGTAGTTGACTTCTCACTCTTAGCTAGCCCTGGACTGGCTAGCTGCTCTTTGCACTGTTACTTGTTATAAAGGAGAGAGTGATTAAAATTTTTAATACTAAATCTTTATACTTGGATGACAGTTAAGATGCCTGGACAGTTTAAAGACATTTTACGATGGAGACAGTTTGAGACTGGATCCTTCCAGCTGTCCATTTTTCTCAGCTTATCTGCTGCAGTCTCAGCAGGGAAGCCCGGACTTCCCTCTCCTGACCCTCTTCTGGGGGGATCCTGTGGCGTTCCCAGGCCAGCCGTTTCCTTAGTCATCTGCGGGGCCCTCCCTCATGAGGGAGCGGTCCAGAAGGCTTCCTAACCAAATGTGCGAGCCACCTCATCTGGCTCCTCAAGATGCGGAGGAACAAGCAGCTTTACTCTCAGCCCTTACCGGATGATGAAGCTTCTCACCCTATCTAACTTCGAATGTATAATTTCTATTTTTATTGTTTTTATGGGAACATATTTTTTAAATCTGAACAACGCATATGTTAGGCATCCATGAACAAATTATTTTCAATAGGCTTTACACGATCAGGATTTTTGGGGCTGATCACCGATCAGAGAGTTTAAAAAAACAATAACCGATCACCTATCCAATCACACACGATGGAGCAATTTGTCTATTTAAATGACTTGTTCAATTACTGTATATACTTGTGTACTGTATACTGAGTATCTTCAAAAGTATTCTGTAGGAAGATCATGTATTCTAATCAGTCAGGTCAAACCAACATTACAACATGACAGAAATAATGCGGGCTAACTTACTGTAACTGAATTACTTTATTGTAATTAAATTACTTCACACAGACTGAAACTTTAGAGCATGATTCGACAGAATGCCGGCATGTTTATGTACAATCGTTAGTGCTAGCACTAGCTTGCTAGGGCACGTAACGCTTTGTTACCTGCTTGTGAGGCATATAGTATTAAAAGTACGTGAACATACTGCAAGCAATCCTTAAATGAACGTAATCTCCTGATCACCGGTGACCACCACCACACGGTTTTCTGCATTTTCTTCTTATAATACACGTAGCGATGTCGTCGCCATGGTAACGAGTGTAGCCGGTCGCGTTTGAGTTGACAAGATAAAGCCCCGTAATTGTAAAAGATGGGATGCCTCGATTTTATTGCAGTAGTCTGACATAGTGCAATCGTGAAAGACCAAATTCGCCTTGTAGTCTGATCCAGGCATTACGTGTTGTCTGTCTCAGACGTGTTGTCTGTCCCACACCGCCGACATGTTTTTTTAAAAAAAGAACTTTGTCAGATATTTACGGTAGTGCCTCAAAAGACACACAACAAGGCTAAAAATAAATTAGTGTTTGGATTCAAATGTACTGTACACGATGGCGACGCGGAGCCGATCAGTGACGTCATTGATTGGATCTGCGAATTATGACATTAAAGCTGATCAGCATAAAATGCTAATTATCGCCAGATACCGATCAAGCCGATCAGATCGGTGTAAAGTCTAATTTTCAACCTTAAAGGTTTCGTTGTACAGGGGGTCCTCGGTTTGCGACGGGCTGCCGTTACTATGGCAGCATTATAACACAAATTTGTCTGTGGGTTGGTGGTTAGTCTGTCACTAACCTACTATATATACAAGGTGTGTCAGAAGCGATCCAGGACCGGAGTCACAAAAGATATTTCAAACTACAAACTACAAGCGCTCCACCTCAATGTGGGCCAGTCAATCAATCAGCATGTCACCAAAGACATGGACAACACGCCTGCTCACAATGCCCTGAGCATCTGACAGTTCCTGGCTGAGAAGAACATCGCCATGCTGGAGCAACTTCCCAACCCACCCAACTTTTTCTCTTTCCCATTCACTGCTATTGACGGCTTCAGAAGTCAAATATCAATGTTAACTGGGAAGGCTGGCACTGAATGAGTTTAAGGGAGTCATCAAGGGCACCTGTTTTAAAAACATGGACAACATCAAGATGGCTGTAACGACGGAGCTGCATATGCAGAGAAGGCTGCCCTAGACTCCAGGGGGATTACTTTGAAGGGGAAAACTGATACACCTTTTATATTATAAAACAATCAAATGAAGAATAGTATATAATTCGGTAACTAAGGGTGCCTTTCTGTGTTGTGTGATGCTGTACTCTTCCGCCACACGCTGTTCGTAACCTCGAAATGACGTTTGTCGTGCCCGTCGTAAACTGAGGACTTCCCTTTGGCTCCAAAACGAGACGCATGTGAGCCATCTCATGGACTGTGAACTATGCATGCCGAAGAGGAGCAAGAGCATTATACTATGTGAACTGAGGTTTTGGAGCTCGGGGTGTTCACAGTGAGAGAGTGATCAACCTAACACTGAGGCTCAACAGAACTCCCCTCCCTTTGTGCAGGAACCTTTCTTTCTTTCTTTGTCATTCCGCTTTTTCTCCTCAGAGCAGAGCTCCTAATTCCTGAAACCTTTCTTTTTTTCACCTGGATCTCAGAAGCCCTCAGACCCCCTCCTCCCCTCTTCCTCCTGCCCTCCCTCTGCCTGTGAGAAGGGAAATCGAGCCACACTACGAGCACATGCAACAGGGTGCAGCTTCTGTTTTCTGTCCTCTCCTCTCCGACTGGGCTAGAAAAGAGAAGAGCGCCAGATTGCAGCCGAGTGAGTACTTCTTTGGCTTTTTCTGTTTTCTCCCAATCACAAGATCAGACGCCAAGACAAAAGTGAAAGAAGGAAAGGGAAGATTTTTCTTTCATCGTTTCCTGGACTGAGGAGGACGCCCACTCAGACCCAGAACGAGTTGTTCAGTTGGCTGACGAGTTTGGAAAGAAACGAACATGCCACCTGTGGCACCAGTTTGATGACGGAGGCTGCCCTTCTTACCACATCCTCTTTATCACATTTCGACACCGATGGCTTCCAAGAAGAAGTGGGCTGAGCGGAGGGACACGCGCAAGGAGCAACAGTTCTCCACCCGTGATGATGCGTCCGTCGCATCTGGGGTGTCGGGGCCTGGGCGTCCCACCGCCAGGGGGCGTTTCTCTGAGTCTTGGAAGAGGCTGAGCTCTAGAGGGGGGTCCACCAAGAGGGGGCCGCTGGGCTCTCAGCAGCCACCGGTAAGATGTTTTTGAGGACACACATGCTGGTCTCCAGCCATTTCCCAATACATCAGTCAGGCTAATGGGAGTGTTAAGTAGGACACCGTGCTGTCAACAACAGAGACGGCAAGTCAATCAGTGAGGGAATATGGGATTTTAGAAGACGAACATATTGTTTAAACTTTACGATTATATATGATAGTAAAAAATTATATAATAGTTATTTACTTGCATTCATGAACAGAAAAACTAGTTTTAGTAGTTGAATGTTGGTTATGTTTGATTAATTTTAATCTTAAAATTCTGACTCAAACTCTGGTTCCTCATTATTTGTCAAAATGGTAATATATGATAACAGACCCGCATTAAAGCACCGCCTGATGCTAGATGATCTCTTTTTGATGAGTGGTCTAATACATTTGATGAAGCACTGTGTAGTTAACTTCAGATTTGATTTGCTTCAGATTTCCTGGCTTTCTGTATCGACACCTTGAACAGCACTGGGATCAATACATGTTTAACAATATTTTCACTGTACCCTGCAAGATTAAAAAAAAAAGAAATATGTGTGTGTGTGTGTGTAAGACTAAACTGATTAAAGTGATCGGCCATAATTCAAAGATCCATTGCAGATACAGTACTTTAAAAAGTATGGAACCATCTTTTAGCTGAAGATATAACCTGGGAAATGGTCATTTTCTGAGAATTGACATACCATACTGTACATCAGTGTTACCCAACCTTTACTGAACCAGCAAACAAAAATGTAAAAAGTATGAATATTGAAATGATGATGATCTTATCTTAATGTACTCACAAATTGATTTACTCAGTGAGAAATCTGTGCATATTCATTTAAAAACAAAGCTGGGCTACTCGCAGGAAGCCATTACTTTTTCTGTTGTATGAATGGCAACAGTTGGATGCACAGGGTTATTGCACCATCTGCCATCTAATTGTAGAACGGTTTATTATTCTGTCTGTCATTTTACGTCACTGGCATAGATACAGTAGATGAATTTGTAATTAAAAAAATATATATTTCTGACAAATTAACCGAAATTGGATAAATTATTGCGGCACCCCTGATGACCTCTCATGGCACGCTAGTTGGGAATCACTGCCTTATACATACCATACAGTATATCTCTAAGGTCAAGCACAATCCATTGGGAGATGCTGGTACATTTCCAATTTGATATAAAGTACCGCATAAAATATGTCACAACTATAAAACAACAAATTGTCTACTCACCGTTAACTTTGTTGATAAGTGACACGCATGTACAGGCAGGGATGTGTACATGAGCAGCCAGGAAAGAGACTGTGTGTACTATTTTCTACGTCGCAATTCTATTTCTGAAGGTTCTGGTTCGGCTTCTGTTTTTCACTGTGGTGGCAACACTAACAAAATATATACACACAAAGAAAAGCACAAGAGTAGAATTATCCTTTTGATTAACTGAAGGCAATGATTTTCTGGCGTCTTGTAAGATTTGAGATCTCACGGAGGCCATGCAGCCTTTCGAACTTTTTGTGTGTGTGTGTGTGACTTTATAGGCGTAATCTTCTCCAAAAATGTGGTTGCACTCAGAATTTTACAACTTCACGGGCGTTCAACATTGTCAAGTCATCTCGAAAGTCTTAATTATTCTCCTCAGATGACAATAACCAGCGTCTCCTCTTATGATGACATAATGATGACAGGCTCTCGGTGGAAAGAAGGAGCTTCCAGAAGACTGGACCACTGCAGCCAAGGTGACCAGAAAGGCAGGCAGGAGAGTACTTGGTATATCTTCTGGCAGGAAATGAGAGAAGGAGACTTGGTGGTGGAACCTCACAGTACAGGAAATCATACAAGGAAAAAGGTTAGCTAAGAAAAAGTGGGACACTGAGAGGACCGAGGAGAGGCAAAAGCAATACATTGAGATGCGACACAGGGCAAAGGTAGAGGTGGCAAAAGCCAAGCAAGAGGCATATGATGACATGTATGACAGGTTGGACACTAAAGAAAGAGAAAAGGATCTATACAGGCTGGTCAGACAGAGGGAAAGAGGTGGGAAGGATGTGCAGCAGGTTAGGGTGATAAAAGATAGAGATGGAAATATGTTGACTGGTGCCAGCAGTGTGCTAGCTAGATGGAAAGAATACTTGGAGGAGTTGATGAATGAGGTAAATGAGAGAGAAGGGAGAGTGGAAGAGGCAAGTGTGGTGGACCAGGAAGTGGCAATGATTAGTAAGGGGGAAGTTAGGCATTAAAGAGGATGAAAAATGGAAAGGCAGTTGGTCCTGATGACATTCCTGTGGAGGTGTGGAAGCATCCAGGAGAGGTGGCTGTGGAGTTTTTGACCAGCTTGTTCAATAGAATTCTAGCGCGTGAGAAGATGCCTGAGGAATGGAGGAAAAGTGTGCTGGTGCCCATTTTTAAGAACAAGGGTGATGTGCAGAGCTGTGGGAACTACAGAGGAATAAAGTTGATGAGCCACACAATGAAGTTATGGGAAAGAGTAGTGGAGGCTAGACTCAGGACAGAAGTGAGTATTTGCGAGCAACAGTATGGTTTCATGCCTAGAAAGAGTACCACAGATGCATTATTTGCCTTGAGGATGTTGATGGAAACGTACAGAGAAGGTCAGAAGGAGCTGCATTATGTCTTTGTAGATCTAGAGAAAGCCTATGACAGAGTACCCAGAGAGGAACTGTGGTACTGCATGCGGAAGTCTGGAGTGGTAGAGAAGTCTGTTAGAATAATACAGGACATGTACGAGGGCAGCAGAACAGCGGTGAGGTGTGCTGTAGGTGTGACAGACGAATTTAAGGTGGAGGTGGGACTGCATCAGGGATCAGCCCTGAGCCCCTTCCTGTTTGCAGTGGTAATGGATAGGCTGACAGATGAGGTTAGACTGGAATCCCCGTGGACCATGATGTTTGCAGATGACATTGTAATCTGCAGTGAAAGCAGGGAGCAGGTGGAGGAACAGTTAGAAAGATGGAGGCATGCACTGGAAAGCAGAGGAATGAAGATTAGCCGAAGTAAGACAGAATATATGTGCATGAATAAAAGGGGGTGGGGGGGGGGGGGGAGTGAGGCTACAGGGAGAAGCGATAGCAAGGGTGGCGGACTTTAAATACTTGGGGTCAACCGTCCAGAGCAATGGTGAGTATGGTCAGGAAGTGAAGAAACTGGTCCAAGCAGGTTGGAACGGGTGGAGGAAGGTGTCAGGTGTGTTATGTGACAGAAGAGTCTCTGCTAGGATGAAGGGCAAAGTTTATAAAACAGTGGTGAGGCCAGCCATGATGTACGGATTAGAGACAGTGGCACTAAAGAGACAACAGGAAGCAGAGCTGGACGTGGCGGAAATGAAGATGAACCAATGTCAGTAAATACAGTTCGGTGCTACATCCGTAACTGCAACTTCAAACTCTACTATGCAAAGCAAAAGCCATTTATCAACAACACCCAGAAACGCTGCCGGCTTCTCTGGGCCCGAGCTCATCTAAGATGGACTGACGCAAAGTGGAAAAGTGTTCTGTGGTCCGATGAGTCCACATTTCAAATTGTTTTTGGAAATTGTGGACATTGTGTTATCCGGGCCAAAGAGGAAAAGAACCATCCAGACTGTTATGGACGCAAAGTTCAAAAGCCAGCATCTGTGATGATATGGGGCTGTGTTAGTGCCAATGGCATGGGTAACTTACACATCTGTGAAGGCACCTTTAATGCTGAAAAGTACATACATGTTTTGGAGAAACATATGCTGCCATCCAAGCAACATCTTTTTCACGGACGCCCCTGCTTATTTCAGCAAGACAGTGCCAAACCACATTCTGCACGTGTCACAACAGCGTGGGTTTGTAGTAAAAGAGTGCGGGTACTAGACTGGCCTGACTGCAGTCCAGACCTGTCTCCCATTGAAAATGTGTGGCGCATGAAGCGTAAAATACGACAACGGAGACCCCGGACTGTTGAACAGCTGAAGCTGTACATCAAGCAAGAATGGGAATGAATTCCACCTACAAAGCTTCAACAATTAGTGTTCTCCGTTCCCAAACGTTTGTTGAATGTTGTTAAAAGAAAAGGGGATGGTAAACATGACCCTGTCCCAGCTTTTTTGGAACGTGTTGCAGCCACCAAATTCTAAGTTAATGATTATTTGCTAAAAACAATAAAGTTTATCAGTTTGAACATTAAATATCTTTGTAGTGTATTCAATTAAATATAGGTTGAACATGATTTGCAAATCATTGTATTCTGTTTTTATTTGTTTAACACAACGTCCCAACTTCATTGGAATTGGGGTTGGGTACAGAACAGCAACGTAAAATGGTGGAAAAGAGGCATAAGGGTAGGTCTCTGTATTTGTAGCTTGCTTGTCATCATTACTATGAAAATGCCCTGCAGATGACAAAGCCATTTGCAGATCATGGGTGAAGTCTGCTTAGGTTAGCCTAATTTCCGTACCCTTTCTCGCTACAGCCAGAATAATAATTATCATGTTAAGGATTTGCTCGTGTGCCCAAGGAATACAGTAAAAATGTGTAAAAGCCTTGATTTAATCTGAGTGTAATAGTATACTTCATTAGGTCTTGGTGGTTTCTATGGAAACAGATCATGGTACAGCATGTTCAATTGCTGGCATACTCCTGTGAATTGTAGTTAAACATCTGCTAACATCTTGACGTTCTATCAAGTGTTCTTTAGTGCAGTCAGTGCCAAAGGTTGCACTGACCAAAAAGTTTTGACCTCAGTTATTGATGCCAGTGAAGAGCAGCACAAAGGGATGGAGTTTCACAGAAATATAGATGGTCTCTTTCTCTTAAGGAAATATTAACTTAAAAGTGTTTCCAGTACTCATGGAAATTATCTTTTGTTACAGCCAGAGGCTTTTAATATTATTGGATTCCCGATTGAAAACAATTGACTTTTATGTTTGTCTCCCAAATGTTTCTGTACGGTTGGTTGAGTTTTGTCGATATATACTTGGTCAGAACATTTCACAGCTATGCCATTTTCTATTTTCGTGCAAAAAGAGGTTTCTCTAGAGCTGCAAATAATCCATTTTGTCGCACTAATTACACAGAGTTCCCCTGCTAGTGTCTTTTGTCCGTGTGCAGACTGTGACAGTGTGCTTCTTCTGCAAAGGCAGTGTGGTACGAGGATAAATGTTAAGCTCAGAGGGCCAACTTTGCTGCTTGAATTCATCTGAGTGACACTCTAGATAAAGAAAGGTCTCCAAACTATATTTTTCTTTGGTACTGAATATATTTGAATGCATAGTCGCTGGATTTATATTACATGATTCATCACTTAGAGCTTTTATTTTTTTGTATTACTTTTCTGCTTCTTTAAGTCTTTGTGTAAACCTAATATCCCATTTGTGACTCTTACACATATGTTTTGTAAGCATCAGCAAATTTAATTAATTTTACTTTTTATTTAGTCCATCATGTAATTTAGTGCCCCCTTGTGGCTTTTACTGTGGGATTTAGGAACATGAGCAGATTGTCCTTCCACAATTACTATGCAAAACAGGGTGCAAAATCTCAGTCTTATTACAAATGGAGAATAACAGTTGCTGTTTGGCAGACATATGTGGGTGATGCGGCTTATCACAGCAGAGTAGTGTTAAATAGTAAGTGTGAAGAGCAATGATGAGCAGCACAGATGGCCTCATAATGGTATTTGCTTGAATTCAACAAGTTAATGTCTTGTTTCAGTTGAAAATGATCAGATCTTCTCACAGCAAAAGCAGGACCTGCCTCTCCACACGAAACCAATAATGTTGATTTTTTTCCACCTTTTTAACTAACTATCAAGATGGAGTCGTTTCAAGAATGATTAATTCCTGATACTTAAAATGACTGATCAATGTCGTGCATATGTCAAAACTCTATATAATGCAGTGACTGAAATATCGCAAAGGGGAGATGTAGACAGAGCTTGCACGATGGTACAGTATGGTAGCTTTTATTGTCAATTCACAATATGTGTGGAACATACAGAGGGTTGAAATTTCTTTCTCAAATGCAATTAAATACTACCGTTATTTTCTAAGAAAGAGAAGAAGAAGCGGATAATACAGTGAGGAATATACTGTAGAAACCACAGAAAAGATAAATGAGCATTTTGTTTTCTCAAGTACTTAGGAGCCATGGGGATGGTAAAGCGTGTCACCCACACCTACTGACGTCCTGTTGCGACCCGCCAGAGACATTAGCAGTCTTCCGTAAATGTGGTTACCCTTGGAGTTGCTCTCCACAGTGGATCTCTGCGCATCTGGCATACGTCATATGGTGTTCTCTCAGATGGATTTATCAGTGTCATTCAACCAATTGGAGGAACAAAATGAGATGAGGCAGCACTTTCAATCTCCCACACCCCTCCCTGCCCCATTGGAGCAAAGCCCAACGCAAAACTCACTCTCTACTAGCCTAAATACCATGTTAGGTCTGACAGACCGGGTGAAGGCTATTTTCAATATTGGAGTCAAGCCCAAATCATGCCAAGATCTTCCTGCCATCCTCCCTCGCCTGAAACCACCGTCCACTAAGATGCGAAGGGCCCCTCCTCCACCCATGAAGAATCTTGCCTGCGAATCTGACTGATATCTGCGGGGTCTTTTCCAAATAAGTCAGACCCCTATTGGAGATCAGACACTTTTCATACCTGTAATTACAAGGGACATAAAGTTGGTAAAAGAAATAGGCCACAAAAAAAGTAGAACGACAAACTTAGTGAGGATAAAATGTGAATTTATCAAACCATTGTCTCCAGTTATCTCTGCGAGACTCCAGTTATCTCTGCGAGACTCGCTCAGGTCAATGGTAATAAATCAAGGTTGTATAATGACATCATTACAACCTATGATCTGTACGTTTTGTTATTAAAAGAAACGTGGTCAACAGAAAGTAGCTGTAATACCATTTTACATGAGGCAACACCAGCAAATTTTATGAACAAGTGTCGAATAGGGAAAAAAGGCGATGGTATTGCTGTTGTTTTTAAGTCATTATTTCAGTGTAAAGAAATTATACTGGGTGATTTTAGCTCTTTTGAATATCTCTGTTTTTTAGTTAAAGGTGACACAAAGGTTATTGTTTTAATAATTTATAGACCTCCAAGATACAATAGAAAATTTATGGAGGATTTTTCAGAACTGCTGTCAGTTATTTGTACTGACTATTTTGTCATAACGGGAGGCTTTAACATTAATTTTGACAATAACATGGAAAAAAAAAATCTAAAGAACTCTCTGCTATACTAGACACATTTGATCGCTCTCAACATATTAAGAGTTCAACCCACACTCAAGGTGACATCTTAGACCTGGTCATCTCTAAGGATGTTGAAATTCTATCAATTGCCATTAAGGATATGGCTATTTATGACAATTTTTGTTTATTCTTTGAATTACAGATTCTTCCAAAAGTTCAGACAACCTCTATGTCAATTAAAAAAAGGTAAATAAATGAGCTAAGTTTACGGAGACCATAGCTGTGCCACAAACTGTGAATGCTGAGACAGTTGATGAACTTTTGGATAATGTCACCTGAAAAATCTCAAATGTCATGAATGCTGTCACTCCTATTAAAACTATGACAATCTTGAGGCGACCTAGAACACCGTGGAGGAGCACTATGATGGTAAAGACTATTTTCCACACCGCTTATCCTGGTTAGGGTCGCGGGGCGCTGAAGCCTATCCCTGCTGACTTCGGGCGAAAGGCGGACTACACCCTGAACTTGTCGCCACGCAGTCGCAGGGCACATATAGACACGGACAACCATTCGCACTCACATTCATACCGTCACTGAGTGGGACCTGAACACACGCTGCCCGCACAAAAGTCAGGTGAGTGTACCACTACACCATCAGTGATTCATGGTAAAGACCTCTTAATCAAAAGTGTAGGAACGCAGAACGTAAGTGGAGAAAAACTAAACTCCAAATTGACTATGACCTCTACAGACAAAGTCTTTGTAATTTTAACCAAGAGTAAGTCAAGGCTAGACAGCAACACTTTTCTGAAATCATCAATAAGAACTTGAACAATACTCGCACTCTGTTTGCTATGGTTGACAAGCTCGCAACCCCCCCGAATCAGATAGCTCCAGAATTCCTAACAGCTGATAAACGCAATGAATTTGCTTATTTTAGTGAAAAAATACAATCCATCAGGTTAAATATCAGCACAAATAAGCAAAATTATAAAATGACACTACATCTGAAGCCACCCAGGAAAAACTCTATTACCATGTCAGAATTTGATACAGTTGACCAAAAAACTGTAGAGAAAACGCTTCAACAGCTGAAACCATCAACGAGCTGTCTTGACTCAATACCATCTGACTTTATCAAAGCTATTGGGAAGTCTGTGCTAGCTGATTTGCAGCAAATAATCAATTGCTCACTTCAGTCAGGCGAGTTTCCTAAAGCTCTTAAAGTTGCTGCCTTTAAGCGTCTTCTAAAAAATAGAAATCTGGAGGCTTCCATGTTGGCAAGCTATAGACCCAACTCAGATCTCCTTGTCATAGTCAAGATTGTTGAGAAGTTATTTTTAATCAACTCAACAATTTCTTGAACTTAAATGGACTTTTTGACAAATTTCAAACAGGTTTCCGAACTCATCACAGTACAGATTCTGCTCTTATCAAAGTGCTAAATAATATAAGGTTGAATACTGACTCAGGAAAGTTGTCAATTCTGGTCTTGTTGGACCTCAGTGCAGCTTTGAATACAGTAGATCATAATATACTGCAGAACAGGTTGGAAACGTGGGTAGGACTAAATGGAACAGTCCTTAAATGGTTCAGGTCCTACCTGGAGGAAAGGAATTATTTAGTAACCATTGGAAGTGTACAATCTCATCGAATGGCAATGACCTATGGGGTACCCCAAGGGTCAGTTCTTGGACCCCTCCTGTTCAGCCTGCATATGCTACTTTTGGGTCAAATTCTTCAGAACTTTAATTTTGACTATCATAGCTAAGCAGAGGCGGCACGGTGACCGACTGGCTAGAGCGTCTGCCTCACAGTTCTGAGGAGCGGGGTTCAATCCCCGGCCCCGCCTGTGTGGAGTTTGCATGTTCACCCGTGCCTGCGTGGGTTTTCTCCGGGCACTCCGGTTTCCCCCCAATCCTAAAAACATGCATGGTAGGTTGATTGACAACTCTAAATTGCCCGTAGGTGTGAATGTGAGTGTGAATGGTTGTTTGTTTGTGTGTGCCCTGCGATTAGCTGGCATCCAGTTCAGGGTGTACCCTGCCTCCTGCACGATGATAGCTAGGATAGGCTCCAGCACGCCCGCGACCCTAGTGAGGAGAAGTGGCTCAGAAAATGGATGGATGGATAGCTATGCAGATGACACACAGTTATATCTAGCAGTGTCTCCAGATGACTACAGTTCAATTGAGGTGTTGTGTCACTGTCTAAAACAGATAAATAACTGGATGAGCCAAACTTTTCTTCAATTAAACCACAACAAAACTCAGATAATGGTTTTTTGGCAATAAAGACAAGAGGATTGCTGTTAGTAATACCTGGAGTCACTCTCTTTAAAAACCAAAGACCAAGTCTGAAACCTTGGTGTTCTGATAGATTCCAACCTGATTTTCAACAGTCATATCAAATCAATTACTAAAACTGCCTTCTACCATCTGAAGAACATAGTGAAGGCTTGCATTTGTCAAGCAGACCAGGAGAAGCTCATCCATGCATTTATCTCAAGTAGACTTGACTATTGTAATGGTCTTCTGACTGGACTCCCCAAAAAGAGCCTTAAACAGCTGCACCTCATTCAGAATGCTGCAGCTCGGGTCTGACCAGAACAAAGAGGTCAGAGCATATTGTCCAAATTCTAAAGTCTTTACACTGGCTTCCAGTCAGCTTTAGAATAGATTTTAAACTTCTGCTGCTGGTCTATAAATCACTAAATGGTTTAGGTCCTGAATACATGAAATAAATGCTAATGGAATATAAACCCAGTAGGGCTCTGAGATCGACAGACTCTGTCAAATAGTGGAGCACAGAGTCCAAAGCAAACATGGTGAAGCATCATTTACTTATTATGCTGCACACAAATGCAATAAGCCCCAAGTGTGAATGTTTTTAAGTCCAGGTTAAAAACTATTCTTTTTTTCTCATGCTTTTTAGAGCATTTCCACTTTTAAATGATATTTCTTGGACTGTACGTTGTTTTACTTGTACTTTATTTTTTTTAAAAATGCTTATAAGCTGTTTTTTGTTTTTGTTTTTAAATGTTTGTAATCATGTAAAGTACATTGCGTTACCTTGTATATGAAATGCGCTATATAAATACATTTTCTTTGCTTTACTTTCCTTCTCCATGATGTTCACCACTGAGGTAATTGAGCAGAATATTTTTCTGTAGATGACTCAATAAAATCATTATCTTCTATCCCATGAACACAAGTCTGTAGTCCACTTTTTTTTTGTAACGTTAACACCAGTGAGACTGTGTAGTGTGGCAGGGATTGTGATGTCATTGTTACTCAAAATAACAATACAGTATAGGGTAAACACGTGGACACCTGCCAAACGTGTTTTGAAAATGTCAAATTCAGCGTCATAAAACTGAGTCATAAATCTAGAGGCTCAAACAAACATTTATGGATTCTATGAAAACATTTCAGTGTGGATTTCATTTGATTGTCACAGACTAACACAGTAAATAAGGAGCGTTTTAAGTTACAGCCCTAAATTGTTGTACTCTATGCTATTATATCCCTAAAGCATGGTTGTCAAACGTCAAGCCCCGGCGGCTAGCTCTGGCCTGCTACATCATTTGATGTGGCCTACTAAAGCAGATAAAGTGTGTCTCCTTCATGTTTCTTACCAAATGGATGTGTTATTTAAATTTAGGCTGAAAATCTGCACCAAAATAGCTATCTATTTTCAAATTACGGTAACCGGTTTTACAAGCCTTCCTTTTGACCAAATCCCTTCTTCAGATAAACTGGAAATTGTTGTATCCTAAAATAATGTATTTGCTTCTACATTGAAATTCAATATATATCATATAAAAATAAAATACAGGGGCAATTGTGCACAGTATATGGAACAATGTAATGAGGTATAAATGTTTTTCACAGTCCTCTGAAGGAAATCGTAACTGTGATGTACCCAGTGCAGAAAACTAGTTTAACACCCTGTCCTTAAAGCTACAATAATGTACTGTTTTTGGAGCGTGTCATCGGCATCACATTCTTTCCATTAAGGCATCGCTCACTTAATCAGTGGTACTATTTAACTAAGTGGCCGAACAATCGTGCCCACAGCCTATCAGTAAATCATTAGTGTCTAACAATGCACCTCACACTAATTAAAGGGAATGTAATTTACAAAGCAAAGGAAAATGAAAAGATGTCATGTGGAGGTAGGCAGCATGTGGCAGACAGCCAGGGAAAAGTGTGTGTGTGTGTGTGTGTGTGCGTGTGTGTGTGTGTGTGTGTGCAGAAGTGCCAAGTAATTGGCCTGTCTCTCTGGCATTCAAGCCACACCTTTCATCTCCAGTTCCTTTAGTGAGGTGGTGAGCTGAGTCATAACCTAAGACTGGACTGCTGGAATGACATGTAATCCGCTTAGCACGTTTCAGTAGATTGGACAAATACGATGGTTATTTGATGGCACTGATGCTGTGTGTAGGGGTTATTGACTGACATCCCTAGCAACAGTAACTTGGAAACTGCTCGAAGTTGCAGGAAGAGTTTGTATGAGCAGCGAATGTGGTGGGAGGTGTTGAAATAGTGGGAAAACATGCATTTGTGGTGTGAAGAAAAGTCGTCAATTACTGGCGTGACATGCATATTACAGTAGTTTTGTGTTTTCTGTGGGTCTGCGTGAACAGGGATCATTTTGACCATGTAGTTATCTTGACAAACTTTTCAAAAAAAAAAGCAAAGAGGAAAAAAATACATATTTGGATACAGAGGAAATAAATACTGAGAAAGAACATAATTCTCAGTCAGCAGGAGTGTTGAGCATTAAGTAGATTTGAAGAGTTAAAATAAAATACATATTTTTTTTCTTGATTATGCCTATGCCTCATCAAATCACATTTATTAGCTGGGTTCTGTTCAGATCACGGATCTTATTTGTTTTGGGTCGGGTTGCGGCTATAGGTCAAGTACGTGGGTTGTGGGGCCCTATGATTTAAAAGGAATTACATGGCCATAGTGTGTAAGTGTGTTACCAACAGTATAGTTACAACACGAAGATTTACACTTTCAAATGAAGTGAGCTGGAAAAGGAAATCTTTCAAATGCTGATGACTGAAATTAGGTATTAGGTATAGGTATATTCCAATGAAGTTGGGATATTGTCCAATATGTAAATAAACAGAATACAATGATTTGCTAATCATTTTCAACCTATATTCAATTGAATACACTACAAAGACAAGATATTCAATGTTAAAAAATGATAAACTTTACACAAACAAATATTCATCCATCCATCTTCTGAGCCGCTTATCCTCACAATGGTCATGGGACTGCTGGAGCCAATCCCAGCTATCATCGGGCAGGAGGCGGGGTACACCCTGAACTGGTTGCCAGCCAATCAGAGGGCACATATAAAAAAACAACCATTCGCACTCACATTCACACCTACGGGCAATGTAGACTCATCAATTAACCTACCATGCATGTTTTTGGGATGTGTGAGGAAACCCACGCAGACACAGGGAGAACATGCAAACTCCACACAGGCGAGGCCGTGGATTGAACCCTGGGCCTCAGAACTGTGAGGCAGACACTCTAACCAGTCGGTCACCGTGCCGCCAACAAATATTCACTCATTTTGAAATCTAATGCTTGGAACACATTCCAAAAAAGCTGGGACAGGGGCTTGTTTACCATTGTGCTACATAATCTTTCCTTTTAACACTCAGTAAGTGTTTAGGAACTGAACTTTTTAGGTGGAATTCTTTCCCATTCTTGCTTTATGTCCAACTACATTTGCTCAAAAGTGTGCAGCCTCTGTTGCCGTATTTTGCGCTTCATAGTTCGCCACACATTTTCAATGGGAGACAGGTCTGGACTGCTGGCAGGCCAGTCTAGCACTCACACTCTTTTACTGTGTAGCCACGCTGTTGTAAGACAGGCAGAATGTGGCTTGGCATTGTCTTGTTGAAATAAGCAGGCATGTCTCTGAAAAAGACAGATGGCAGCATATGTTGCTCCAAAACCTCTGTACCTTTCAGCATTAATGGTGCTTTCACAGATGTCCACGTTACCCATGCCATGGGCACTAACACATACCCATACCATCACAGATCCTGGCTTTTGAACTTTGCACGGATTACAATATGGATGGTCCGTATCCTCTTTGGCTAGTTGGACACGACTTCCATGATTTCCAAAAACAATTTGAAATGTGGACTCGTCAAACCACAGCACACATTTTCCACTTTGTGTCAGTCCATCTCAAATGAGCTCAGGCCCAGAGAAGCCGGCGGCGTTTCTGGGTGATGTGAATATGTGGATTTGGCTTTGTGTGGTAGAGTTTTAACTTGCATTTGTAGGTGTAGCGACAAACTGTTCGCTACAGCTACAAACCAAACTAACAATGTTTTTTCGGAAGTGTTCCTGAGCCTACATGACTATAGACTTTACATAATGATGCCGGTTTTTAATACAGTGCCGCCTTAAGGATCGAAGGTCCTGGGCATTCAACGTTGCTTTTCGGCCTTTGCCGCTTACATGTAGATTTCTCTATCTTTTGATTATATTAAGGACCGTAGATGATGAAATCCCTAAATTCCTTCCAAATGTATGTAGAGAAACGTTTTTCTTAAAGTGTTGGACTTTATGCTCAATGCAGTTGTTCACAAAGTGGTGAACCTCACCCCATCCTTGCTTGTGAACAACTAAGCCTTTTGGGGAACGCTCCTTTTTCAATTAACCTGTTCACCTGTGGTATGTTCCAAATGTGTTTTTTGAGCAACTTCAACTTTCTCAATCTTTTGTTACCCTTGTCACAGCTTTTTGGGAATGTGTTACAGGCATCAAATTCCAATTGAGAGGTTATTTGCAAAAAAAAAAAATGTTCATCAGAATCAGAACCATCTTTATTTGCCAAGTATGTCCAGAAAACACACAAGGAAATTGTCTCCGGTAGTTGGAGCCGCTGTAGTATGACAACAGACAGTCAATTGACAAAGAACACTTTTGAGACATAAAGACATTGACAAAAACAGTCACTGAGCAATAAAGGGTTGCTAGTTATCTGGTAATTTGCAGTTTAAATATTGTATTTGTAGTATATTAAATTGAATATAGGATAAAAAGGATTTGCAAATCATTATATTTTGTTTTTATTTACGTTTTACACAATGTCGCAATTTCATTGGAATTAGGGTTTGTATTTTTAGGTCTTCATTTTGCGTCCTTTTTCACATACTGTATTCTTTGTGGTGGGGAAGGCATTCAACCCAGAGTGCTGTTTTATAAGCTTATTTCTTCTCACACTCTATTTGAGTGGCTTTTCTCATGGATTTGTCAGATTTCCAGCCGGGGCTCTGACCAAAGCTTTATAATTGGAGTTTCCTCTTCTAATGTATTCTCATTTAGGCGGAGGAGGATAGGAACAGCAGTGGAGACACTTCCCATCTAGACACCTCACATTACATTTTTCAATGCAGAAATGTTCTTGCCCCCCCCCCCCCCCCCCCCCTCCTTCTGTTGTCAAAAAAGTAGTCTTCATTGATTTTTGTGGCTGTGTGTGGGCAGTGGTTGGAAAATGCCAAAATCCAAAGTCTGTCAAAAGTAGGGCGTCATTGTTCTCTTCTCACAAGCATTTTGTAGATTTCAAATTTTTTTTAAACACTATAATATAGACATACGTATATGCAAGTGCTGGACCTTTACATAATAGTGTTTTGAAGAGTATTTGAGACCTTAACATGGGCCAAAAATGTTATCTTTTCCTTCAAATTTGATGAGGTTAGGACTCGGAATGAACATTTAACCTACATTTCCATTATTTATTATTGATTATTTTTTAATTATAATGCAAAGCCAGTGATAAAGTCATAATGATGATAATAATTTGATGGATGAAAAACCCTTCTAGGACATGAATATAAAACAATCAAATGAAAAACCGGACGGTACGATGGTAACTGCGTGCCTTCTTGTGGTCTGTGATGACATATTCTTACACCACTGCGCAAACTAGTTGTGTGTTTGTAACCTCAAAACGTATGTCTGAAATATTCTAAATCGAGAACCCCCTATATATACAGTATCATAAACTAAAACCATGCGTTTCTAGTTGCATTTGTTGAGAAAAAGTAGTAACACTTAGCTGTCGTCTTGCTGAGATGCAGAGGAAACATGGACTGATCTGTTCTTCATTGAGCCTTGTCTTTTTTTTGCATTTAAATGTAGCTATGCTTTATTGATGTCAGTATAGACATTATGAATGGAGATCTGCTGACATGTCCCTTTGAATCATAGCTTTGAAGACGAGACGCCTGGTGCTGTGAGCTGTGTGCTTTGGGGCTTGCAAGCTTAGTGTGGCAAGAATCAACATTGCCACTGTGCTTTAGGTATAGTTTTATAGACACAAACTGCAAGATGGTGATTATGCTATGCCCATGTTGCTATAGTGGCTTGAAGGCAGTAGCATGCACTGTTTCTCTTCATTGGTTTCATCCAAACACACCAGATGTACGTTTTATTTTCTACGGCCACCCGGAAACATACTATAGTAAACACTAAAGCTTGGGATACCTTTTACGGTTTTAGATGTATTCATCCATTTCAATTCACTCCACACAAATTAAAGCTAATGATTAAAGCGTTTGCACTCTACAGACCAACCGTGAGTCATGACTTGACTACTTAAACTGTTTGGTAGGGTCAGTGTTGAGCAACTTAAGTACAGTGCGTGCTGGAAATGCAATTTTCAGACTTTTGCCAAGTGTCAAACATATTAAAGAGATGGTGACCCTCAGCAGTCTGTAAAGACAGAATCTTAATGCTAAAAAAAAAATAAAAACAAAATAAATAAAATGTGTGCCAAAAACCTAAAGAAAGAGAAGTGGCTGCAACAAAAGCCTTGATACTATGATTGTACAGGTATTATGCTGCCCTCCACCCTTTTGTACTGAGTGGTAAAGGCTTGGAGTTTGGGAAATCTTATTGCGTTATGGTCAACAAATTCTCAATCCTGTTCGACAACAGATATGACTTAAAGGTGATCTTGGTTCAAAAGTGAGTCGACGGATATACTGTAGAATCAGGTTATGGAAAGGCTTATTTATTGTGCAGATAGTGTATATTAGCTCACATACCAAATTTGACTAATGTCAACAAGTCTCCAATTGCAGGAGCTGTGTAGCTTGCAGCTAATACTGGCATGGCTTAAAAATGAAAGATTACTAAATTTAGTTTCAGTTTTCCTGGGAGAGTGTCACAGTTTGGCGCCATTAGTCACCGTTGCGCAATGCCAGTGTTTTTCATCTCTACCAGTCAGCCACGCCTACCTCCCCCAGTCAGTAATTCATAACTGTTTCAGGCTCTGCCGAAGACTCACTTTTGGCCAGGTTGTTCGATACGTGCCAATGCAAGATGCTTCAGCACTTCTCCGTGAATTGATCTCCCATTGCCCACCCTGTTTGCCTCTGACCTTCCTGCCTCGTCATTTTCCTAGAGTCAGTATTCTGCCCCGACCATGAGTTATGCCTTTAGCATGTTTGCCTATCGACGTGGCTGATGTTTTGGTACAGTGACAACAAAGTGTGATTTCCCGCATCCTACTGTCTGTGGATTACGGCGCATTATGTGACCTTGCCCCAAACTCCCTCCCCAGTTTTCGAAGACTATCTGGGATTCAAAGTTTACTGCCCCAAAAAACATATACCTGTCTTCAAGGACTCTTCATCAGGACTTTGAAGTTAACCACATTACTATTCACCCGTTTGTTGCTGGAATAATCACAATTGTTATTAAAGGTCAACTCCAACTAGTCCGGTGGTGCATTTGCATCCTACACATGCCTGTGTCATAGAGTGTATAAAATGGTTCAACTTGAGCCTGATGGGTGGTATAGCAAAGCCACACAGGGCCCAAAAATGGTTTAAAGACAGTAGTAGGCTCTGTAGAATTGGAGTGAAATGAGTGACTGTTCATTCTTGTGCTTTCTGACACTAAGACTTGTCTGCATTGCTCTGTTGGCCCAGAAGATTAGTTCGGCAAGCACTAAAGCTAATCTAGCAGTTATGGATTTGTGTGTGTGTGTGTGTGTATATATTGTGTGGTGTCTGTGTGTGTGTTATCTCCCTGCAGATCCTCAATGTTACAGCAGGGACTTAGGAGCAGTGGCGTGTAAACCTCACTCACTGCCCGGGACTGGATTCAATTTAGATGCCTCTCGAATCCGATCGTCGGGGGGTGGTTGCTGGAAGTTTTTTTGTCAAAGAGGGGGGTATGGCAGCGACTAGTATCTTGGTCGACTATTAACAATGCTTGCCTGGGAAAATCTATAGGGGTTGTCTATTGATGCCCCCAAAATCCTGTTTGGATGCCCCCCCAGGTGGATACCCAGGGCCACCGCACCAAACACCCCACACCCCCTCGCCCCTCCAGGCCCCCTTTGCACACCACTGCTGCGGAGCTAAAGGTATTAACAGATGGGCCCGTAGGTGTGAATGTGAGTGTGAATGGTTGTTTATTTATATGTGCCCTGCGATTGGCTGGTGACCAGTTCAAGGTATAGCCCGCCTCTCGCCCGAAGATAGCTGGGATAGGCTCCAGCACGCCCGTGACCCTAGTGAGGATAAGCGCTACAGAAGATGAATGAATGGAATGAATGATTTTACTGTTATGAAATCTAGGTGAATACCGTATTTTTCGGATTATAAATCGCATTTTTTTCATAGTTTGGCCAGGGGTGCGACTTATGCTCCGGAACGACTTAAATGTGAAATTATTAACACATTATTATATAATTTCACGTTATTTTCACACTGACAACCGCAAGAGGGCGGTCTCGCCCTGACGATGGCGACCTAGAAGAGGAAGCGGTGCATCGTCTACCTCCGGAGTTGGCGGAGTTGTTTAGAAGTGACACTGAGGATGAAGATTTCATTGGATTTAGTGATTTGGAGTGATTTGGAGACACTGATGGTTTGGTAAACTTGTTAGCATGTTCTTTATGCGATAGTTATCTGAATCACTGTTAATATGTTACGTTAACATACCAGGCACGTTCTCAGTTCGTTGTTTTTGCGTCATGTAATGTTAGCTGAATGTGCTATGTTAGCATACCGTACACCTATTCAGCCTGTTGTTCTCTATTCTATTTTTATTTTAAATTGCCTTTCAAGATGAAATGTTTGTTCTTGGTGTTGGATTTTATCAAATAAATTTCCCCCAAAAAATGCGACTTATATATGTTTTTTCCTTCTTTATTATGCATTTTTTGGCTGGTTCGATTTATACTCCGGAGCGATTTATAGTCCGAAAAATGTGGTAATCTCCTGAGCATCTGTAGTGTGGCCTTCATAAGTATCATTTTAAGGAGCCTTTTTTTTAATTTTATTTTAATTTTTTAATTTAAGGAGCTGTAAAAACTGTATAAGCCATTCTTCCCCTGAGGTTTGTTATGCATACAAAACACTATTTTCAGTCATTCTTGAACACTTTAGTGTTTCCTTTCATCCTGTTGCATTACATTGTTTTCTTTTATCAGCTGTTCAATGCATGTTGATTGTAGTATAGCCTGACTATATCATTCAAAGCTGCCATTCCCCAGTCCTTCCATCAGAGATTTCCTTGGTATCCTATCAATCATCTTTGGGATAACAATCTTGATCTTTTGATCACAGGGCAGCTTCATTTTTCAGCTTGCCAGGCTTCTGATTGCTTTGTAGTGACAGTAAAGGTCAGTGTTCAATGGGGAAATAAATGTTTCTTCTCTTGATGCATGTAAGTTGGCTCAACAGTATGTTAGTAATGGATTCTAGGAGGTAATTTGTTACTTTAGACGATGTTTAAAGAACTTGTCTGTCTTGCTAACTGGTTTCACTACCGAAAGTTTCTTAAATTAGAGAATCAGCTCTTACATGTCCTTCCAGAGGCCTCTGGGGCTTCCAAAGAAATAAAATGATCACATCCCTAACAATATTAGGATCCAATAGTGCCATGTCAAACAATTTCAGAGCTATGCTTGAAACCCATCAAAAATTGAATTTCCTTTGAAAACAACTTAAGTGTTTCATACCGTTGCCATACCAAAATCAATAAGCATCTACTTTGGATGCAGTCTAAGCTTTCAATTAAGGGACTCTAATGAATTTAAAAAGGCACCATTTGGGCTGATTTGGTCCCAGCATATTCATTGTTTTTAATAATGCCCTAGTGAATTGCTAATATTGTTTTAAGTACAAATAAAACACAAACATTCTCTTTCTCAAACCAATTTCCGTGAAGCTTTAGCCGCTTCAGTTATTTTAACTCATCTACATTATGCAAAAGAACAATTCCACTCAGCAACATGTAATGTATTTAACTTGCTTTTTCACTTGTGTTCTCCAAATTTCATTCAGTCATTTTCTTTAATGTCTCGCAAGGACTGCACCAGTTGACTCATTGACTGGACAATTTGAGTTCAAGGGATAGATAACCCTTTCTGATGTTGTCAACCATTGGCTTTTCAGGTCTTGAATAGTTGTAAACTACACATCCAAATACCAATTTCTTTGAATTCACTCATTTAATTGTCAGTTTACCAGTTCCTCAAACGGTGAAAGCCAAATGCCACATGCACCAGTTCTATTCCCAGAGAGAAGAGAAATTACTCTTGCTGTTTCTTGTTCACAGCTTGCTGTTATATTGACTGAGGCATTGAATTTAACTGCAGGGTAAAATATTGCGGTTCTCCTCTCTCCGTTGTTGAATTGTTTTGTTTTAAAATTATGCAGTATCTTGCAGTTGTTTTCATGCCCAATAACTGCCTTGTGGAAAGGTGTTTCGGAATGTATGCACATAAAAAAATGACAATACTGTAATAGCTTAGACTTATAAAGCGTCTTCCAAGGGACCCAAAGACACTTGATGATGCCATAATTAAGCCGCCATAATATAAAATGCTAGCCCTATTTGATTTTCATAATGTTAATTTATTTTTCTCAAGAAACCTCACAAATGTCTAAAACAAAATGTTCATGCAGCCTTTACCTTGCATCAAATCTGCAAGTATCTTGCATCTTGCCTTTGGTTTTTCTTCCCCTCGCCCTAGGATTATGAGGTAGAGTGGTTGTCACATAATTAGAATTTTAGTGACTCCTTCTAGAGGCAGTAGCAAAGTGTCCTTGAGCAAGACCTTCAACTCTTAATTTTTCTTTGAGCAAGGATGGCACCTCCACCATCAGTACCCACTTTTGTATGTAAATGGCAAGATGTGCAACATTACAAGTTGCAGTATTTTAGTTACGAGTCGTTTCACAACTGCTCTTTGGTTACGTTGGAGCAATTGTATTTGACTAAGTTCATAAAAAGGCAAATTGTGACGAGCTCAGACTTAAAAAGTGGGTCCAAGTTAATTAAGTAATAATGTCAGTGCATTGATGGTATCATTCTCACACAAACAGGGTTAAATAGTTAATGGCTCAGCCCATTGGAACTCTATTGCCAACTCAAACAGCAGCACCTACGGGGGCATGTTAACAGTCTCTTTGAAGTGTCGAGACTTACTGCATGTTGTAAATGAGGTCCCTGAACTTTGCTGAGTTTGTTATGTGTCCTTAACTTGATTAGCGTTCCAGCATTCAACAATTGTTGATTGTTGCATAGCTTCCAAAAGGAAATTGTTTTTTCTGCCCAATCTTGTTTTTTTTCTGACCAAGTTTGTTGACTGCTATCTGCGTATCTGTATTAATGCTTCCCTAATGCAGGGGGGTGGACAAGCCAGTGCAAACTGTAGGCCGGTCCCAACCGGAGAAGTGGAAGGAGACGTGGAAAGCGGGTTCTTCGGCAGAAAGAGAAGAGGAATGCACAGAGCCTAGGACTGAATGTGGTGACTTTGAATGTTGGGAATATGACAGGAAAATCTCAGGAGTTGGTTGACATGATGATTAGGAGAAGGTTGATTATATTGTGTGTCCAGGAGAACAGGTGGAAACGTAGTAAGGCGAGAAGTTTAGGGGCAGGGATTAAATTATTTTACCTTGGTGTTGATAGGAAGAGAAATGGAGTGGGGTTATTTTAAAGGAAGAGTTAGCTAAAAATGTCTTGGAGGTGAAAAGAGTATCGGATTGAGGGATGAGTCTGAAACTTGAAATGGAGGGTGTTATGTATAATGTGATTAGTGGCTATGCCCCACAGGTAGGATGTGACTTAAAGGTGAAAGAGAAATTCTGGAAGGAGCTAGATGAAGTAGTTCTGAGCATCCCAGACATAGAGAGAGTCTTGATTGGTGCAGATTGTAATGGACATGTTGGTAAAGGAAACAGGGTTGATGAAGAAGTGATGGATAAATTTGGCATCCAGGAAAGGAACTTCAAGGGACAGATGGTGGTGGACTTTGCCAAAAGGATGGAAATGTCGTGAACACTTTTTTTCCAGAAGAAGCAGGAACATAAAGTGACCTGCAAGAGCGGAGGTAAAAGCACGCAGGTGGATTACATCTTGTGCAGACGATGTAATCTGAAGGAGGTTACTGACTGTAAGGTAGTGGTAGGGGAGAATGTGGCTCGACAGCATAGGATGGTGGTGTTTAAAATGACGCTGGTGGTGGGGAGGAAGATTAAGAAGACAATGGCAGAGCAGAGAACCATATGGTGGAAGCTGAGAAAGGAAGCGTTGTGCAGCATTTCAGGAAGAGGTGAGACAGGCTCTCATTGAACAGGAGGAGCTTCCAGAAGACTGGACCACTACAGCCAAGGTGATTAGAGAGACAGGCAGGAGAGTACTTGGTGTATCTTCTGGCAGGAAAGGTGAGAAGGAGACTTGGTGGTGGAACCTCACAGTACAGGAAATCATACAAGGAAAAAGGTTAGCTAAGAAGAAGTGGGACACTGAGAGGACCGAGGAGAGGAGAAAGGAATACAATGATATGCGACATAGGGCAAAGGTTGAGGTGGCAAAGGCCAAACAAGAGGTGACATGTATGCCAGGTTGGACACAAAAGAAGGAGAAAAGGATCTCTACAGGTTGGCCAGACACAGGGATAGAGATGGGAATAATGTGCAGCAGGTTACGGTGATTAAGGATGGGAATGTGTTGACTGGTGCCAATAGTGTGCTGGACAGATAGAAAGAATACTTTGAAGAGTTGATGAATGAGGAAACTGGGAGAGAAGGGAGAGTAGAAGAGGTGTGGTGGACCAGGAAGTGGCAATGATTAGTAAGGGGGAAGTTAGAAAGGCATTAAAGAGGATGAAAAATGGAAAGGCAGTTGGTCCTGATGACATACCTGTGGAGGTATGGAAGCATCTAGGAGATGTGGCTGTGGAGTTTTTGACCAGCTTGTTCAACAGAATTCTAGCGTGTGAGAAGATGCCTGAGGAATGGAGGAAAAGTATGCTGGCTCATTTTTAAGAACAAGGGTGATGTGCAGAGCTGTGTGAACTATAGAGGAATAAAGTTGATTAGCCACACAATGAAGTTATGGGAAAGAGTAGTGGAGGCTAGAATCAGGACAGATGTGAGTACTTGTGAGCAACAATTTGGTTTCATGCTGAGAAAGAGAGATGCATTATTTGCCTTGAGGGTTTTGATGGAGAAGTACAGAGAAGGTCAGAAGGAGCTACATTGTGTCTTTGTAGATCTAAAGAAAGCGTATGACAGAGTACCCAGAGAGGAACTGTGGTACTGCATGTGGAAGTCTGGAGTGGCAGAGAAGTATGTTAGAATAGTACAGGACATGTATGAGGGCAGGAGAACAGTGGTGAGGTGTGCTGTAGGTGTGACAGAGGAATTTAAGGTTGAGGTTGGACTGCATCAAGGGATCATCACTGAGCCCCTTCCTGTTTGCAGTGGTGATGGATAAGCTGACAGATGAGGTTAGACTGGAATACCTGTGAACCATGATGTTTGCAGATGACATTGTGATCTGCAGTGAAAGCAGGGAGCAGGTGGAGGAACAGTTAGAAAGGTGGAGGCATGCACTGGAAAGGAGAGGAATGAAGATTAGTCGAGGTAAGACAAAATAACAGTCCAGAGCAATGATGAGTGTCGTAAGGAAGTGAAAAAACGGGTACAAGCAGGTTGAACGGGTGACAAAAGGTGTCAGGTGTTTTCTGTGACAGAAGAGTCTTTGGTAGGATGAAGGGCGAAGTTTATAAGACAGTGGTGAGGCCAGCCATGATGTACGGATTAGAGACAGTGGCACTGAAGAGACAACAGGAAGCAGAGCTGCAGGTGGCAGAAATGAAGATGTTGAGGTTCTCTCTAGGAGTGAGCAGGTTGGATAGCATTAGAAATTAGCTCATCAAAGGGACAGCTAAGGTTAGATGTTTTGGAGACAAAGTTAGACTTCAATTGTTTGGACACATCCACACGAGAGATGGTGAGTATATTGGTAGAGGGGTGATGAGGATGGAGCTGCCAGGCAAGAGAGCTAGCGGAAGACCAAAGAGAAGGTTGATGGATGTAGTGAGATGAGGGCTGTTGGTGTTAGAGAGATGCAGAAGATACCCTTACTTGGAAAAGGATGACACACTGTGGCGACCCCTAATGGGATAAGCTGAAAGGAAGATATCATTTCTGTATTATAGTCATTTTAATTTTTTTTTAATTTTTTTTATTTTTTAAAAACTCTACTCATATGAACTGTAATATACTGGTCTGACAATTATTGTTTCAGATTTTTGGAAAAATGTGTCTGTAGAAATAAAGGCCTCCTCATCATGGGTCCCTCATCCTATCAGCAGTTGAGGATAAATAAACGCCAATCACAAAGAGCAAAGTCGATTGTTGTTTTGTGTTGTGCTTTGCAGTGTTGAATGGCTCTAACCTGAAACTTGACTTAACCTGTGATGAATGGAGTTAATTGTGTCATTATTCAAATATTTTCCATCCTCTTCCATTGTTTGTTAGATCGATAACAAGGCTATCTGGTCTCCTCTGAGCCTGCCGATAATGTTTAGCCGCTCTGGTGCAGCTAAATGTCACAGATGATGCTCAGGAAGGAGATGAACAAAACATTTATAAACTGTTTCGTTGTTACTAAGTGTTGAACAGCAACGATTACTATCATATTAAGTAACACAGAAATCAGCTTTAACACAAAGACATTTGAAGAAAGTGCTTTTGAAACAAACAAAAAAAGATGTTGCTGAACAACTCATAACTCATCATATGGTGCTGAACAACTCATAATTGTTGCCCCTCTCCAGATGGAGAAGTATACTCGACTCAGCAGAGGTCTTCCTGCTACCTCAGGGCAAGGACGGTAGGGGGGTTGCTGTTCGTGTGTTTGTGCGTGTGTATTCAGAAAGGTATTGAACTGTCACATCCCAAGCATCTTCCTGGGAATGAACGTCACTCAGAGGCAGCCAAATTAGATAACAGCTTTTTCCACCATCCATCCATAACGGACAACTTTGTTAGCACATACGTTTCGTCACATTTTCCAGAAATCTGACCATATTACTGCTGTGTGTAAAATGAACTATTTGATGGCTCAGGTCCTCTCTCCTGAGATGATATTTTTTCCTGTTAACATTTACTCCATCATGCTGTTCTGTTCTTATGTTCACGCAGTACGAAACCAGTGTGAATATGATTCAGTGTAAATTAAAGACCTTGTAATGTGAATTCTGAGGTGTGTTTCTAAATTCATTACATATTTTAGGAGGTAATTGCTTAAAACATGCAAAGACTAAGAAATATATAGTACTGAATTGTTAATATAGAGTGTTAAACTGTTAGGCACTATTTCAGTTTAGAATTATTTTGGAGCATGGCGAAAATTGCCCCATTTGATGCATTTTTTAGTCCGGCATGAGTTGCCCCTACCCAAATATATAGGAACCTGAGCGTCTTTGTTCCATCACTGGTTGTCTGGTGTAATTGTGATGTTCAGTGATGTCCTAGCTATGTCTCCACCCCATCTTCACTTCTGATAGTCCACTGGTGTGGCCGTTAATGCATGTACCCAAGCAGAGAAAGAATGCATGTATCCAACCAGAGAAAGGCATCATTTCAAGTTTATTTGTATAACCCTTAATCACAAGAGTCTCAAAGGGCTTCACAAGCCCACAGTTGACAAAGACTGATGACATCCACTAATCTTAAAACCCCAATTGGTCAAGGAAAAACTTAAAACCCCATTTGGGGAGAAATTAAGAAACATTGAAATGGGACCGGCGGCACGGTGGCCGACTGGTTAGAGCGTCAGCCTCACAGTTCTGAGGACCCGGGTTCAATCCCCGGCCCCGCCTGTGTGGAGTTTGCATGTTCTCCCCGTGCCTGCGTGGGTTTTCTCCGGGCACTCCGGTTTCCTCCCACATCCCAAAAACATGCCTGAATTGGAGACTCTAAATTGCCCGTAGGCATGACTGTGAGTGCAAATGGTTGTTTGTTCCTATGTGCCCTGCGATTGGCTGGCAACCAGTTCAGGGTGTACCCCGCCTCCTGCCCGATGACAGCTGGGATAGGCTCCAGCACGCCCGCGACCCTAGTGAGGAGAAGCGGCTCAGAAAATGGATGGATGGATGGATGAAATGGGACCGCAGATGGAGGGGGCAACGTTTATCACATAGTATGGTGCTGTGCAATGTTAATTAAGACTGCATACAAGTCTATTTAAAGAGATGAAGTGCCAGAGGTACAGTAGATGCCTCAGGAAACTGGTTATGCCTCTGGACCTGTCCCACTTTGTTGGTGCAGTATCCATACAGCTACAGACTCAGATTCAGGGTTAGCAAAAAGTTACAGGACAGCCATTGTTTAATCTCAACAAGACACGCCTCCAGAGTACAGTAATCGCAAAGAGTAGTTAGGTTTAATGGCATGTATATTTGGGTATCATTGGCATAACAGAGAAAGCTCATCTTACAGTATATTTTCATATATCGCGAGTAGAGGGACATGTACCGATCCCTGCAGGACTCTGCAAGTGACATTGCAATACTAAGAGGTCATATTACTATGGATGACACGGTGCTTTCCATCTGAGAGATGAGATCTAAACCAAGAAAGTGCCGGGCCTGTAATACCGATTCAAGTTTTGAGAGGATCAGTAGTATGTTATCAAAGGTAGCGCTGAGATCAAGTAATAATAGTATTGATGAGGTGTCGCAGTCCATAGCCAGTAAAAGATGTCACTTTTGCAAGGACTGTTTCAGTAGAGTGGTCTGCCCTTAATCCGGGCTAAAACAATTCAAATAGCTTACTAGTGGCCAAGTGATCATTAAGATGTTGTACTACAATGTTTTCAAGACTTTTCTAAATAAATGGGAGATTTGACACCAGTCTATAATTGCAAAAACTCTCAGGGTCGAGGTTGGGTCTTTTGAATAAGGGTCGAATAATGGGTGTCTTGAAAGCTGCACCTACAGTGCCAGAGGAGTGTGATAAAGTAACAATATTTAAGATAGAAGGTCCTATGATTAAAAAGAGCTCCTTAATGAGTTTCCCAGGAAGCACGTCTGTTTTACTGCACTAAGGTTTTGCTAGTTTGTCAAGGTATACTTCCTTAAGATGAAAGAGGGTAGCTAGACGAGTATCCGCCTTAGTGCCCATATTAGTCTCAGTGATCGAAGAAATCAACCGGGCTTAAGGCATGATGTCTTTAAACTCGTTCCTAATGAGCTAAATTTGATTGAGTAAAAAAATTGCATGAAATCATCAGATGAAAAGGGGGAGCTTTGGAGGTAGGCTGCTTTTGGGTTAGCATTGTTACTATATCAGTTAAGTATTTTGAGTTATTTTTATTTAGACAGCTTATTCTGGAGAAATAATTTGTTTTAGCTAAAACGAGAGCTTGTTTGTATTTCAGTAAGCCATCTATCTATCTATCTATCTATCTATCTATCTATCTATCTATCTATCTATCTATCTATCTATCTATCTATCTATCTATCTATTTTTGTGTAGCTATTCATGTCTTTAATTTAAGAGAACACTTCACAATGTGTGTTAATTAACTTTAACATTAAAAACCTCAGAAAATGGATAGCTTATATTACAGCACAGCTCAACTTCCCCCTTTTTAAACTCAAGACAAGCTGTTCTGTTTTTATAGTAAGCTCACCTTTTATTTGCACATATACTTAGCTGACCTAATTAACTGCAGGTACTTTCAATGTGATTGTTTTTTTTTATGGGGTGGTAGTATGTGTTGTCTTCAAAAGTGTGAGGGGTAAGTGAGAGTATCCAAACACGCAAGCACCTCACTCACTTCCCAACAAATCCAGGCATGCAAAATCTTTCACCACCCGAGTTGTTAATTTGTGTTACTTATGTGGTCATGCTTTGTTTATAAGAGTGTTTTTTGTTTTTTTGTTTTTTAATAGTAATGAGTCGCTGAAAGAGAGAAGCACAAAATACTCCTTAAGACTACAAAGAGCAAACCTTTTGTGTGTTTGCTTTGTTTTGTTCAGCTCAGTTAAAGGCTTGAATATGTGACTGCTTTTCAGGACGAAATACTTATTATTAAGCATCATATTACTTTATTAATCACAATTGCGTAACATTTATTATTAGAATCTCATTCAACAGGTGGGAGAAGTGAATTTTAGTTGTTAACATGCCTGACGGTGGAGTAGAATAGAGCAGCCTTTATTGTCATTGCACTGGGGGTGCAATGAAAATTGGGGGTGCTCCCTCAGAGCTACAGTGCACAAACAAAATCCCCCCCAAAAAAGACATAAGCATAAAAGGACAAGAACCCCTATTCTCTCAAAATATGCTAAAACAAACATTTACACATTTGACCAGTTCTTCACAACAGTGCAATCTTAAATAAGTGCCATTTAAAAAGTGCACAGTTGACCTAAAAGGTTAAAAATGACTGGAATTTTAATATAAGGTCACACGCCATTTGCGCTCAAGCTTCCTACATGATTAAGTGCTCAGGTTTCATCTGTTAACCAATGAGTAAGTGTCTTGGGATGCGTTTTAAGTCTCAATGGTGCTACGGTATCGAAGACGTAATACAGAGCCACATTAAAATCATTTGTGAGATTATCAATAGGACCCACATACAGTATGAAGGAACGGAGGCAATTGCTGAGGATAAAATAGCTCAGAGTGTGCAGTAGTACTTGAAAAAACAATATTACGGCTGCTATAGCATTGGTTGTGATCAGATCAATGGCAATGGGACAAGACTTAAAATTTTATGCAATAATGGTGGGACATAGCAGAGGTATAAGGGAGTACCATTATTATTATGGGTCAGGTAATGTATTAATTCCAAGAAACCAAAAGTATCAATTATTGTCCAAAACGTTGCGCTAAGAGGTTTGGATGGGGAATTCATATGAATATTACAGTCACCCAAGATTCAAGCCACCGGAGGCTTTAAGCGGCGGCTGTGTTTTCACAGCTTAAATATGTAGATATGTGTATGTGTAGAAATATGCTAGGCATCCATTTTTCCAAGTGGTAAAAGTGATAATGTATTGACAGTCTAGCGGTGCATGGTTTCAGGGCATTCAGCAGACATGCCCACAGTGTCTGAGAGGGGAGAAAACAGAGTGATTTTTCACTTTTACACATACTTGACGATTGATTATTATTATTTTATTTTTTTTAATTCAACCTTGGCAGGGTTATGAAAAACACTGTTCTCCATGGTGTGTCAAAGTTATAAGAATTTTATTTTCACTTTAGAGGGATGTTTGGTGTCACAACAATTATGGGATTTGCTCTTAACAGTGGTCCAGGGGAAATTCATTTTCTGTACTTAAGAATGTCCTGGTCCAAAGGAGGTACACAGTGGATTGGTCCTAAGAAACCAACCAACATGTTGGGAGGTGGGTGTGGGGAATGTCTCGAACACATCTGCCTAGCAGTTCTGAGGTTCCAGGTTTGAATCTCAGCTAAGGTGCTCTCCTGTGTGGAGTTTGCTTGTTCTTCCCATGCTTGGGGGGAATTTTGTCCAGATGCGCTGACTTTCTTCCACATTCCCCCAAAAAATGCTTCTTAGGTTAATTGAACAGTCTAACTTGTTCATGGGTGTGAATGTGAGTGTAAGTGTAATGTGGTGTAATTTTGCTTATACAGTGTGTGCCCCCTGACGACCAGTCCAAGGTGTACCCCTAATGAGGACAAGTGGCATAGAAAATGGATGGACAGAAATGTCTCCAAAGTCTCACAAAAACTTGGGGGATGGACCAACATCATGTTCACATGAGATTGATTTTTTTGCAATTTGTGTAAAGCTAAAGCAGATCTCTCCCCATTTTCCTACTCTAGTGTTTTACATTTCATTAGTGGTCAACTTTTTTGTATACTTGTAAGAGTTAATGTGACCTTTAATGAACCCTTCTTATTCTGTGTTAAAGAGATTGTTTTAGTATAACAGTGGTTAACTTATGTTCATACTTGTATGACCATTAAGAATTTTAAAATGTAAATTAAAATTGCCTTATGTTCATACTTGTATGACCATTAAGAATTTTAAAGTGTTAATTAAAATTGCCTGGTTTTAGTGATCAACAACCGATTATTTTTATTCCCATCATTTCCATAAAGCGCTATATAAGTGCAGTCCATTTACCATTTATGAAGTCCAGAGGTTAATCAGCATCCCAGAACAGATTGGTAGTGCTCTAAATTCATAGACAAGCACCCTGCGAATTCAGGGACATCCTTATAGTCAAAGTTGCATGGATGACTTATGAATGCATCCACCAGGTATCTGACTTCAATATCTCTCTGTCTCCTGTCGACTGGGGAGCAAACAGTTTTTTATTTATTTATTTATTTTGATTGACAAGTGGCACTTGGAAAAACACAAGAGTATGCATATAAAACCACAAGAGCAAAGATAAATAAGACTGTGTGTTGAGGTTTCTTTGTTGTTCGAAATGGCAATAATTTAAAGCTCTGTGCTAAATTTCCACATATTGAATCTACATATACATTGTTGTGCCCTCATTATCTGATTTATGCTTACAAAAATGAAGTGGTTTAATAGCTCAGTCAAAAATTGTGCATCTGCCAAGTTAATATCGCTGTGGGGTAAATGAATCTCTTATGAGAACATCTCATCTTGTCTCCATGTGCGGTAATATACTGTATAGTAGTAATATTGTGATCATATGCTCAGCCTGATGTGTTTGTGTGCGTAATGCCCCCTCGTGGTCAAGGATCTACTTTTTAATAATTTTTCTAGGCCAAGTCACGAAAATATGGAAGTAAGTCACAACAGTTACTAGTCTATCAGTTTCATATTACAGTTTGTATGCTTTTGCATGCACGGTAAGGGACTGGTTAGCACATCTGCCTCACAGATCTGAGGACCGGGGTTTCAAATCCTGGCCCCGCCTGTGTGGAGTTTGCATGTTCTCCCCGTGCCTGCGTGGGTTTTCTCCGGGCACACCGGTTTCCTCCCACATCCCAAGAACATGCGTGGTAGGTTGATTGAAGACTCTAAATTGCCCGTAGGTGTGAATGTGTGCGCGAATGGTTGTTTGTTTATATGTGCCCTGCGATTGGCTGCCGACCAGTTCAGGGTATACCCTGCCTCTCGCCCGAAGATAGCTGGAATAGGCTCCAGCACCCCCGTGACCCTTGTGAGGATAAAACGGTACAGAAAATGGATGGATGGATGCTTTTGCATGAGACAGGCTCAGATGGTTATTTTGCATTAGTAGGCTGCCATCTAGAGTCAACAGGGAGGAAAAGCAGGTTGAGCTATCTTTTAGATGCCTATTTCAGGATTGAAGGGGCACATGCACGCACACAAGCGCGATCTAATGGCGAGAGTGGAGGTTACCTAGCATTCTTGTGCGAGGCAGCCAAAAATATCCACACAAAAAGAAATATCACACATAAAAGGTGGGAAGTCAAGGGTTGTCATATAGAAAGGCTACAACACACACTAAGTCTCCCCACTGAATACCAATGGACATGATGGACAGCTCCTCTGAGGTCTTGGAGGTCCCCTAGGGAGGTGGTGGCTGGTGAGATAAAGATTCTTAATGTCAGTTGTTGACTGTCAACAGGGTACACTCACTGTGACACTTGAGGTGATGGCCCAAAGATTAATTGGGATATTTTTATTATACAGTTAGTACAATGAGTAATATACAAGAGCAGTATGGTAATCTATTTATTAAGTTTTGTGTGGTATTTATATCTTTAAGAGAACATTTCACAATGTGTGTTAATTCACTTCAACATTAATAACCTATCGAAATTAGTTGTTTTTATTACAACTAAGATCAATTTCCTCCTTTCTAAATTTAAGAAAAACTTGTCTATTTTATAGTAAGCTCATCTTTTATTTGCACATATACTTAGCTGACCTAATTCTGATATTAACTGCGGCTGCTTTCATGTGCAATTCGTTTTTTTTAGAGGTTAGCAGCATGTGTTGTCATCAAAATGTATGATGAGGAAGTGAGATTATCTCAACACACAAGCGTCACACTCACTTCCCAACAAATCCAGGCATGCAAAATCGTTCACAACCTGAGGTGTTATAATTTGTGTTACTTGTGTGAAGATGCTTTGTTGAGACAAGTGTTTTAAAATATATATATTAGGGCTGGGGGATTAATCATAATTTATTTGTGACTTCGATTTTTGGCTTCATAAAAACGATAACATCGAAGAAAAACGATTAATGTGCAGCGGCACGGGTTGTGTTTGCCAGTTCCTGCATTGTAAACAAACCCTTTGTTGCTTGTACTTGTAGCTAGTGTGTGACGCATGTTCTTCTGCCTTCCCTGAGCGTGCTTTAAGCGGTTTATTGACACCCCAGTTGGAATTTACTGTAAAACTAAACACACAACAAAAAGAACTACTCACATTGAACATTTAGAAGCAAGACACACGTTGTTTTAGAAATAGCCAGTTCACGCTATCAGTCAATGGAAAAACCCATTGATGGGCTAGCTAACATTAGCATTAGATCTCGGCAGGAATTTGCCTTCAAATCAGAATCATCTTTATTTCGCCAAGTATGTCAAATCACACAAGGAATTTGTCTCCCGTAGTTGGAGCCGCTCTGGTACGACAACAGACACTCAATTGACAGACAATACTTTTGAGACATTAAGACATTGAGGGAAAACAGTCACTGAGCAATAAAAGGTTGCTAGTAATCTGGTAATGCCGGTACAATTTATTATTATTTTTTGGACAATTGTGCAAAAATGGCACAGTGGACGACTGGTTAGCACATCTGCCTCACAGTTCTGGGGACCGGGGTTCAAAACCCGGCCCCGCCTGTGCGGAGTTCTCCGGGCACTCCGGTTTCCTCCCACATCTCCAAAACATGTGTGGTAGGTTGATTGAAGACTCTAAATTGCCCGTAGGTGTGAGTGTGAATGGTTGTTTGTTTCTATGTGCCCTGCGATTGGCTGAAGATAGCAAGGATAGGCTCCAGGAGCCCGCGACCATAGTAAGGATAAGCAGTAAAGAAAATGGATGGATGAATTGTGCAAAAAGATGCAAAGTTATCTACCAATGAGAGCAGTTTGAATGACTAATAGAGCAATAGTCCGGTGCAATGACCATTGTGCAAAAGGCGCTGAGACTTCAAGAAATGTATGCAGTTTGAAGTGACCAGTAGTGCGATAATCTGGGACAATGTCGATTGCACAGATACTACCCAGTCGATTGTGCAAATGTTGGAGATGCTACTCAGCCACATGAGTGGCCAGTATTGGTCAACAACAGATGTGCAAATAGTGCAGCTTGGTGAGACTACTACAGTGAGTGCACGAGTAATGTATAATTGGCCCGACAGAAATGTGACAACAAATTCAAGACAAAACAAAAATGGCAGCATGTCGCAATGGAATTGTAAGTTAACTGTTTAAGAAGTTAATGACAAGAGGGAAGAAGCTATTGGAATGTCTGCTAGTTTTAGTTTGCATTGTTTGGTCGAGCCTACCTGAGGGAAGGAGCTGGAAGAGCTGGTGACCAGGATGTGGAGGGTCCAAGAGGATTTTGCATGCTCTTGTCTTAGTTCTGGTAGCATGCAAGTCAACAAGGGTGGGTAGGGGGGTACCAAAAATCTTTCCAGCAGTTTTGATTGTCCGTTGCAGTCGGAGTTTGTCCTTTTTTGTAGCAGCACCAAACCAGACTGTGATGGAAGAACACAGGACTGATTTGATGACCGCTGTGCAGAGCTGCCTCAACAGCTCCTGTGGCAGGGTGTGCTTCCTCAGAAGCCGCAGGAAGTACATCCTCTGCTGGGCCTTTTTGAGGATGGAGTTGATGTTGAACACCCACTTCAGGTCCTGAGAGACTGTAATTCCCAGCAACTTGAAGGTCTCGACGGTTGACACAAGGGAGTGAGACAGCGTGAGCGCCAGCTGTGGCGAGGGATGCCTCCTGAAGTCCACAACCATCTCTACAGTCTTGAGCGTGTTCAGCTCCAGGTTGTGTCGGCTGCACCACAGCTCCAGCCGCTCCACTTCCTGTCGATACGCAGACTCGTCACCGTCTTTGACTCGACCGATGACTGCGGTGTCATCTGCAAACTTCAGGAGTTTGACAGCCGGGTGCGTTGAGGTGCAGTCGTTTGTGTAAAGAGAGAAGAGCGGCGGAGAGAGGACTCAACCTTGGGGGGCGCCGGTGCTGGTGGTGCGTGTAGATGAGGTGGTGTCCCTCAGCCTCACTTGCTGTCTCTTTCCCGTCAGGAAGCTGTAAATCCACTGGCAGATGGCAGGCGAGACGCTGAGCTGGAGAAGCTTGGAGGAGAGGAGTTTGGGGATGATGGTGTTGAATGCAGAGCAGAAGTCCACGAACAGGATACTCGCATAGGTCCCCGCGCCGTTGAGGTGATCTTGGATGAAATGCAGTCCCATGTTGACTGCATCATCCGCGGACCTGTTTGCACAAACACAAACTGCAGGGGATCAAGCAGGGGACCTGTGACACTCTTGAGGTGGTCCAGCATGAGTCGTTCAAAGGACTTCATGACCACAGATGTCAAGGCGACAGGCCTGTAGTCATTCAGACCCGAGATGGCAGGTTTCTTGGGAACTGGGATGATGGTGGAGTGTTTGAAACAGGATGGTACTTCGCACAGTTCCAGAGATCTATTGAAGATCTGTGTGAAGACTGGAGCGAGCTTGTCCACGCAGACTTTGAGGCAGGATGGGGACACCAGGTCTGGGCCTGCCGCTTTGTTACTCTTTTGTTGTTTTAAGATGCGTCTCACATCCTGTTCGTGGATGGTCAACGTAGAAGTCAGAGGTGTGATTGTGGTCGGTGGTGTGGGTGTGGGTATAAAACTGTCCTTTTCAAATCTGCAGTAGGTGTTCAAGTCGTCGGCTAGTCTACTATTGTTCTCAGTTTGGAGGGGATCGTCGCTTGTAATTGGTTAGCGATTGTAATGCATGCGAGACTGATTTAGAGACGTTCACGCCAAACTGTTTTTCTAACTTTACTGCATAGTTTCTCTTTGCAATGTTAATTTCTTCCCGCTGCCTTTTGTTTTCCCCGATAACTCCATGCCCGGTAAAGATGGAAGCCGGGAAGCATTACGGCGCCGTCGGGGAAGCCTCACAAAGCTAAGTCTCCGTAAAACACAGGACGGCGGAGCGTCAGAAGTCTTTAATGGTCTTTATCAGAAGATGAAGCTTGTCCATTTTGTTGGGTAGGGAACGTAAATACGTGAGGTGGATCGACGGGAACGCCAATCTGTATCCTCTCTTGCGGAGCTTAACTTGGATGCCGGCTCGCTTCCCTCTGTGGCGTCGCCTTCGCCTCCATGCGCCAAAAAGACCGTAGTCGCTGTCCCGGTCAGTAACTCGGGAAAGAAACTGAGCGGATTTGCGAAAGTTGGTGACAGAAAGTCCGGGGTAAACTCCCTGATGTTTAACAAGTCTTCCCTTGTGTAAGTGAGTCGCATAATGTCTCCAAAGATGAACGAAAAACACAAAAACATAGACAGTACTATAGAACACGTAACCGAGGCGTCCACACGGGTAGGCGCCATCTTGCTTGATCCCAAATAGCGAATATTTACACACAAATGCTGTAGTAACACATACAGACATACAGGCATATATTCTTTAATAAAGTTGTATTGTGACTTTCTTCTTTTACTCTTTTTATTTTATTTTTTATTTTTTTTAGCTTACTGTAATATCCAGCTCCATGCATGGATCGCATCACACTGCCCCAAAGAGGCCAAGGCGCGTACAGCTGGAACAGGAGATAAAGTCATGGCTTTGTATGAAAAGACACAAATGCGTTTTTTCACCCTGACTCTCTGATATGAAAACAGACTAATATTTTTCTGTTTTAGGTCAATTAGGATTAGCAACATTATTGCCATTTGCTAAATGCCAGAATATTGAATGATTTTTTTTATTTATTTATATTTTTTTTAAACAAAAATAGTCACGCGGCACGGTGGTTATTTATTTATTTTTTTTAAACAAATATAGTCACGCGGCACAGTGCACGACTGGTTAGAGCGTCTGCCTCACAGTTCTGAGGACCGGGGTTCAATCCCCGGCCCAGGCTGTGTGGAGTTTGCATGTTCTCAGGGTGTACCCCGCCTACTGCCTGATGATAGCTGGGATAGGCTTCAGCGCTCCCGCGACCCTTGTGGGGATAAGCGGCTCAGATGATGGATGGATGGATGGAAATATAGTTACTTCAGTCGTGCCAATGTTTTTAGCCATGGCTGTACTTTTTTTTGTTTTTTATTTCTATTTATATATTCTATTAATATATTATTATTTTTCTTGCTACTAATTTATTTTCTGGTTATTCTATGAAGTTATATTTAAAGTGGAGTTTTGAGAGTTAAATAAATAAGTTTCGAAACCAATAAATGATCATTTCTTTTTTCATAATTGCCTATTCTTAATATAATCATAGAATTATATATATCCATCGCTTATCCTGACTAGGGTCGTGTGTGTGTGCTGGAGCCTATCCCAGCTATCTTTGGGCAAGAGGCAGGGTACACCCTGAACTGGTCACCAGCCAATCGCAAGCGACATAAACAAACAACCATTCGGACTCACATCCACACCTACGGGCAATTTAGAGTCTTCAATTAACATACCCATGTGGTGTCTGGACACCTAACCAAAGACATACCCCCGCCACCACTGCGTCGCCAACTTCACGGCACAATCAACTTTATAGTGGTTATCAGAAGCTCATGCTAATCTGAACCTACAACAAAACTGTATGCAGCTCTTCTTACCTTTTTGCGTTGACATGACACGGCTCTGCCTCTGCATGATAGTGTTTCAGACAGTGTAGTTCAGATCTTAGCCTAGCCTATCTGAACATGTAATGGGTGGAGAAAACTCAATGTAGATGTGGTTATTATGTAAATTAGTCCCAATGTTATGTAACAGTGGGCGGAAGGATAGAAGAACACATTATCAGAAATAGGAAGATTAAAGACAGGCTTGTTTATTTTCACACCTCATTGGTGGGTAGGCACTCCAAAGACCTATTTCTAAACAAACTATTAAAAAGTGAATCTTCCAAAATATGTCCCCATTAACATTCTGTCATTAAGTGTGAAAATCAGTAATTACACCGTTCTGTAAATTTAACTGCCAATGTGCTGCTCTTGTTCCCTTCTCACTTTACCTTTTCGAGCCTGGAAGAAAAAAGCTTGTAGTCCAATAATTCGTCCCATGGGGTATAATAGTGTGGATTGTACCTTTAGGGACAGATACTGTCAACAATTGTATTATCTCACTTTTAAAAGAAGGTAGAACTATCTGTAAAAAATAATAAATGATTTGGATAACCTGATTAGACTAAGTGTACTGAATTGTATCACAAGGGAAGCTGGCAAGGATACAAAGACAGAAAATTGACATCTACAGTTTTTAATATCTTGCGCAACCAATTTAAGGAGCATCTACACATCAGTAAGTAGGTCGCATTCCTTGTAGACAGCGGCTATATATATTTTTTTTCATGTGCTTCCATTTTCAGACTCCATCAGAATTCCCTCTGTAAGGCAGAGAGCTGCCACTGCTTCCCCCAGTTCCCTCTTGACCATCATCCAATGCTGCGCCTCCCCCCTTCCAGTTTATCCTGCCTCTCTTCTGTCTCATCAATTCTTTTTCACATTTTCACCTTCCTTTTTTTTCTCAATTTTGAGTTAATTTCAGCCTGATTAGCAAATTCCCCCATGCTGTGTTTCATCTTCTTCTGTTTCTCTCTCTCATCTTGGAGACAGTGGTGGAAAGGCAGCTTCAAATGTAACTCGTCGGCCGTCACGCTGCTCCGTTTATGCGCTCCATCTCTCTCACTCTTCTGCGCTATTCTGCACTGCACTGCTTCTCTCTCTCTTTCTCACACCCCACTCTCTTGCTCTCTTTCCCTCTCTTTATTCCTCTACCTGCATCCCCCTCACTCCGCACGCTCTTATCTCTTGTTCTTCAGATCTGCTCCACTTGGGGAAATACCGCATACTCTTGTTTCTGTCTTGCATGGCCAGGGGCGGAAGTGGAAAGTAATGCTCGCGGTTCTCCAGCCTTGCCTCAGACTCTGTGGATCTGTGTTGGCCTGAGGAGCGGTAGTGGGCACGGAAGGAGGGGGGGAGGTGAGCGGGTAGAGGGACCTGAGAACAGGGCACTTCACCTCCTCTGGGAAGTAAAGGCTTTAAAGTGGTGCTGCTGGCAGGAGTGGTTGATGGTTGCGCCTGGAGGGTCATGCCCTGGGACTTGTCCGCTTTGCGGTGCTTGGAGTTGGAGATATTCTGCCATTTCTGCCCCACCTTGATCCTGGTGCTGGGGGACTCTTCCAGGCACCGAGAAGAGTGGGCACCATGAACCAAGTGGATGCGCCACGGCCAATCAACTGGACTATCAGGAAACTGTGCCACGCAGCCTTCTTGCCATCTGTACGTCTACTCAAGGTAAAAAAGAACACTAAGCTGGCTCGAACTGCAGTACTTTAATGAAAACATGAATGAATGCCTCCAGGGGCACTGGGTCACATCTTTGAGAGTCTTCAAATGCATTCAGGAATTGATGCTTCCAGGAATACAGAAGTGTGGCAGAACAGCTGGTGTAAAAACTGCCCATGGTGGGGGAGGACCAAGATGGAGAGTGGGGAGATGCATGATGTTAGGCTGATTCAAAGTGAAACAATGAAAGGATGTTTTTAGAGGATTTGAGATCTGCACAATACACGATAAATAAGGGGGGTATGAAATAGTGTGGATGTAGAGTGCAGTTTTCACTAAGGGTTGAGGTGGAAATGTGTGAAAGACAAGGTAGGTAGTAAAAGGTTGATGAGAATAGCAAGAGGCGAGTGAGAAGAGATGTGTACACACGGATGAGCTGAGCTATTAAATGATGATGGATGCACTGTGAAGGTTTAGGATATAGAATATGTAAATGTGTATAGTGAAAACCAAAGTTGGCATGCTTTTAAATTGATTTAACAGTGCGCCTTGATGGGAGGTAGTGTTTTTTTAATTGCAAAAAATAGGTTATAGATGTCATCCACAGCACATCTTATCATTATCAACTCAGGACAAGTGTGTCAGCTCGACTTGTGAGTTGTCTGATAGTCTATATTACTTGTTTTCAGACACGTGGCCAGCGTTTTTATTATTAGTGCATGTATTTTGTGAGCCACTTCACCCTCTCCTGATCTGAGAGGCTCTTGGAGGAAGCCCTTTATGTTGAAGCACACAGCTGGTGTCGCATGATATGCATTTGCATATGTATAGCCTGCTTAAATGGATTTCATTGTAACACTTGATTGAATGTGGATATGTGAGCGTGTGCGTGGGTGTGTGTGTGTGTGAGAGAGAGCATGCTTGGATGTGTGCATAGTACTGTGGCTTTACTCCTCAAGCTCACCTGAGTTTTTTTTTTTTTTGGCATCCAGTGCTATCACCAAAGTGAATGCACAACAGTGAAGCGTCAAAAGTTGAATGCATCTGGTTGTAATTATATATATATAATCAGATAAAATGTCAATAAAGTCACATAAAACTGCAGCTGTCTTGTATGAGGTTAAGTGAGACCTTGTCAGACCTCAGTCTTGACATCTGACTCAGGACTTGGTTTTTCTTTGGCTTTTTTGTGACACTTATTTCAATAGATGGACTGCCGTTGTGCATGACATCACATGAAACTTCATCGTACCCCAGTTCAGCGAGCATCAAAGGAACATCTCTGCAAGTGTTTTTTTTTATTTTTATTTTTTGCAACTCTACAAGGAAGCAGCTTCAATGATGGGTGTTGTTTGAAAAGCAGGTTTATGCTGCTGCCACAATGGCTTGAGAGTAAATCGGAATCAGAATCATCTTTATTTGCCAAGTATGTCCAAAACAGACAAAGAATTTGTCTCCGGTAGTTGGAGCCGCTCTAGTACAGCCATTTGACAGAGAATAATTTTGAGACATTAAGAGATTGAAGAAAAAAAAAAAAAAACAGTCACTGAGCATTAAAAGGTTAGTCATCTGGTAATGCAGGTACTTTTTTTTTTTTGACATCCATCCATTTTCTGAGCCGCTTCTCCTCACAAGGGTCGCGGGCGTGCTGGAGGCTATCCCAGCTATCATCGGGCAGGAGGCGGGGTACACCCTGAACTGGTTGCCAGCCAATTGCAGGGCACAAACAAACATTCGCACTCACACCTACGGGCAATTTAGAGTCTTCAATTAATGCATGTTCTTGGTATGCAAACTCCACACAGGCGGGGCCGGGGATTGAACCCGGGTCCTCAGAACTGTGAGGCTGACGCTCTAACCAGTCGTCCACCGTGCTGCTGTTTTTTGACAATTGTGCAAAAAGATGCAGAGTCCTCTAGCAATTAGAGGAGAAATGGTTAATAGAACAATAGTCCGGTGCAATGACCATTGTGCAAAGGGCGCAGAGACTTCAAGAAATTGATTCAGTTTAAAGCGACCAGGAGTGCGATAATCTGGGACAATGTTGATTGTGCAAATGTTGCAGATGCTACTCAGGCACACGAGTGGCCAGTATTGGTCAACAATAGATATGCAAATATTGCAGCGTGGCGAGACTACTACAGTGAGTGCACGAGTAATGTATAATTGGCCTGACAGAAATGTGACAACAAACTCAAGACAAAAAATTGGAAGCATGGAACCATTGTTTCACTTTGAATCACCCTAATGGAACCACTGTTAGGGGAGCCCAGGAGAGGAAAAAAATTTTTTGTCTTCCCCCTGGTATTCAGAGGCAACAATATTAAAAGGATAGGCTTAAGCTTTTGTGCTTTTGTCCTATTATTCCTTGTCTGTATTGGAATGCATGGGAAACTAAATTCCAGATGTCTGGTGGGTTATTCAAGATTTCTTGTTCCTCACTTCTACTTTAAGTAAATTAGCATTTCCCATGACACTTTTTAGACTTGCTTTAGTGATTTTAACATGCAATAATTTCAATTTCAGAACTAAAATTGTTAGAAATTATTCCCCATCCAAAATATTTCAACATAGTGCCCAGTGGCTCTTTTAAAATATGCAGCCGCAAGATTTAACGCAGTGCTATCTTTAGTGCGTGGTTGCTCAGAGTGCTTGCTGGAATTAATGTGAAATGAGCTGTACAGTATTGCACAAGATGATGAATGGGAGTTTGCAGCCAGTTTGCGTAAGGCACTATGAGAAAAGCCAAAGCAATCACAAGATTGTATAACTGTGGAATGCAGACTACAGCAGAATTTGTAATTTATTGATAATAGGACGCTTCCCTGCGTTGCTTAACTTTTTTCTACAATACTTAAGCTGAGCTGAGTAGAATCTGTCACAGTTTCTGCTGTCATTGTTGGAGTTTCTAGAGAACTGTCATGGCAGGAGGTAATCATGGGGGAGTGAAAGTGAAAATCAACTCAGTATACTGTAAGCTTTGTTAGTGCCAGAGCCATCAATATGTTAAAAAAATTGCCAGCCCACTGTAACGGAAGCTATCTATGTGACGGTAAGAAGACAGCTCTTCCATTTAACCTACAGCAGAGGGAGGACAAAGAACAGGAGAATGGACCATCACTGGCGTTTTAAGTCTCACTTAACTGGGGATGAACCAATACCGATACCAGTATCGTTATCGGTGCCGACACTGTACGTCTCACATATGCATACATGCAAATCAGTCGCCTTTTGAACTCAAAATAGGCCATTTACGTGAATTGTATAGATCTAATGAGTTTTTCCTGGGGGGTCGCTGTCGCTGTTGTCATAGGCTGTTTGTTCCTTTAACGCCGGCAGCTAGCGGTCACGGTACTTTTACTCAGTTACAAAGATCTAAATGTCGCTCACTGCTTTTATTTATCAACTATTTCGTGTGCGAGACTACGACTTTAAGTTCTGCATTGGGCGCTGTTTGCGGGAATCGCATTTAGGCGCTAGGGACGTTTAAGTCTAGTTCACCAATCAAACGACAAAAGAAAGTCACAAGACCTCACACAACAACTTCTATTGGGGTTCCCGGGCACAGGTATTAACTCTAGATGAGCCAGCCCGGCTGATTGTCATGCCTACATGGGCACCATGTTGGGGAGGTCGTTACGATGAAGGCAACGGCGCGTTCCTCTTGTTTACATTTAGACGAACAAAAACAACAGCTTTTATGTATTGTAGTATACTATTTGTCTGGCAATGTCTGCTCAAACGTGGATATTTCAGCTCTCTTATAACTTGAGAAAACACCGTGAAGTAAATTGCAAAGGTTTTTTTTTTTTTTTCTTTTTTTTAATTGTTTGTGGTCAGTAATTATTTCACTGTGTACTTTTTACTCTTACTCAAGTATTTTTTTGGAGGACTACTTTTTACTTTTACTTGAGTCACATTATTGTCAAGTAATAGTACTCTTACTTGAGTACAATGTTTGGCTACTCTACCCACCTCTGGAGCGGACATCCTCTATTCCTACTCTTACGTCGAAGCAACATTTTTTGCTCATCAGATCATATTTCGTATTTGTTGCACTGTTTTTTTGTATTTTCGCGTTGAGGTGCTGCGGGTTGTGGCAATTGAAGACTGCCTGAAGAGAAGACATGGGTTCCTGTGAATAAAGAAGAATATCATCAGCATAGAGATTGATTTTGTGTTCTGTCACTAGCGAGCAGATACCTTTTAATATTAGCATTCTGACATATAGCGGCAGCAAGAGGTTCGATGAAGTGAGGTGATGTGACGAGGTATTATATTTGAATGCTCTGGGCAGATGTCAAGCTGTCAGTGTGAAATGAATATAACAGGCCTGATTTCTGCATGTCAAGCACTTTCCTCACATATCAAGTTATTACCGACCCTCCGCTGCTCTCCAGTTTTATGTGCATGTGAGTGTGAAGGCAGCAAATACGCTGTCAGATGTTCTCTGTCCTCTTTAGCCAGTACAAATGTACATTTATATTGCAGTTCCACTGATACAGTTAATGTTGCAGCAAATGTTGCAGCCCTGTCTGTTAGCTGATCATTTGAATATACCAAACTGCTTTGAGTGACAAATTGCAACAACAACAAAAAACTAAACCCTTTTAGTTATTATCAGAGGTGGGTAGAGTAGCCAAATTTTGTACTCAAGTTAGAGTACTGTCACTTCAGAATAATATGACTCAAGTAAAAGTAAAAAGTAGTCCTCGAAATGTTTACTTGAGTAAGAAAGTACTTGGTGGGAAAAAAACTACTCAAGTAAATAGTAACTCGTGAGTAACTTCTGATAAAAAATAAATAAAAATCAGAGCATAAATGTCAAATTAAAAATATGTTTTTTTTATTTTATCCATCCATTTTCTTAAAAAAAAAAAGGATGGATTAAAAAAAATCCATCCATTTTCTTTTAGCCCTCCTTGAGCCGTCACCTTATCGTGGTGGAGGGGTTTGTGTGTCCCAATGATCCTAGGAGCTAAGTTGTCTGGGGCTTTATGCCCCTGGCAGGGTCACCCATGGCAAATAGGTCCTAGGTGAGGGACCAGCTTTTTTGGAACTTGTTGCAGCCATAACATTCTAAGTTAACGATTATTTGCTAAAAACAATAAAGTTTATCAGTTTGAACATTAAATATCTTGTTTTTGCAGTGATTAAAAAAAATCCATCCATTTTCTTTTAGCCCTCCTTGAGCCGTCACCTTATCGTGGTGGAGGGGTTTGTGTGTCCCAATGATCCTAGGAGCTAAGTTGTCTGGGGCTTTATGCCCCTGGCAGGGTCACCCATGGCAAATAGGTCCTAGGTGAGGGACCAGCTTTTTTGGAACTTGTTGCAGCCATAACATTCTAAGTTAACGATTATTTGCTAAAAACAATAAAGTTTATCAGTTTGAACATTAAATATCTTGTTTTTGCAGTGTATTCATTTAAATACAGGTTGAACATGATTTGCAAATCATTGTATTCTGTTTTTATTTATGTCTAACACAACGTCCCAACTTCATTGGAATTGGGGTTGTAGATCCATTATTAACTGTGCAGGCAATTTTTAAGTACATTTAAACATTTGACATATGAATGCAAATGTAAAAACAAGTTAATGTATAGCCTCTTAGACACAGAGATCCGGCAATTTTTCTGCTACTACCATTTCTTGTCAGTGCCATTTATAAACAGTAACCTAGAAAAACTACTGTTGTAAAAACAAAACTATGAGTTAACTATAATGATCAATATTTGCATGAAATCGAATGTAAGTCAGGTTGCAAATACGCCTTAAGCATCTTATAAACTTACTTGCCACACAGGTATAAAAACAAGTTCACCACTGTTAATAGTAAAAATTTAAAATGATACAACTTGCGACCCAAGTTCTTTTGGTAAAATTCTGATTTGTACAGAGCTTTGAGTTTCTACAGCAGTTGAGGCTGTATTGACTGCAGCCATCTGATGCGATGCTAATATCAAGCATGCTAATTACGAGTTGCACGACTTCAGATTTTTTTAAATTCGATGACAATGCAATGAAAGTCGAGTTGACGTCATTATTTTTTCAGTACAGTGCTGTTACTGTAGTAGCTTAAATATTGATAAAAAAGACAAGCAGTAGTCATCAAAAACCTCTATTGAGACAACGGTTACTGTCAGCCATAACCACGCCAAATAACTTTCAAGTACATCAACAACTGTGGTATTCTCAAGAAGCAGACATTTATTTTTCCATAATTTATTTGTAGCTTAGCACACAGAGGAAACATGTTATCAGTCTCGCCTACTTCCACCAGACTATTTTCTTTGGCTCTTATTTCTTCTTCTCTACATACCCCTTTCACATAGTGCCCCTAGTGTTCAGACTGAGACACTACAACAAGCACCCACTTTTCTCTCAACGATCAGACTGGCCAAAAGCTAGCGATGAGAGTCTAATCGCTATGCTCATCCAAAACCTGGGCAGTGAGGGAGAGCACATTTTTTGTAGTAAAAAGACTATTTGCCTTTTTCTCCAAACAATTCGCCTCAACGGAGTGTTATATTCAGGTGAGATTATCTTTTCTCAGCGATAGGATATGGGTGAGTCAGTACATCACTGACCTACGGTGCTTGGTTAAATTCGGACGACTGGAAGTCTACTAGTCGAGTAGTCTATGTTACCCCTAATGCTTACAAGAAAGAAAACATTCTTTTATAACATCTTGTTGATGCAGATGCTGGTTTTAAAGTGGGAATATATTGTGTGTGTGCGTGTGTGTGCGTGCGTGCGTGTGTGTCTGTCTGTCTGTCTGTTTGCATATTGTATGGGCTAAAATGCCAACCGGAAGCAGGCTGAGGTACTGATCATTTATTTACATAGGGGCAAATCCTCTTTGTTTACAATCTTTACCCTCCAAACACATTGAAGACTTAGCTTTGTTTGCCATATTTTGCAAATTATTGTTTGCTGACAATATTCCTTAGGTCTCACTGTGTATTCTCCTGTTTCCAATTCAAATGCATGCTTGCTAAAAGACAAGTGAAACATGGTTGTGGTTTAATGGAATGTGGTGACCATTTTATATTTTCTTTTAACAGGTTACATTTTTCACTTTGCGATATATTGTATATTTCTGTTTAAATGGAATTTTAAAATGAAATAATTTCTGCTTTGGAGTTTTGCTCTTGTCAATGTAATATGACTGACAATCATGCTGCACAGAAAGCTGTCAAAATGTGTTTGTTTGATTGACACTTTGTCAATCAGGGAGGTGCAAAAAAAGCTCATGGTAATGTTTATTTAGAGGTACTCAATCATAATTACTCTCAGAAGCACTATGAACCGCATTTATCCTGACTAGAGGTGCGTATGAATGTGGTACATTTACTCCATTACATTTACTCAAATAACATTTTGGATATATTGTACTTGTAAGAGTAGTTTTAATAAAACATACTTTTTACTTTTACTCAAGCATTTATGTTAAGAAGAAATGGTACTTTTACTCAGTTAGAGTAATCTACATGCCGCTCTCTACTTTCATTTATCAATAATTGCGTGTGCGATATATTTTTAGGCTTTCGTTTTCGACTTCCGCATCGGGGGCCGTTGCTCTAATCTACCGTGATTACCACAATGATGTTTGACTCAAGTTCTCCAATCAAATGACACAAGACAGTCAAGTCCGCACACAAAGTCTTGTCTTGGGTTTTGCGGGCCAATCAAAGTGAGTCGTGACAGCCGCGCACAACTCGTGTTTACAGTACAGACTACGAAAAACAACAACTTAAACATGCTGCGTAGTTTTGTCATTGCCCAAACTTGGATATTTCAGCCTACTTCTAACTTGAGAAAACACCTTGCGGTAAGTTGCAGATGTTTTTGCTGTTGTTTTGGCAGTTCATATGGCAACATTAGCACTATTTTATGGTGACAAGTAACTGTTAAACATGCATCTTCTGGGATATGTTCTGTTCACTCCTTGTCTTTCTCTCTATCTCTCTCGCTCTTGCTCTCTCTCTCTCTCTCGCTCTCTCTCTCCCCCACTCTCTCTCACACAAACACACACACAAAACACTGCAGTACAATATATGCAGTGCAGGTCCACTATAGAATAACTTTTGAAAGGAGATTTCCTAAAATGGTAACCGAGTTGCAAAAACAAGCTATAATTTGTATAAGGGTCACATCAAAGTGACAGAGGGTATGTGACTGAACCAAAAACGGATAAGGATAAAATAATTTCCATTTTCCTTTGTCTGTCAAATTTGGTTTTTGTTCTCTTGAGACTCTCAAATCTGCACAAAAATCCACATCTTGTAAAACTGTCAGCCGTCAATGTTGCAAACACCTGAGAAGCGAGACGCAGGCTGTTGGAGATGAGATTTCAAGTATCTTTGATCAAAACTTCAACCTCTGTCATATGCAATGAAGGAAATAAATGGAGGGGAAAAAACAAGAAGCAGGTACCAAAGGCTGTCAGAGCAAAGCAACAAGTTACAGGAGACGAATACAGAAAACAAATACAATGTTACAACCTTGATTTAAAGAGATTTAAAACATGAAATAAGACCTCAAAACAATTGTTGTCCAACAACTAAGAATATGTAAATTTAAAAGTCCAGGCAGAAAATGACAAAACATGGAAAGAAATGATTGACCTAAAAACCTTCAGGTAAACACAGTATATCATAACACTGATCCTGTTAAGATGGGTAGGTCTCTGATTACTAGCAATCATGAAAAAGCAAAAAAGTAATAGGCCTACACAAACTTTCCAAACAGGAGCACTTAGCTAGCCTCACTGGCTTAGCTGCCTAGCTAGCACCATGGATAGTAAGAGGTAGCCTGTATAAAAATGGATACCCCAGTCTCTCAGTGGTGTGACTTAGTGGTATAATGATGTGCTTAACTTGGAGTTGACAAAAGGTGTGACAGTAGATTTTTGAGGGAATCAACTTCATATGCAGACTACATAGCTTCATCCATGGCCTGCATTTGTTTGGGTTGTTTGGTGTTTTGGAATAGAAAAAAATCTAAAATCTCTGCACAAAGCCAAGCACATGGTTCAACCCAATTAACCTTTTAAAAGAGCATAACACCCACAAAATGCTTCAATTAATTCAAAGGAGCACCCAAGCCCCTTTGGATGCCCCCCTCCAGGTGGATGCCCTGGTTCACCACTCCATCCCCTGTCCCCTTTGCACGCCCCTGTTTTCGGACATCATTTGCCCTGCTGTGTAAAGGAGGAAACTGAGGAATGATAGGGCGCTCACGACCAATCGTACAGTGATCGTATGAATATGTGACATTTCAAAAGCGGAGAAGACTGTGAACTCATACAATGTAAAGTCGATTTACAGAGTATTTTTCTGTCATCATGGATGTGCAAAGTGGATTGGTGTCTCTTTTTTTGAGCATTCGGTACAGATTTAACAGACAAGTTATAAGGGAAGCATGTTTCTTTGTTGTTACAATCATCGTAAGCATTAGCATTCCACATACGCTACAGACACATACAGGACTTAAGTGGTACAGCAAAAACCAGATGGTACTGTGTGATCAGTGAAGCCGGAGCCCTCAAGTCGGTCCATATTGTGTGAGCACTTCAATCGTTAGCTTTGACTTCCTGTCGCAAGCGATTTTCTGAATTAAAACTTCATCCATGGCCAGTTTAAGACGGCCATCGCTCTTGTGCAGTGACACGACATGGCCACAGGTCGATAGGAACCTGTTGCGGTGCATTTAATTACTTGCTAGATACTTAGTCAGGATCAGAGGTGTGTAGAGTAGCCATAAAATGTACTCAAGTAAGAGTACTGTTACTTAAGAATAATATGACTCAAGTCAAAGTAAAAAGTAGTCCTCCAAATGTTTACTTGAGTAAGAATAAGAAAGTACTCCATGAAAAACCTACTCAAGTATTGAGTAACTATTGAGTAACTTCTGATTTATTTTCAGATCAGAGCATGAAGGGCAAATAAAACAAAAATAACAAAATAAAATATGAATGTACAAATTCAGATATTGTTGAACAAAATCACTTCTCAAAAACAATAAATAAAATCTTTCTAAAATATTTGTAAAGTAAATTTAGGCTAATTCTGCTCTCTTATTCAATAATGTTTCTACTTGTTAAACAGCACAATACTGTAGGCCCAGGCAGATTACAAAAACAGCAACAAGGCTGCAGTGGATATAAAAGGTATACACACCCCTGTTCAGATGCCAGGTTTTTGTGTTGTAAAAGAATTTTGACCAAGATAAATCATTTTAAAACTTTTTCCACCATTAATGTGACCTAGAATTTGTACAACGATATCTTTTTGAGAGGTGGGAGGTGAAAATAAACAACTGAAATAAACTTGAATGTGATTGACTTGGACTTGACATTTAACTTGCTGCCTTCTTGGCCAGGTCACCATAGCAAAAGAGATGGTCTCTTTTAACTGGTCTTGTCACGGTGAGAAGTCGGATGTGAGTTGGACTGGACCCAAGAGCAGACTGAGACGGAGGGAGTAGATTTAGAATGGTTTATTCCAGGTCGGCTCAGGGTAAGGATATTCAAGGTGAGATGGACCGTCGGGAACAAGGAGCAAGCAGAAAGTGGGAACGGGAGCTTGGGTTGGCTTGGCAGCGTGGCTGGTGTAGTCAGCGAGACGAGGAAGGCACGGAAGACGAAGGCGAGACGAGGAAGGCACAGAAGGAACACTGGAGACGGAGAAGAACACAATCGGGTGAGTACAGTTGTGGGTCGTAGGATAGAGGGTGATGCCGGGATGATAGGTGAGCTTGGAGTTGTGGGCCCACTGAAGGACGTCAGAGCGTGCGGAATCGGGTACAAAAAGCCGGTTAGGAGGTCCAGTCTTGGGATCCAGGTGAGTCTTCTGAGCCTCTTTAACTATTTATTCAATCTTCAACGAAGCATGAGGAAGGGAGGATGGGTTCTGGTTCTGTTGGGCTGGAGGAGGGTGCATACATACGGGAGAGGGCATCAGGCTTGCCATTGCGCGAACCAGGGCAGAAGGAGAGGCAGAAATTGAATCAAGTGACAAATAAAGCCCAGTGAGCTTGCTGGGGATTAAGCCGCTTGGCGGAACGGAGATAAACCAGGTTTTTGTGGTCAGTCCAAATAATAAAGGGTGTAACGGTCCCCTCAACCAGTGCCTCCACTCCTCCAGGGCACAGACGATGGCTAGCACCTCACGGTTCCCTATGTCCTAATTCTGCTTGGCTGTAGACAGGCGACGGGAGAAAATGGCACAGGGATGAAGTTTTTGGGAAACAAGGCCCTGCTGGGAGAGGACAGCTGCCGCCCCCGTGTGAGTGGCGTCAACCTCCACCACGAACTGGAGGGAGGGGTCATGGTGTCGCAGGATGGGAGCACTGGTGAACAGTTCCTTGTGGTGTTTGAATGCTTGCGATGCGGCAGCCTTCCAATTGAAAGGTGAGCTGGTGGAGGTGACACTGCTGAGAGGTACGGCGACCTTGCTGTAGTCACGGATGAAACGTCAATAGTAATTGGCGAAACCTAGGCAACGTTGAAGGTCCTTGCGGGTGGAGGGAATGGGCTAGTTGACGACTGCTTGGATCTTTGCTGGGTCTGGTTGGAAGTGTCCTTTGGTGATGATATATCCCAAGAAGTGAACGGAGGAGAGGTGGAATTCACATTTTTCGGGTTTCACGAAAAGGCGGTTCTCAAGCAGGCGTTGGAGGACTTTGCGGCCATCTGGCGATGTTCTTCGGGAGAGCGGGACAAGATGAACAAATGAAACGCAAATGCTCAACATCGGCCTTACAATGTACAAATCAAACTCCTTTATTCACATATAGCTGCTTGTTACCGAAAGAGAGCCCCCTCAAGCCAATGGGAAACCAAAAGTAGAAGTCTACCCAAACAAAAGCAATAATGGTGCTAAAAATGTCTTAATAGAAGTAACACCACCAAAAAAATGTGGACATTGTGGCACCCTTAATATTTTCTTAGAATGCTTACTTCAAATTATTATTCTCTTCTCACAGTATTCTTCTTCTCGCCTATCAAGAGCCCTTGTTGATAATAGTCTGTTTTTCAGGGAGAAAATGTGCCACAAAAAAAAAAAAAATAATAAAATAAAATGACGCAGTTAATGCTCATGATGCTGGCTGAAATTAGGTCTACTGGGGAGCATTGACAGTGAAATACTGATGTCACACATTATGGCAAATAGCAAGAAATTTAAGGCATAGTTTTCCTTACTTTCAGAAATTTTTAAGTTGCGGTATAAGTAGGGCTGTCAATTGATTACATTTTTTAAATCTGATTAATCACACTTTTGAATTTTGATTAATCATGATTAATGACAGGTGCCAAATATACTACATATAGTGCCACATTTTGCTATGAGATGGTATTTTAAACTTGTTGTGCTTCGATGAACAGAGAGTTCAGTGCTGCATGCAAATTACCTTTACCCATCGGGGTGAATTTGCCGTCGAGCTCACTAGTTGGAGTTGTGTGAGTTAAATCATGATTAATACATTAATTCTTTTGTGATTAATCATGAGTTAACGCTTGAACTTTGACAGCCTTAGTTTTGAGTCATTTAACCTTCAGGTCGACCACTCTTCATAATTATTTTCCAGTTCTACATGTTCATAATTTTTCTGTCATGTCTTTTATGTCCTCTTTCACTGCTTTTTGTAAGACATGCGTGTATGTCCCTTTCTCTTCCTCTCCCCCACGCAATCATGAAGCATATATAACACTGTCTTATGCAAAATACACAAGGGATGGCATGCTGCTGCTAAAAAAAAATATCTGTCTAATGCTAAAAATAAATGTGTTACATAAAAAGATCCTGTGCTGCATATTATATCATCTAGTTGGAGCACGGCAAGTATGGAATGTATGGAAGTCGACTTTATGCAAAAACATGAGAATAATAGTTGAATATCACCACCTAATTTGTTTGTATCCATAGTAGTAATAGTAAGACGTTACTTACGTAACTTATTTTTATCACAGTAATTGCCCCTTTGAGGCATTTTTTCCATATTAAATTCAGAAGTTGATAAGCCTGAGGCAACATACTCTACAACAAAAGCAGTGGACTCGAGTAAAAAGGGCAGAGGTGGGAATAAGTCACATACACTGTATGTGCAAGTTACAAGTATTGTAAGTCTCAAATATTAACCTTCAAGTCCCAAGTTACTGTGGGAGAAATCAAGCAAGTTGAGTCCCCACTATTTTTCAAGCAAGTCGAATCAAGTCATCACTTGGGTTAAGCAACTCACATATTTTTTTAATGGTACCAAAACAGTCTTTGTATTGTCCATCACTTTATTGTCTTCTCAAATAAAAGCATACCTGACATGAAGCGTAGTTAATGTTTGATCGGCTATTGCTAAGCAAAACTGAAACTAAGCTAATATTGACAGTTGACTCCAATGTCTGGATGTCCTTCAGCGTGTTTAGATTTTTTTTTCTTTTCACCTAAAACACAAAGAAAAATTGTATGTAGTTATTTTCATATAAAAACAAAAAAGTTGCACAATTTCAATGTACAGCGGGTCCTTGGTTCATGACGGCATACAATGTCGATCGGAAATCGGCGTCTGTCCAGACATTCGATATTTCAAAGTCACAATTGGTGAACTTGTAGAGTAAGAATAGATTCTGTAATGCCGAACTTCCTAGTTGTCATTAGCGATTTCATGGCGTTTATATTTATGGTTATAAGTACTTGTAAATATTTACTGTAGATCTGACTTTACTACTGCATTACCATAAGTGAGTAATATACGTCTGAACGTCACGATTTGGAAATGGTTTTCCATGGGTAGCGACATGAAGCTCATTTTACCCCGTAGCATCATCTGGCATGGTATTGAAATACTCCACACTGGACATTTTATAGAGACAGAACTTTGAATTGGAATACGCTTACTGCACGCAACATCCGCTGTATATTCCCTTTCTTCTCTTAACACCCTTGTTGGGTCTGCTCCCTCTTTTGGAGTCATTGTTGCGAAAAAATAACTGACAAAGCAAAACACTCTCTGAGGCAGTCCTTTGATTCTCGCTGAACCGAGCTCTGAGGTACGAGGTGAGGTACGCTGAGGTCCTGTGAGATTTGCTGAAGCCTTGTGCGATGTGCTGATGCCTAGCCTGACTTTCTGTTTGTTTTGTGACCATCATTTACTTGCAGAAAGTCTTGTTGTTTTCCAAATTGCACGACCTCACGGATGTTTGAATTTGTTCCGCTGTAGCTGATGCATCCTTACGGTCGTGGGTGAGCTGGAGCCTTTCCCAAGTGACTGGGTGAGAGGCGGAGTACACCCTGGACTTGTCGCCAGTCACTCACAGAACACATATAGACAAACAACTATTCACAAGTCAGAGTTCCTGCAAAAAATAAAAACAAAAACACAACTGTGGACCAGATATTCTAACCACTCATCCAATGTACTGCAGCTTTCCGTGGTCAAAAAAAAAAAAAAAAAAAGCATCATCTCAAACATCATCTGATTCGAGGACCAAACAGGAATTTGGTGTAAAAAATAAAATAAAAACATAAAATGTCATTTCCACTTAAATGAGGTATCGTACCATAGCTATCCTATTTCCTGCTTCGTGTTGGTTAGGATGTGATGTCAGAGTAGCTCAAAGGTAAACATCAGTCATATTCCTAACACTTTTCTCAGTGTATTTGAGGTCAGCCTTCCCACTCGCTCTTCCCGTCACACTTTCTGACACATCCCAGTGTGGAGAGCAGATACGACATGAGTGTCGGATAAAAGTGGAATAAAAGAGTCTTGTCATGCGCTCGCCTTTTGGCTTTGCCTCTCTTCACACTTCCCATTGGGTGGCGTGCACAAGGTTCACAGGATGCCGCCTCGCAGCTCACTTGTTTGCATCTCACTTTATCAGCTAAGAGCCTATTTATAATGATTTCAATGAAAACATCATGCCGCTAATGAGCTGCAGTGAAAACGTAAGATGCCAATTAACACTTTTTTTTATTTTTTTAAAACTTTTTTTTACGTCAGACATTTCCTGTTTGGCATTCTCCCACATTCAACGTATTGTATGCTCTCTAAAACTGCTGTCTCTTTTAACAAGAGACCGGCTGTAGCAAACAATTGTCACGCATCTTTCTGCTTTTTTGTTTTTTTTTTGTTCGGAAATGCATTTGTCCTGAATTAATGTAACTGACAGTGCAGGATGAATCTCCTCACCACTCAGCTGCTGAATCTTTTATGAGAACGAGATGCTGAAAGGACCTGAAGTTTCCGAATAAATGCATAATTTGGCAAAACACCTCCAACTGTGGATAGGTCTGACAAACCAGAATACAAACAGACACACGCACACAGAGACACTATCTATATCTAGCCACCCACTTTTTCCACCTTGTAGTGAGAATCGCTACTCCAGCAGTGGATGTATGAAGTCTAAACATCTACCTTACACCTTTAAACTGCTATAGGGAATGATTTACTGGCAATTGAGGGCTATTTAATAATGCATGAGGGCAGTAAATCCTCATGAAATGGTATAAGAGCACTGACACTGGTATGTGCAGTGTTGGCCAGCATCATAATGTTATGAATAAAAAAAGCAAATGATAGGCTGAAATGGCACATTTTATTGAACCTATGTATTTACACTCACAGGCCACATCATTTGGTAGCGCTGCACAATACAAACGCTGTGTCAAAATAAAAATAAAAAAAGAAATAAAATTGGCCTTTACAAAGGTAATAATACACAGTTTTTATAGACCTTTTCAACATGATGTCACATGTACTTACGGCTAACAGAAGATGGAGCGTTCTCCGATGGCACCACTAGTAAACGATCATCATTTGACCAAGGCAGAGGAATTGAGAAAATAAGAGAAATGGCTGGAATGATCAGTTTAACCTTCTTCTCTACCGACGTAGTTTGAATGTGTGAAGTGTCAGTCAAAAGGATTTGTTGTAAACTGTTTCGAAGGGAGACAGAACGGCATCTGTAAGCATTTCAACAGGTAAGTAGATGAAAAATTAGACATGGTGGAAATTTAGACATATTTAACATGATAATTAAGGGACTGGCTCATTAAATCGACTTTTCTGTTGCTTCGATTAATTGACAAAAGTGCTCTTTTGAAGGTGAACTAATAGCGCAGTGTCAGTACCAGAAGGCTAGCCATGTTTTGCTAAATTACTCAGACAACCCAACCAAATATTTTACACATACCTACCTGTATTTGCTTCCACAAACCCGATGATGGATGTTTGTTTATTTACAACATCTAATCAATTTATCCTCCTGACCCAGAAATTCCGCAGGATTAATTTAGATTTTTGAAAAAAAAAAAAAGACAACTTTTCCCCAAAAGTTGTCATTTGGTCAACCCCAAAAACAAGCTTTTGTCATCGATTTCAGTTCAGGTTGGTGGTAGTCACTTGCATTCTGCCACCTGGAACTACCCTAGTGCCTATTGTTTACAAACATTTTGAAAAGGTTTATTGATTCTAGGGGTGTAACTATTTGTTTTAACAATGATTCGATTCATATCACGATTCATGGTTGCTGATTCGATTCAAGGATGGTATTGGTTCATCCAGAACAATCCGATCTGAAACGATTCACTGGCTTGAAATCGATTCAGTAACGTTTTAGCCAAAAATTCAACCACTGTGACTGCGAAATAAACATCTGGATACTGGATAGTGCAGATGAAATTTCTTACATTCCTTTTGTTTCTTTTAAAGGTATCAGGTAAAATTAATTATGGATATAATAAACAAGCATGAATGGCAAATGCATTCACACTTTATTTGAATAAGCTCTTTAGGTTGGATTAACAGGTTTACATGCTACTTCTGATGCTGTTTTTCAACATAAAAATAATACAACTGTTAAGAATACACATACTGTAATTGAACAAAAACTACGTAATGCTCAAATGTTCTAACCATATTTATTACTATCCACTCACTTGCTGTCACAATGCGTGCCGAAGTCGTTACGTAGCTCTGAGTAGCTTGTGATGTACAGCTGTTTGTGGTATTAGTGTTTGGCTGAAGTATGGCTGTGATGGAATTTTGTACCTAGGCTCAAACGTGTTCATCAACCTTTTAGCTCTCGTGCTGTCATGAGGAAAACCTGCTTGAAATGTCTCACAAATTGATGTTTGCCTTGCTTGCTTCTTGGTTACCAGTGATTGTACATCAACCTATTGGCTTCAAGTTGTCATATTACTAATACCGTCATGTTTACTCCGTGATCGTTTTTGTTTACTGAAAAACCAAAATGCGTCTATACTTCTGATTTGAGCTTCACGGGAAGTTTGCGTTTGTTTTGAGCTCTGCTGTGCTCCTTTCCTGCACTGCGCATGTGCCATGGGAGATGGGGTTTGCTACTTAGACTGTCGCACTCAATCGCACAAGAAAAAAACTACACTGTTGATACTCCCAAAATCCCCTGCGACGTCACAAACTGGAAAACTTAATCGAGTAAAGCTTAACGTCTTTATCATTAAAAGTACTAAACACACGCACATGCACACACACGCATCCATAAAAGGTTTTTCGTGCGTAAATCCAATGTGTTATTTCCTAGTATCGATACAATCGATTGATTAACTTTTAAAATGATTTATATCGATATATTTACGTCCGGAAGTCTAACTTGCCAAGCAGAGAGCGATCCAATTGGATCATAGGAATATAAATCGATACATCGATATTATGAATGAATCATTACACCACTAATTGATATTATCATATACTGTTATCCATCCATCCATCCATCCATCCATTTTCTGAGCCGCTTATCCTCACAAGGGTCGCGGGAGTGCTGGAGCCTATTCCAGCTATCATCGGGCAGGAAGTGGGGTACACCCTGAACTGGTTGCCAGCCAATTGCAGTATACTGTTATTAGAGTAATATAATAGTTGGTGGCATGAGTTTCGAACTGCACTGCATCAAATTCTGCTGTATTTCTGATATTGTCATGAACGGAACAGAGGATAGGACCCAAAAATGCACGACTACAAAACAAATGGACAGTTTCAAAAATAGAGGTTTAATATACGGGCAGAGGTCGGTACACAGGCAGGCAATCCAAAAAAGAAAACAGTATCCAAAAACGTGAGACAAAAAGGCGAGGTCGATAATCGGAACAGGGTCTAGTCTTACTGTGAATCTGTAACGTGGAAACAAGGAATGCTGGAACACGACGACAAGGTACAACGAACTGGCGACTAGAAAGAATGAGACACGAGGTTAAATGCAAGGGGTAATTAGGGTGAACGAGGCACAGGTGGTGAAGATACTCTCTGGAGCAGGTGTGTACGAGACAGGGGGAAAACAACAACCGGCACACGCACCCATGACAGATATTGGATCCTCTTCGATTGTCTAATAAATATACTGGTGATTGTACAGGATATGAATTTTGCCATTTTATCATACAAAGCTGGCTTACATGCCTCCAAATATATATTTAAAAAAAAAAGTAATCTAGCTCTACAAATCTTTGTACATGCAGAAACTTTGACTAAACCAAGTTAAACATTTACTTTGCCTTAAGTTTAAAAAAAAGGTTTACTTTGGTGCACACCTCTGTGTGGGTTGCTTATAGCCCACTCTTATACTCATGTCTCTTTTTGACATTGTTTACGGCTGATCAATGTCTACTCAATCACTCAGTACATGCACTAGTAAATGCGCTTTTGGATGCATTTCCGTTGAATCGCTCTTGCTTATGTCAAAGCTGTTAAGGTAATGAAAAAGCCTGGTGAGGTGTGAGGCCCAGTGATTGAAATGGCTACTCCTCTGGACATTAAATGTAGAGGAGGCTCTTTGGGGAGAGCCCAAACCATGCTGCAAATTAGACGGGTGTGATCAATCAAGTTGCGGTTCATGTTGATGTGTAAGCCCAAACTCTTTGCTACTTTGGTGGAACTGCTGAACAGCCCAAAAGTAGCACCATGGACAGCGGCAGTGCAGCATGTCATAGTGAGGCATATTAATAAAGATGAGGGGAACAGTTAGTCAGAGTGTTGGCAATAAATTTAGGACTGCACATTCAGCACTGTTCAACAAGTATGTTACGATGGACTTATCAGAGCGGACACATGGATTTTTAAAATATGAACCATTTTGCTGTTTTCATGAAGTAAAAAGTGAAGACGATAGGTATAACCCCAATTCCAATGAAGTTGGGACGTTGTGTTAAACATAAATAAAAACAGAATACAATGATTTGCAAATCATGTTCGACCTATATTTAATTGAATACACTACAAAGACAAGATATTTAATGTTCAAACTGATAAGCCGTATTGTTTTTAGCAAATAATCATTAAGAATTTTATGGCTGCAACACGTTCCAAAAAAGCTGGGACAGGGTCATGTTTACCACTGTGTTACATCACCTTTTCTTTTAACAACATTCAATAAACGTTTGAGAACTGAGGACACTAATTGTTGAAGCTTTGTAGGTGGAATTCTTTCCCATTTTTGCTTGATGTACAGCTTCAGCTGTTCAACAGTCCGGGGTCTCTGTTGTCGTATTTTACGCTTCATAATGGGCCACACATTTTCAATTGGGAAATAAGTCTGGACTGCAGGCAGGCCCACACTCTTTTACTATGAAGCCACGCTGTTGTAACATGTGCAGAATGTGGTTTGGCGTTTTTTTGCTGAAATAAGCAGGGGCGTCCATGAAAAAGACGTTGCTTGGATGGCAGCATCTGTTTCTCCAAAACCTGAATGTACCTTTAAGCATTAATGGTACCTTCACAGGTGTGTAAGTTACCCATGCCATTGGCACTAACACAGCCCCATACCATCAGAGATGCTGGCTTTTGAACTTTGCGTCCATAACATTGCGGATAATTCTTTTCCTCTTTGGCCCCGAGGACACGACGTCCACAATTTCCAAAAACAATTTGAAATGTGGACTCGTCGGACCACAGAACACTTTTCCACTTTCCATCAGTCCATCTTAGATGAGCTCGGGCCAAGAGAAGCCGGCGGCGTTTCTGGGTGTTGTTTATAGATGGCTTTTGCTTTGCATAGTAGAGTTTCAAGTTGCACTTACGGATGTAGCGCCGAACTGTATTTACTGACATTAGTTTTCTCAAGTGTTCCTGAGCCCATGTGGTGATATCCTTTACACATTAATGTCGTTTTTTGATGCAGTGCCGCCCGAAGGTCACGGGCATTCAAATGTTGGTTTTCGGCTTTGCCGCTTACATGCAATGATTTCTCCAGATTCTCTGAACCTTTTGATGATATTATGGACCGTAGATGATGAAATCCCTAAATTCCTTGCAATTGTACGTTGAGGAACACTGTCCTTAAACTGTTCGACTATTTTCTCACGTACTTGTTCACAAAGAGGTTAACCTCGCCCCATCTTTGCTTGTGAATGACTGAGCAATTCAGGGAAGCTCCTTTTATACCCAATAATTGCACCCACCTGTTCCCAATTGGCCTGTTCACCTGTGGGATGTTCCAACAGGTGTTTGATGAGCGTTCCTCAACTTTCTCAGTCTTTTTTTGCCACCTGTCCCACCTTTTTTTGGAACGTGTTGCAGCCATAAAATTATAAGTTAATGATTATTTGCTAAAAACAATCAAGTTTTCACATTTATTAATATTGACACTGTACAATTGGCTTATTTTTTCAGAACACTCACTTCTTTGTAATAAAAAAACATGATGCGGCCTATAGATCCAATGTACTGTAGTCCGTCTAAGTGGGTCATTTTCCCATTTACACTTATATTGTAATTGAATGAGATCTCAAAGTCCATAAAGTTGAGGGAATATTTGCTCAAATCTGACATTTCGATTACAACCCCAATTCCAATGAAGTTGGGACGTTATATATTTTAGGAAAAATATATATATATATTCGAAACCAAAATTAGATTTGATGTGATGATGTTTATCTTGTGCGGCGAAAATTACAAATATAAACACACATGCTAACGTAGCGTGCTACAATGCCTTACTTTTGGATAATACGTATTGTACTCCACAGTCTCCACTTTGCTGCTTGTATTTTATTCTGTCCTCAGTATCTAGCCACAGGTTAAGAAGTAAATACTGGAGACATTCGTTCTTTCCATTATTGCTGTTTGGTAGTGTGTCTCGTGTCCACTGATGTGTTCCTTGTGGTTTGTATTTTTGGTAGCAGCCGTCCATTGGTGTACGACTGTGTGTGAATGGGTGAATGTGAGACTTTGTAAAGTGCTTTGGACACTGTGATAGTGTAGATAAAGCGCTATATAAGTGCAGTCCATTTACCATTCTATATATTATTTTGTAGGAAATGTAACTAAGTAGAGCATTGCCCTGTGATTTGGTTGCTTTGATAGTGATTATTTTCGCACTCCAGCGTATCATTTGTAAACCATTATTGCAGTAGGGACTTTTGGTGAAATCCTCTAAGTTGTATTTCACATCAGTTTTTACATTCATTACAGTACTGTTAAATTACACTAAACAAAGCACTTTTGCTTTTGGGTGCCATTGATCTGTTCCACACAATGATGGCATATAAGAGATGACTATTGTGTCCGAGGGAATGCTGTAATCTGACAGCCATATTCCAACACAATACATTTTTTTTAGGAAGTGTCAGGAGTTTTTTTTTTTTAAAATAACCTAAACGCTTTGATCCGAGACGCCAAAGTAGTAGCACACTCATGCCACACATCCTGGCCGCTGTAACTCATATAATCACATGCTCTTCATTTGGGTTGTTGGTTCTGGGTCATTGCAACACCACCGAGACTGCAGTGCATTAAACAGTGGTGTTAATCATATTTTTGCTGATCGTGTATGGCTATATGCAAAAGAGAAAATATCATCTCTCATGCAGTTTTGTTTTACACCATTGCAAACTACAAAAACCTGTGAGTGAATACCTATGTGAATGTATGTAATAAAAACTGTGCATTATCATCTTTCAGCACACACAAGTTCACCTTTTAAGAGTTCACAGTCCTTTGACTAAAAAGGGAAAACAGGAGAGCACTCTGGGTAAGAGCTGTAATGCTGTTTAATAGAAATGAATTGCCTTTCCAGTACAAATAAGTAGACACTCATGATAAAATGTAGCCTTCTTCTGTAAAGTGTACTCTCAATGTCCAGTCCCTGCTTTATTTCTGTTTGTGTCCCTTTTACATTGTTTAGTATCACTGAGGTATGTCCTCTTTAATTAAATGAATCTTGCAGTAAAACTACAAGGCAATGTCCCAATACACTGTGCCCTATGGAGTTAGTGTGGAATATGGCTTGTGGAGCAAGTATAAAAGAATGCAGGAATTGTCATGAAAGTGAATGAGCTTGCTAGTGTGTGTGACACCACCGTAAGAGGGTTCATGCGCGTGTATGTGCGTGTCTACTGTATGCGCAACACATTATTGGGATGTGGGAAATGAAGGTGAAAAGCATGGCCACCAGTGCTATTTCTGTCCTCCCAGCCATCTCTCAGTCCTCGTCATGCTCTCGATTTTTTTTTGTGCCCCGCCTCTCCTTCTCCCAGACATGGCCAATATATTTAGATCCTGGTCGTATCAAAGCAGTAAGACCATCCCATAAAATGTAGAAGAGGCCAGGTGTCATGAGACTGTAGTAGGATTATGTACAAAAACTACTGAACGAAGCAGTTGGTTCGAAACCAGATTTGTGAAGTGTATTTATAACAAAATTTCATTTTAATTAAATTCCCAACTTCTATCTGCCATTTTGTATCACTGTAGCGCTCACTGCTAGGAAATACATAGGAACCTCAAATGCCCCTAAAGTCGTCCAATCAGGTAAAAAATACTGTCACTGCCATAGATGAAATACATATCACGACACCTCAGCATAACTTTCGTTTAGCAAGCTTTAAAGGATTAACTGTGTTTTGGTTTTTCTTTGGATTTTCATACCTTTTTTCCACCACTTTTTTTTCCCCAAAAAAAGGACCAGTCTCAAAAAGGGATATTAAAGAAGACATGCTATGCAATTTTTTTTTCTTCCCGAATTAGAACAGTTCCCTAGTGTCTTAAAAGCACTATTAAATGTTTTGGTTAAATACCCCAAGGATGAAGAATTACAGCATACTTATCATGCTCTTTTAACAGCTTTGTAAAAACAACAACAACAACAAAAAAACGGGTTGGGGTGATGGCATCTTTTTAATGCAAATGAGACAGTGCCCCGGTCTACGGCTATATGTTACCAAGACGACAACAGGTGGGGTTTTCTGGCATGATGACAGACTGATTTTCGGAGCTTAGCAGCTCACAGAATAAAAATTACTTGGGTAGGCACTCCTGAGATCCAACTTTGGAGAAAGAATTATGAAAAGTTGTTTTTCCATAATATGTCCCTTTCATGAGAATGTGAGAAACAGAGGAATATACCAAAGAATTGACATGCTTCACTGTACACCTTGTCCGTTATTATCTAAAATGTGTTTTAGGATTTATGTTTTGGTTAGCTATGCTTCTTACATTTGTGTGATGAATGAGAGTAGTTAAAAACATTGCAATTGATGAATATTAAAGAGATGATGTTAATGTTTTATTGTTTTTAGCTGTTACTACTAAAAATTACCTTTTTTTTTTAACCGTTAATATTAAATATTGCTTAAAATGCAGTTAATACGGGTTTTTATTATGGCAACAGTTTGAGCCACACAGTATTTTTGTTTACATTTTCAGTATTTTGTATGGGAAGAAAAAACATTGCACATTTCAGGTTATGCAGCAGTGTAATGCATTGTTGTCCACCGCAGAGGTTCCACTGTTCAAGTGTGTTGTAGTTTAATTTTTTTTTGTACTATTCACTACGTTATTTTTCAAATCACACGTTTTTTGTTTTTTTCTGACTGTCATTGACCAACTAAGAGTTTGTCATAGCAGTGCTCCATTTTAATCTCCATTTGCAGTCCTTTTTTAGAATCCAAGCTGCCATCTTTGAAAACATTTCAAATACCCTATAGAACTTTGCAACTCAGAATTTCCAGTCTTTCCCTAATTTATTACATAACATTTAACTATGTAGTCCATTTCTATAAATGTCTCTCTTCATGCTGCACTGAAGTAGACCGCTTACACTGGAGAATAATTCTGTAGAAGTCATGCAGGTTTCCCTCCCCTTCCCACTTACTCCTTTCATCTTTTTCTTAACAACTTTTGCAGCTGACAATTCAACTATGGTATGTTAAGCTGTAGTTGTAGACTGTACTTTCTGCCCTCAGCTGAAGTAGTAGTAGATTTTTATTAGAGAGGGTTGTCCTTGTCGTGCACTAGAGAGGCAGTGGCCGGGAAATTGCTTAATGAGATCAAATAGTCATATTTGGAAAGGTGTTACACTAAGGACCAGTTTGTCTGTATACAACACAACAGTGATAAGATAATCCTTTATTGATCGCCAGAGGGGGAATTCAAGAAGTATGTATCCCGAGCATCTGTTTGTACACATGAAATCAAGCAGTAGAGTTTGAAATATGCCTCTGCTGGTTCTCTCTGCTCATGGTGTCGCACATACGTTGTAGTGGCATGCCTCCCTAGAGTGAGCAAGAACAGTGGCAGAATGTCAAGAGGATTATAAACGCTATCAGAATCAGAATCATCTTTATTTGCCAAGTATGTCCAAAAAACACACAAGGAATTTGTCTCCGGTAGTTGGACCGCTCTAGTACGACAACAGAGAACACTTCAATTGGCAGAGAACACTTTTGAGTCATGAATCATTATGAGGAGAACGAGAGACTTAGGTAATGCTGCTTGCCTTTCAGCTTGATGAATAAAGGCAGGAAGAAAGAAAGTAGGAACACTAAAAAAAGAGGAAAGTTGAAGAAATGTGAAAGAAAAACAAGCAAACAGAAACGTAGCAATTAAAGATAACTCGAGTAGGGTGAAATTAATGAGTGGGCAGATCGAAAGAGGTATAGAAAATCGGATTCGGGAAGCTTGTGCCATGATGAATACGTGCCCGGTGTTCTGCGGGACAGTTGGCATGTGTCTCCAGCCCTGCCAGCAACCTTATGTAATGAAGCGCCATGGACGATAGCGAGTGGTCTGCCTTCATTGTCAAGACAATGATGCATGGAGCAGGAGGTCCTTAATGAGCATCATGACTGAGTCTTGCTCTGGCTTTCATCTTTGATGTGAAAATAGATCCCATTTTGTCCATCCCTTAAGCCCTATAATACATTCAAACTGGACCATTTTCAAGCAAAAAACAAAGATAATGCGTCTGCGTCCACAGAAACCACCCCCTCCCCTTTGTGACTCACTCCAAAAAAGGCCTGCACCAACAACAAACGGTGAAGATGCTGCGCTGAAAATGCTGTACGTATTTTGCCACAAAAGGCTTATTCAGCGGAACCTTGAAGGTCAAACACCTTAGGTCCCCGGATGTAGGTTGCTTCAGAATATGTTATCATTAGAAATAAACACAATAAAACATGCTCTCAGCCTTAATTTATTGACAAAGGATTATAAGTGGAGAGGAAGCAAGGCAAGTCTCCACACATGGACCATGCATTTCACTCTTCACATTCATTTTAAAAGAAGTGAATCACTGTTAACAATATAACACATTTGATTGTACAGTTGGAAGCATTCTCAACATAAACTTTGATCATGGGTGACAGATGCATATTAGGAAGTTGAGACGGAAGGCCACTGCTTTGAAGTCAAATCAGCTCACAGAAAAAGTGATTGTGAATGCACTCTTTAATGTTGTTTACTGTCATACATTGGTATGGATATTGATAAGAGTTTAGCAAATCTGATTCCTTTATCGATACACTGCTAATCGATCCAAGTCCTTATCGATTCTCATTGGGTGAGGAATTTTTTGCCAAGTATGTCCAAAAAACACACAAGGAATTTGTCTCCGGTAATTGGAGCCGCTCTAGTACGACAACAGTCAGTCAATTAACAGAGAACACTTTTATTGACAGAGAACACTTTTGAGACACAAAGACATTGAGAAAAACAGTCACTGAGCAATAAAGGGTTGTTAGTTATCTGGTAATGCTGGTACATTATTATTTTTTTTTTACAATTGTGCAAAAAGATGCAGAAAAAAAAACCTGAAGGACTCCAAGATGGTGAGAAATAAGATTCTCTGGTCTGATGTGACCAAGATAGAAATTGTTGGCTGAGGATCCCCAAATCCAGGTGTGAAAAACCTGTTGCATCATTCCAAAAAAGACTCATGGCTGTATCAGCTCAAAAGGGTGCTTCTACTAAATATTGAGCAAAGGGTCTGAATACTTATGGCTGTGTGATATTTCAGTTTTTCTTTTTTAATAAATCTGCAATAATTTCAATAATTCCGATTTTCCGTCAATATGGGGTGCTGTGTGTACATTAATGAGGGGAAAAAATAACTTAAATGATATCAGCAAATGACTGCAATATAAAAAAGGAGTGAAAACTTTAAAGGGGTCTGAATACTTTTCGTACCCAATGTTTGTTTTGGTTTTGAAGCCCAACTTATACAACTATTTTAATCATTGAAACTGAGAACAGTTAAAGAAGAGCTAACTTTCATCATTCCTGCCAGGGTATCAGATCTCTTTTAACCCATCAGGTATAGATTTATTTCAGTTTATAGGTTTCCAAATATTTGACACTTTGGCTATTAACAATTGGAAATATTTACAATCCCAAACCAACTAAAACACACAAAAAATGTGTAAAAAAAAAAAATCCCCGGAAAACATTTGCTAAATATGCTCCACATGATTATAGAAACCCACTTTTTAGAACCTGCGGCCTCCACAGAGAGTCATGGGGTCCTCCCAAGAGACACCAGAGCGAGGTGAATGTCGCAGCGGCCTCGCTAGCGGCAAGCTCCTCTGTGACAGCCGGGTCTCAACACTTAGAATTATTTTCTCCTCCTTGCTCTTCCGTCATTCTCACAGTGACTTGAGCCCAATCACAACGGAGAACAAGGCGCTTAAAAACTCATTCACTGCCATTGACGGCTGTTGAATTCAAATAACCGTGTTAACATGGAGGACTGGCAGTGAATTTCCTCAACAGCCGCCAAGCCCTGGTCAAAGTACTGGTTCTTATTTTTTGTCTAAGGCCCGCTGCACACTGGGCGATGCTCTTGAACCTGATTGGACCGGATCATTGCAAAATAAATAAATAAATAAATAGACAGCTGGCGACTCACCCCCGCACATTGAGCAGTTGGATATATGGACGCCCTGAACAGCCAGCCTGTATAGGCGTTTAGTGCTGAAAATACAGTACAATGTATTTTATCACATTTATTAAACCATAAAAAGTTAAATAGTTAAGGAAGAAGTGGGTTGCTACAGAAATAGAACATGGGGGCTCCCAATCATTTAAATGTAACCGGCGTGGTATGTATTGCACGTGTACATTTTGCCCAAAAATTTCATCCACAGGCACAATATAAATTATAAATATAGTTAAGTATTGTTGTAAAACACAATATTTGGTACTTTATCTACTTTATCTATATGGCTTGGGGTGTCGCAGCGGCCGTACTGTCTCTTGCTCACTTGAAACCCAGAAATGTATTTTAGTTGCAACGTCACTTAACTGCGATTAAAATTTTGAATCATGGCAAAAACCAGCGGCTGACTAATCAGAATCAGAATCATCTTTATTTGCAAAGTTTGTCCAAAAAACACACAAGGAATTTGTCTCCGGTAGTTGGAGCTGCTCTAGTACGACAACAGACAGTCAATTGACAGAGAACACTTTTGAGACATAAAGACATTGACAAAAAAAATAAAAAAAAACAGTCACTGAGCAGTAAAGGGTTGCTAGTTATCTGGTAATGCCGGTACATTTTTATTTTATTTTTTTGACAATTGTGCAAAAAGATGCAGCCACTCATGTTGCCAAACACCACACACTGCACGACAGTTGAGTCGGATTCAACCGCAATGCTCGGTGTGGGGCAGCCTTAGAGATATTGATAAGTGGAATCGTCAGGCACAAGCTAACAAAAAATTCCTAGGAATCAAATTACTGAGAACCGGTTCTAAAACAAAGAGCTGGTTTTCGATTCCCATCCCTAGTTGTAGAAGTGTAAATAGAAAATAACTGTGGTTAGCAAAACAATACAATGTTGACCAGTGACTGACACTGCTGAGGTGAGTCACTTAAACATAAAAACTAAGCAAAGCTCACCTTTTTCTGTAGCTACATTCCGTTTCTCCTTCTTTTAGCATTAATGTTGACTTTGTCATGTTCTACTGAGCAGTCTGGACAGAGACGTGTACCACTTCATTAGATGCCAATAAATACAGTTTCCAGTGCTGCGAACATTCCTCTTTTCCATCCCCGCTACTATTCCCCCACCCAAAATAATACAATATAGCTAAAGGAAAAACAAACATGCTGTGGAATTAATAAGTAGATATTAACTTAGCTCAAGTCTTGCAGAAATATGCAGAGGTCTGGACGTCAGAATTGACAGCATTCAATGTCTGGCCATATCATTCCCCCAAAATTCAGTTGCGTTCAGATGTGGACAGCATCTGGGGCCTTGACGTCTACAGTCGGTTTCCTCGTGGGACGAAACCATTCTAAACTACTTTAAAAATGGGTTCACTTTAAAGGAAGATCCGTCAAATAGGTACTGTAAAGGTCATTTCTGTTGCATTTAGATCCTTTGCTGAATAATATACAGTGGAACCTCGGAATTCGAACAACTCGTGACTCGTACAAATTGGACTTCGACCAAAAAAATCAGAGTAAAAAATGCCTCTGAGGTCGACCAAATTCTCAGAGCTCGAACACCTGAGCAAAGCCGAACGCTCGTTGAACGGGTAGCCGAGTCAGGCCGAGCGGTGCCAAACGCACACGGGACGGTAGCCGAGACGAGCCACTGCCCGTTTTGAGTCAGGCAGTCATAGCGTGAACACTCTTATCACATTTGCGAGTACTTCTCAAGATGATTATTTTTATTTTTCCAGTACAATTTTCTTAGCCATGGGTCCAAAGAAAGACAGCAGTGCTACCAGCAGCAAAGAAAAAAAGGAAAGTGCTGCGAACCACAGTGGATTTAAGGAAGGAGATAATTCCTAAGTATGAAAATGGTGTGCGCGTTACAGATCTTGCTAACCAGTATCGTATGGCTAAGTCGACAAATTTGACTATCCTAAAGAATAAAGATGTAATAAAGGCAGCTAGTGTTGCAAAGGAGAGACTAGCATTACAAAGCCAAGGCCACAGATAATAGAACCAATGCAGAAGCTACCTTTGATATTTATCAAAGAAAAAGAGTTAGCGGGGGACAGTATCAGTGAGGCTATTATCAGTGAAAAAGCCTTACAAATTTACAGCGATCTCCAAAAGGAAATGCCTCCCGGTCCTGAAGGCGATACCACTGCCTTTACTTTCAAAGCCAGCAGAGGCTTGGGTCACAAGACAGTTCTTCAATGAGTGGGTACACAAGGTTTTTGCCCTGTAAGTGAAGGACTATCTGAAGGAAAAAAGACCTCCCAGTGAAGTACCTCTTACTGCTGGACAACGCTCCTGCTCACCCTCCTGGTTGAGAGGATGATTTGGTGGATGATTTCAGTTTCATCAAAGTTAAATTCTTACCCCCCAATACCACCCCGATACTTCAGCCTATGGACCACCAAGTCATTTCCAACTTCAAGAAACCGTACACAAAAGCCCTCTTCCAGAAGTGTTTTCAAGTGACCAATGACACACAGTTAACACTTTGGAAATTTTGGAAAGATCACTTTTCCATTTTGAGTCAAGTGACTCACCGGACCTTGAATTCGGCATGGAGAAAACTTTGGCCACATTGCGTCCCAGAATGTGACTTTGAGGGCTTTCAGTCTGAGACAGTTTCAGCCACTGCTGTCACTGAAATTGCTCTCGTTGATGACATTGTGTCCTTGGGAAACACTATGGGACTCGAGGTGGACAGTGAAGACATCGAGGAGCTGTTGGAGGGCTATTAACGCCTGAAGAGCTGTTGTACCTGAAACATGAGCAGCAGAAGACATCGGTGGAAGACATGTCGTCTGAAAAGGATGAGGGCAGGAAGTTCAGAGTTCTGCCATAAAAGAAGTGTGCGCTAAGTGGGGTGAAGTGCAGAAATTCGTAGAAAAATTCCACCCGGATACAGTGTTGGTGAATAGAGCAGTGAACATTTTTAATGATAACGTTATGGGTCACTTTAGGAAAGTTCTGCAACGAAGGCAGAAACAGTTAACGTTGGATAAGTTTTTTCTCAAAGAGGGAAGGAAAGCTACTTCAGAGAGAGATCCGGTTGAAGTAAAGAGACAGAGAAGGGAAACAAGCCAAGAAGGAGAATTACCCAGTCAAATCATGGAAGGTGACTCCCCTTCTAAGGAGTAACCCTTCCTCCTTCCCTCCCGCCACATCCATCCACTGATGCTATCACACCGTAACCAAAAAGGTAAATGATACACATTTAAGTTGATTTTAATTTTACCATTATTATGTTTACAATTAATATGCATGTTTTTATTGTTTAAATACAGGGTGTAGATGTTTTTCCATAAATAGGAATTTACTTTATTTGGAGGTTGAGAACGGATTCATTTCCTATGGGAAGAAAATGTTCTGGAGGTCGAACAAATCGGACTTCAAACACTTCACGAGAACGAATTATGTTCAAATTCCGAGGTTCCACTGTATTAAGCGCAGTGACTTTCAATCAATTACGCGTTCATATTTTTTTTTTAGTCTGAGTAAATGGGATTCATTTGGTTTCACTCTTCATTATTTCACTAATGGCATCAAATTGTTTAAAAGGCCCCAAACCAAGAATAACATTTTAAAGCCATTCAGCTTTTCTTTTTATTGAAATGAGTGCAGACAACACTGAATGTGCAGGGACAACCTTTGTAGTTGGTGTAAAATGAAATTGACTTTGGACACTATTTTATGCCAATGGAGTCTCAACCCTGAGATCTGCGGTCTTGCTTGGTTGACCAGGACAAGCAATTTGTTGGTCCATTTCATGCTCATTGTCATTTTACCTGAGGCTGTGAAGCTTTGAGATACCTCCTCCATATGTTATCAATTCAGCCTTGGTTGTTTTGACAAGAACCCTTCAGAATAAAGTCTTCTTTATACTCGCGCTGAGGTCACTGCGGCTATCCGCGCGCAGTTTGCCTTTATACTCGAGCGCAACCCACACACGCAGTTTTGAAAATGTACTGCAGTTCTCCTCCAAGTTGGGGGTGTCGCTACGGCTGGTATTGGCTAGGACACCACAGGGTGGCGTTTCCTTTGCATTTTCTGGCCATTTCCGGTAGCCGTTTTTACGTTCCTTTCCGGAACAGAGGACAAAGCAACAACAATGGCGACCGTGGAACAAATGGACCTAGATGACCAAATGGACCTAGATGACCAAATGATAAGTTTAATTATGCTGCAAAATTGATCAAGAAGGCGGCGGCGTAGATGGTATGTGGAACCAAGGGGAACGCTGAGTACGTCATCACAGTATGTGACTAAAACAGACCAATCACGAGAGATGATCTCCGCTGCATTCTACGCGTGGCCCAATGCGTCTTGTCACGTGATGCAATGCGGGCGCTGTTGGCTGCACGAGTGCGGGAGTATAAAGAAGCCTTAAGAGTTCTGGTCCTCAACTGCATGTTTGTTCTGGCATACATGCAAGCATGAGGGAGTTTGTGCATCTATATAAGAGGGTCAGGTGCTGAAGAGTGACTGGAAGCAGACAAAGAAAGCCTGCCATGAGGCTGTAAATGAAAGGAGCTATTTAGGGACATTCCACAGCTCTGAAATGCACATGAATCATTCTGTGGACCAAACCACTTGTGTTAGCATGCATCGCACACATCTTGTAGGTCATGTGGATTTTGGAATTCACCATATTTGCAACCGTGGCAAACATAGAAGATCTTATTTTCATGTTTGTGTGGAGGAATGTCCCCAGTGGAACTGAATAGATTGATAGAATGGACGAGCCAGGTGGGAATAGAGGGGGAGAAAAGCAATTAAAGTGGCAGTCAAATGGCAGCGGTGCAGCCGAGCATCAGATGGAGTCAGTCCCCGGTTTAATTTCACTTAACGCTCACTATGACACCATGAGACGTGTTGCCCATGACACACCGATGACGGCGACAAACATGCTCGGGCTTGGTGTGCAACCTGACCCCTCATTCTGCATGTGTTTGGCCACCACTAAAGGTTGTTTTGACACATAGACATCTTAATGCGTAATGTTTTTTCAATATTATTCTATTCATATATTTTTTAAAAACTCTTTAAACACACTCTTAATTTTAATGATGAATGAGGACAAGTACTAAATCCTCACATCTCATTCTGTACCATTGACTCTCACATATGTTAAAAAAAAACAAAAAACAAAGAGATCTGTGAAATGAAACCAACCACTAATGTTATTTAAAACAAACATATAACGCACTACACACTAACCTAATTTATGATGGTACCGGCAAACATTTTGCGGAACGGCACGCAATGATTAGTTTGCACAGCAGCATGAGAATGTATTTGAATTAGTCTGTCATCGGGATTGTCGTAAGCCGAGTGTCCCCTGTACTCCATTTTTTTAAAAGCTTTGAGGAAAAAGAACAAATATATATCTGGTTGAAACAAACTCCTATATAGATTCTATCTATAGCTGTTCAATCTGATTTTGCTCGCTTTGCAGAGATCTACACTCAGGCTTAGGTATGCCCCATTTTTACATTTTATTTGGCTATATTTTCTTCTGACAATTATAATTTGACAAGCCTTGATTTAAAAAGATTGGGATTATTGAATCTGTAACTGCAGCACATGGAATCCAAATGAACTGGCAATAGGAGCAACCCAGGTATTTTCATCTCCAGCTCAGACCCTCCATCCACACCTCAACTGCCACTACCCCCAGGTCATCCAGATGCTCCACATGAATGTTGTGACAAGCAGGGAGGGGAGCCAAAGACAGGGACAAGGGGAATAATTGTAATCAGGATGATGATGAGGTAGTTCTGCACTACAAAGAGAAGAAAGGAAGAAAATCTATTTCCACAGTGAGACGGTGAAACACATAGCACCTTAAGACTAAAGGCAGTACAAAGGTTGCTCGGAGACGAGTGAAGCGGTCCGTTGAACAGCAAAGACAATAGGAAAAGAAAAAGCGAAGACATGTTTGACAAGGCTTTGAGCTTTGAAATATCAAGACATTTTTACACATTGTAACCTTATACATACAATTTAACTCCTTACTTATATGTAGACTTTACACCGATTTTATCGGCCTTATCGGTATCGACCGATATTTTAATGTCATAATTCGCCGATCATTGATCGGCTCCGCAAAAAACATTTACTCCGTGTCGCCGCGTGCACAGTATATTTGAATCCAAAAGCTAGTTTATTTTTAGCCTTGTCGCGTCTTTTGACGTTGTATTGGAAATATCTGACGGCCAATAAAGTTATTTAAAAAAAAAAAAAAAAAAAAAACAAACTCAGATATGGGACAGTCAACACGTCGGAGACAGACAACATGTATTGCCGGATCAAACTACAAGACACATTTGCTCTTTCACGATTGCACTCTCGTATTCCGATACCACCGCATCCCGTTTCTTACAATCATTGGGCTATATCTTGTCAACTGAAATGCGACTGGATACACTAGTTACCACGGCGACGGCAAGAAGAGTGGTGCGAGCCGACTATATTGCATCCATCCATTTTCTGAGCCGCTTATCCTCACGAGAGTCGCGGGTGCGCTGGAGCCTAACCCAGCTATCATCAGGCAGGAGGCGGGGCACACCCTGAACTGGTTGCCAGCCAATCGCAGGGCACACATAAACAAACAACCATTCACACTCACATTCACACCTAGGGGCAATTTAGAGACTTCAATTAACCTACCATGCATGTTTTTGGGATGTGGGAGGAAACCGGAGTGCCCGGAGAAAACCCACACAGGCACGGGGAGAACATGCAAACTCCGCACAGGCGGGGCCGGGGATTGAACCCCGGTCCTCAGAACTGTGAGGCAGACGCTCTAACCACTGACTGTATTATAAGGACAAAATGGGGAAAAACGTGTGTTGGTGGTCACCGGTGCTCAGGAGAGGATGTTCGTTTAAGGCTTGCTTGAGGTATGTTCACGTACTTTTAATACAATATGGCTCACAAGCAGGCGATAAAATGTTATGTAGCTCAGCCTAGTGGTGTCACGAACGGTTGGACGTAAACATGCCGCCGTTTTGTCTAATCATGCTCTAAAGTTTCGGTGTGGGTGAGTAAGTTAGCACCCATTATTTCTGTCATGTAATGTTGGTTTGACCTGACTGATTAGAATACACGATCTGACTAGAGCAGTGATTTCCAACCTTTATGGACCCAAGGAACATATTTTACAATTGAAAAATCTCACAGCACACCAACAAACAAAAATGTCACAAAAAGTGGATACATTAAATACTGTATTTACTTCCTGCCATCTAATAGAAGGCGATTCATTTGTTCTGTCTGTCACTATGCCTCAGTGGCATAAATAGAGGAACAAAGATACATTATTTATTGTAAATATATTTTTTTGAGCAATTAAGTACACAAGTATATACAGTAAATGAACAGGTCATTTAGAAGAAGAAGAAGAAGAATCATCTTTTATTGTCATGAACATGCATGCATGCACACGAAATTTGTTCTCTGCATTTAACCCATCACAGTGAACACATACACATGTTAGTGGAACACACTGGAGCAGGGGGCAGCTGAAGCGCCCGGGGAGCATTTCGGGGTATCAGTGTCTTGCTCAAGGACACCACAGCCGTGAGTCCGGGGGATGTTGGCGGATGGTCCAGTCGGGGTTTTGAAACTAGGTCCCCCACGGTGGCAGGCGATGATCTTAACCATTGGGCCACGGCTGCCCAAAAATTTAAATACACATTCCGCCATCTTGTGATCGGATCGGTGATTGTTATCGTTTTTTGAAACTCGCTGATCGGCTCCAAAAATCCTGATCGTGTAAAGCCTACTTATATGTATCCCACATAGGCATAGGTTATTTTGACCAGATCTGGGCAGTTTTTTTTCCAAATTTGACTGATCACATTTTTGCCCATGATAAGTGATAAGGATAAGAATGGGGCCATTCTTGGAGGAATGCTAACCAACTGTATGAAATCTGGGTTGATACCTAATAAACGGTAGACCAGAGTTTGCAATCCATGGTACAACTCCTGTGAGAGAGCCTGGGAGCTGAAGACATGTCAAGATTGAGACTGAGAAGCAGGGTATGAAGGTCAGGCAGAGAGACAGGCATGAGGTTTTGCACGCCTGGTCTTTCGCCAGCTCTTTTTTTGCCTTATCAGGCTAGTCCAGACATGGCTGGGAAACATGTACCCACAATGCACTGGAGCTCTTGTCCATCTGCTTATGCATATCCTCGAACCCCCTTTCCTATCAGCTTGGAGGGCAGCATCAGCCAGTGGTGAAGTCCACATTGCATCATTGTCTGTATGTTTATACAAAGAGACCGGAATGAATCATGCATATTGCAGTTCCTCAATTTTTGTCCGTCCCTTTAATTTGTTACCTGTTATGTCATCCATGTAAGATTGTTAACAGCCGTCCTTGAATAGATGCAAAAAGTGCAGTAACTATAATTACCTCCATTCATACTTGCTATTGTTACGAATGCACATTTAATAGTTTCAGCGGATACAAAAGACTACATGCCCCTGTTCAAATTCCAGGTTTTCATTTTAAAACTTTTCCATGTGAACTATGACCTGTACAAGGTCTAGGTTTCGTCGGACCCAAAACAAATCTCCCTAACGTGGGTGGAAAATATATTCCGGTATGCCCCGTACTTGACGCGCACACGGCAAAAATTGTTGCTGCGCGTCGAACGCCGCGGAGATCATCTCTCGTCATTGGTCTGTTTTAGTCACATTGTGTGATGACGTACTCCGCGTGCCCCTTGGTTCTACATACCATCTACGCCGGCGCCTTCTCGATCGATTTTGCAGCATAATTAAATGTATCATCTAGTCATCTCAGTCCATTTGTTCTAGTAGACACTGTTCCACCGTCGCCATTGTTGTTACTTTGTTCCTTGTTACTGAGAGGAAAGTAAAAACGGCTACCGGAAATGGCCCAAAAAATGCAGAGGAAACTCTACCCTGTGGTGTCCTAGCCAATACCAGCCGTAGCGACACCCCCAACTTGTAGGTGAACTGCATTACATTTTCAAAACTGCGCGCGTGGGTTGCGCTCGAGTATAAAGGCAAACTACGTGCGGGACAGCCGCAGTGATGTCAGCGCGGTCGCCGTCCGCGCGAGTATAAAGAAGCCTTAACACAGCACCTGACGACAGGAGGAAGCCCAGGTAAAGAGACAGTCGGCACTGCCCCATTCACTTGTATCAAGTTACTCATGAAGCCATGTTGTCTCTGGTGAAAGTTTACTAAACTATCTGTCGTAAAATGGTGGTGTTGATGTTCAGCTTAGCCGAACGAAACGACGTCACTTTGTCCTTATATAGTGGGGGAGGGAACTCGCACAAAAGAGTATATGCCCTAGCCCCGTGACATCACAAGGCTGTGTTTTAGCCCCGCCCACAAAATCAGGAAAATTCAAACGGTGAAAAAGATGATTAAGCTATGTATATCTCAACAATTCAGCTCTATATTGTTATGTTCTTGCATATGTTTTCAGCACTTCAAACATATTTAATGTATTTAGAAACAAAACACAGATTTTTGCTTAGTGTCACTTTAAATGCTGCACTGTGAACATGCAACTTTTAAATGAAAGAGCACACCTCACACATACATATTTTTTGGGGTGAAGTGGGTGGGGCCACAATGGACAAATGATTCAAATAAGGATATATACTGAGGCTTTTTTTCAACACTTATGCAATTCTAAAAAATGAGAGGTTTATTCCTAAAATGTATATTTATTATGGTAAACTCCTGTAACGTGCGCTGTTTTAACATTAACACTACGCCAGTGATTCTCAACGAATGTGCCGGGGCACATTAGTGTGCCATGAGCGCTCTTCAGGTGTGCCGCGGTAAACTATAATATTTTACGTAATTGCTAAAAAAAAATTATTTATTAACAAGAAATAATGTATCTTTGTTCATCTATTTATGCCAGTGAGGCATAGTGACAGACAACAAACAAAACAAATAAATGCTCTTCTAGTAGATGGCAGGAAGTACATAGAGTAATTAATTTATCCACTTTTTTGACATTTTTGTTTGTTGGTGTGCCGTGAGAATTTTCAATTGTAAAATATGTGCCATGGCTCCATAAAGGTTGGAAATCAGTACTTACGCTAAAGGAAAAAAACAAAACACAATTCAAATGTAAAGTTAAATAGAATTGTACTCAAATGCTTAAAAACAAAATTCTTATAGATTAAATGCAAATCTATTGTAGTTCAAAGTTAAATACAACTAATCTGTACTTAAAAATGTACTGTACTGTACTTGAAAAGTAAATCGAGAGCGAGTGTGTCTAGGACGGGTGGTGGTTTGGCAATGGAAAAAAAAGACTTAAGTGACTCCACATCTGAAATGTGCAAAAAGGTGGTTGTATCAAACCTAACGTATAAAACAAGTCATGTGTGATGTGTTTCGCATCCCATAATCTTTTTTTTGGTAATATTTTTCAAATATTTACCTGCCTGGAGAAAAAGTTGTGTATCATTGAGTATATCAGTCCTTCATGTCTGGTTTCTGTCCATATTTTATAGATGTCTGCTTTTCAATGCCACAACTATGTAAATATGCAGTATTTCTTCAATTTCTGCCTTTTTAAAAAAAAAAAAATTCTTCATTTTTAAGTAAAGTTCAGAAATAAACTTAGCAAAGTGGTTTACAAACCATTTTACACCAAAATACCACCTAAAATAATACTCTCCAACTAGCATCATAATGACCAACATTAAAATACAGTAGCGTCGTAGGCTGAAGTTTTCATCAAAATGAGACAGAGGTTTAATTCCTGAAAAGTATATTATTGTTATTGTGAGCTACAATAACATTATGCACAGTTTGAACATTAACACTGCACTTAGCTGTATAGCTGTAAAAAATGAGTCAATTAAAATGTATTCCACATAACGGTTAAATGAAAGAATTTACCCTACATATATTTTGAAAAACAAATGTTTCTTGAAGACTACATACAAATGGTTTGAACTTTAAAGTAAAATACATTGGTACTTGTACTACACTTTGAAAATCACCACTGTAACACATTTAAAACAATCTCAGTTCACCAAAGTAAGGCTTGAATGATTCAAATGAATGTAAGCCCAAAAAAAGAGTAAAATCATAGCAAATATGAATAAAATATGACACCTCAGTGAGGTGGAATTCAGTGAAAATGAAAACTTAAATTAAAAATGAATCCACCCATCAATTTTCTATACTGCGGATCCTTATCAAGGCTGCGGGCCAACTGGAGCTCATCAGAGCTGATTTCGCGGCAGGGTATACCCTGGACTGATCACCAGCCAGTCTCAGGGCACACATAAACAAGCAACTATTCACAGTCACATTCACACTGATGCCTAATTTAGTATTTAATAAACCTAAAATGCTTGTTTTTTTAACGCGGGACAAAACCCATACAAGCACGGGGAGAAAATAATAATGATACATCTGATTTATATAGCGCCTTCCATGACACCCAAAGATGCTTTATTTAAACAAATAATAATAAATGCGCACACACAGGAAGGCCGTAGTCCACGGAACTGTGAGTCTAACCACTCGTTTTGATTCCTAAAATGAATCCTAATGACATAATTTGTGCTGATGCTCAAGGTGGATAGCCGTTGAAACAAATTTTTGGAATTCTTTGACTTTTGTGGAGGTCTACGTTTGATAATTGTGTGTAATTGTAATTCTGTACTTAATTTGCATTGTTTGGTGAACTGAGATTTGCAATGGCAGATCCTTTGATATTAAACGATGAATGCAACAAGACTGATTTATTGATTGAAATAAGAGTACCTGTTTCTGAGCCGAGCCATTGTTAGTGTAGTGATTGTAATAGCTACCTTTGATACAGCTGACGTGGGATCAATTTCCACTAAATCCTTTAGTTACAACCGCCCTCTGATTGACTATCGACCAGTTCAGCGTGCAGGCTGCCTTTTGCCCAAAGTCAACTGGGATAGGCTCCAGCCTCTGTTGTGACCCTGAAGAGAAAATGGGAGAATTCTGGGCCTTGGTGGAGGTGTGATTTCTACTGAGTGCTGGCCTGCTCAGAATCAAAATCAGAACGAGAATACATACAGCCTGAAGTGAGAGAAGTTACGTGGAAAGTATTGAGTAGGCGAGAACTTATTACAGTAGGTGGGTTGACAATGAAAGGACACAAAAACAAGAGACGGGATGCACAAGAGGGTTTTATGCATTTGGATTGTGGAAGTAAGTTGTGAGAGTTTGTCAAGGTGAGTGGTCCTATGGAACTATTGAGCTCAGTTTACATACGGTTAATCCCATTGACATTTAGCGCAGAATTAAAGTATGTGCGTACCTAATAGTTAAAGCTCAAGTCATGTACTCTGGAAATCATGTTGTGAAATTAGCCTGCTTTTCGATCCAGACGAGAATGCAAAGGGAGTGGCAAGAAAGCGTGGCAGTGATGAGAGAGAGTGTCTTTTTATGCATGATTGGGGGCTGTACTGATTCTTCTTGTGGCTCATTATGTATTTAATGGTGCTGTCCTCAGTACATTTCCTCTGGCAAAGTACTCACTTGACACCATTGCTCTTGCCAGTCACTTGCATTCCAATACTTTAAAAATCCCTGACATAGAATGGTTGATACAAACAAATGTTTGCTTTTGCCTGAAGTAAAGACAATTGAAAATGCTCTCATTTCAGAAGGCAACCGACGTTTGGAATACATGAGTAACAAAAGTGAACATACAGTATGCTGTTCCATAAATATTTTGATATATAGTGGAACCTCTGAGGTTGAATGCAATCGATTCTAGGACGCTAAAATAGAAATAGTCTGTTCAATAATCCGTGTTAAACTGGAATTGTTTTACATGGGTAGCAGCAATACAAGTTACTCCATTAACATAACATTAAGAATAGATTACCATGATCATTAAAAGTTAATAGGAAGCTCCATTCTCAATTATTTTCCGTATGCTACAGCTGGATTGAAACTCCCCCCAGTGTATGACATGATGAAGTTTTCAAACGGAATTATTCCCTAGCCCAACTTTAATGTTAGCAGAAAGCTCTTTTTAAACCCAAAATATTTATGCTACTTTGTGTTGGAAAAGGGAAAATTGAGCTGCAGATTTTGCCAAGTGCATGTGTGAAGAGGAGACTTGACTCCCGCCAGGTAAAGCAAAGTACACATCCATCCATCCATCAATTTTTTGTACCGCTTATCCTCACTAGGGTCGCAGGCGTGCTGGTGCCTATCCCACCTGTCTTCGGCGGAGTGTGTTTATGGGGTCCGCCCTTTACTCGTCACCAGCCAATCGCAGGGCACATATAAACAAACAACCATTCACACTCACATTCACACCTTTGGGCAATTTAAAGTCTTCAATCAACCTACCACACACTTTTTGGGATGTGGGAGGAAACCGGACTGCCCGGAGAATACCCACGCAGCCACAGGGAGAACACGCAAACTCCACACAGGCGAGGCCGGGATTTGAACCCCAGTCCTCATAACTGTGAGGCAGATGTGCTAACCAGTTGACCCACCCTGCTGCCCGCAAAGTACACGTATCAAGCTTAATTTGAGCATTTTTCCTCTCTTCCGGTCAAATACCTGAATGTCAAGCGTCTTTAAAAGATTATCTACCAATCTGCTCAAGAATATGGTCTCTGGTTGACTATCGACAATGTTGAACCTGTTGAATATGCCCTTTTGAATTACAGTAATATGTAAGAGCAAAACGGCCACGGAACATAACATGAATAAAAAGTGGTGTTTCCAACCAAAATTAACCTTTGTAGCTGAAAATGGAAACCAAAATCCTGTATACAGTACTGTACATTGCACTCCAGGCAAAAACATTTTTGGCAAGGAAAATTAGCCTGGCTAAAACATCAGTTTGTCGATGGAGATATTGCTATGTGTTTGGTGTGCTGTTTTGGTCATCGTGAGTACACTACAAAGAGCATTCAACAGCTGCAGGTCATTCAGAATCCTGCAGCTCGGGTTCTGACCAGAACAAAGAGGTTCATAACATATTACTCCAATTCTAAAGTCTTTATGCTGGCTCCCAGTCAGCTTTAGAATAGATTTTATAGTTCTTCTACTGGTGTATAAATCACTAAATGCTTTAGATCCTGAATACATGAAAAAAATGCTAATGGAATATAAATCCAGTAGGGCTCTGAGAGTGACAGACTTAGGTCAAATAGTGAAGTACAGAGTCCAAAGCAAACATTTAGCTAACAAATCAGCATTTAGCTATTGTGCTGCACACAAATGGAATAAGTTTCCAGCAGAAGTGACGAAGTGTGAATGTTTTTAGGTCCAGTTTAAAAACTCTTTCCTCATGCTTTTTAGAGCATTTCCACTTTTAAATATTTCTTGCACTGAATGCTGTTTTAATTGTATTTTTATTTTTCTCTTTGTTTTAAATGTTTATACGCTGTTTTTCCCCCTTTGTCTTAAAATGCTTTTATTCATGTTAAGCACATTGAGTTACCGTGTGTATGAAATGCTATATAAATAAATTTGCTTTGCTTTGATACAAAATATTATAGCAGGAAACACACTGATCTTTTTCCGTATCTCGTGTGGGCTCTCTCCATTATCAAAATCAGTTGAGATGTTTAAAATCATTGTTGGTTCCGTACTTAAAACGGGATTTGAACAGTTCGTCTCCTTGCAATGTTGCCGTGGTTAAGTCGAATTGCATCTTCTGTCTGCAGCATCACTTGGATTCCACCTCATGGATTAATCATATGGCGGCACGGTGGCCGACTGGTTAGAGCGTCAGCCTCACAGTTCTGAGGACCCGGGTTCAATCCCCGGACCCACCTGTGTGGAGTTTGCATGTTCTCCCCGTGCCTGCGTGGGTTTTCTCCGGGCACTCCGGTTTCCTCCCACATCCCAAAAACATGCATTAATTGGAGACTCTAAATTGCCCGTAGGCATGACTGTGAGAGCGAATGGTTGTTTGTTCCTATGTGCTCTGCGATTGGCTGGCAACCAGTTCAGGGTGTACCCCGCCTCCTGCCCGATGACAGCTGGGATAGGCTCCAGCACGCCCGCGACCCAAGTGAGGAGAAGCGGCTCAGAAAATGGATGGATGGATGGATTAATCATATTAATCTTATTCTCAATGTGTTTGTTAATATTGATGATGAAGTCAAACCCAATCGAGCAATTATGTAACTGATTACATAAAATCGCAGCCATTACGTTGAACAATTGTACGGTTGTATTCAGACTAATAGCAGTGTGTTTAAAAAATAATGAGTAAAGCACAAAGTCCTTGAAAAATGCTTGAATTTTGCTTTACTGGGACTCAAAAATATTACCATTCAACTATATTGCATGGACGAGTCACTGATGGTGTAGTGGTACACTCGCCTGACTTTGGTGCAGGCAGCGTGGGTTCAGTTCCCACTCAGTGACGGTGTGAATGTGAGTGCGAATGGTTGTCCGTGTCTATATGTGCCCTGCGACTGACTGGCGACCAGTTCAGGGTGTAGTCCGCCTTTCGCCCGAAGTCAGCTGGGAGAGGCTCCAGCGTCCCGTGACCCTAACCAGGATAAGCGGTGTTGAAAATGGATGGATGGATATATTGCATGGAAAAGCTTTTTTAGGAATTTGAGCTTCACTCTTTTTTATTTTTTATTTTTTTTTTTATTTTTATTTTTTTTAATAAAAACTGCTGTTATTCTGAATGTGATTGTATGGAGGGCATCATTATGTAATAATTCCATAGTGGATCTTAGAGTGCATTGCCCTGCGATTGGCTGGCAACCAGTTCAGGGTGTACCCTGCCTCCTGACCGATGATAGCTGGGATAGGCTCCAGCAAGCCCGTGACACTTGTGAGGATAGAGCAGTACAGAAAATGGATGGATTGCATTATTATCATGTTTGGCTGGGATATGTATGAGAGGGCTAAAATATTAAAAATGAAGCATTTCTACATGTTTGCATACTATATTCCCAAAAATCACCTGCCCACGACCCACTATCACCCACAACCCAAACTTTCTGTGCACATGCAAGCTGTCCAACAGAACAGTCACATGAACAGAAATTACACTAACATTGGTGGTGAAGGATGTAGAGTGAGAAAAACGGGACAGAGGATGGTTTGAAAGCTGCAGTCAATGCATCATTTTCAGACACAAAGTTGATGAAGTCATGGATTTACTGAGTGGAAATGCGTAAGCGCTATCACTAGTGTCATGCTCAGCACTTTACATAATATCTCGCGTCTCAACTGACCACTTTTAATGTTCGCATTTAATTAGTAGCCCATAGGAGCCGAACACCCATCACATCGACATGCAAAAATGGGCTCTTTCTCGCTCGCTCTCTCACTCTGTCACACACGCACGGTACGCACGCACACACAGTTTACATGTATAATGAATCATTGTAGGATTAATGAACTCTGTTTGCAGTGCAATTAGAATTCCATCTTTGGTGTAGAGGCAGTTGCAGTAAAACTGGCGCAGTGTCTGTGTCGTTCAGTCACCTCATTTTGGTGTCAAATTGGGCTCATTTTATTTTCATGTATTATGAGCCTAATTAACATGATGCCATATTGTCTTGCTTGATGGCATTCATGGGTCTCTGAAATGCTTGATAACAGATTCCCTATTAGTAGGGAATTGGGATAGTTGGATTTGAGTATGAAATGCAATTCTATTGTCATGGAAAAGTCTTTGTTGCTTGAATGATACAGTATTCTGTGGAAGTGTTAGTGAATTCTCTCCCAAATTGTTATCTGCTGAGAAAAGAAATACACTCAATGTCAAACAAGGATGGGCTAACATGATTCATTGTACTAGCACAACTGAAAGTCAATTTGGGAATATAGGAAGGTTATACTTAGCTTTCAGGACAGATTGTGGCTCTCTTGACATGTTACATTAGCTCCAATGTAATGACAACTATTCTTGTCATCGCTGAGGGGATCATAACTTTAATTTATTATTTATTTATTTATTTATTTATTTTACGACTTGAGCTCTGACCTGAGCTGGTGAAAGAATTACACACACACTGTTGTTTGAGTTTGTGGACATGCCAAAGACAAGACAGGCACAACAGAATCTGTTTATCTCTGGCATTGTTTCAGATCATTTTTGACCGCATTGCTTCTCAGGATCCTTCGACAGCTTTCCTCTAAAAGATGCGACAAATCATTTTAATGAGACTTGTTGTCCCCCTCCCATTTCCTCATCTACCTGGGAGACCGGGTTTTATGATGAGTTACATGACAGGCTTGGCTGGGAGTGTGCTCAAAGGCAGAGCGCAGATTAATTGGTTCACTTCCTCACACTAAAATAAAAAAATGTAAAAATGAACCTGCACTTCACCCAATGTATTCTACACAGTGTTTGTAAACCGGCTTATCAGGGCTTTGTGGGATTATGTACTTTAAAGAATAACATTCAGAGTTGCCAAACTAGAAATACAGCGCAACCACCAGAGTGGACCACAAACCATTCTGGGACACAGGTCAACTATTTCAGCGTCACTAACATGAAACCTTTATTAACTGTACAGGCTCAACTATTTTTATCTAACATTTTAACATTAACTGTCATACAAGTGTCAGAATCAATTAACTGCTTTTTAATGAGACTAAAATGAAACTAAAATAGCAGTCACTCTGACACGAGCGAAGAAGGGAAGCTTGCTAAAGGCAGCTGCCTTCATGCAGTACATTTTAAAAAATATTCTCAGCTGTCCTATAAGTGTAGAAACATGTACATCTATCCATCCATTTTCTGTACCGCTTATCCTCACTAGGGTCACGGGCGTGCTGGAGCCTATCCCAGCTATCTTCAGGCGAGAGGCGGGGTACACCCTGAACTGATCTCCAGCCAATCGCAGGGCACATAAACAAACAACCATTCACACTCACATTTAAACCTACGGGTAGTTTAGAGTCTTCAATCAACCTACCACGCATGTTTTTGGGATGTGGGAGGAAACCGGAGTGCCCGGAGAAAACCCACGCAGGCACGAGGAGAACATGCAAACTCCACACAGGCGAGGCCGGGATTTGAACCCCGATCCTCAGAACTGTGAGGCAGATGTGCTAACCAGTCGCTCACTGTGCTGCCAGAAACAAGTACAGTAAAACTTAAATGATGTACTCAACATTTCAAGGTGGACATGGTGGAAAATTACTGGGTATGCCTTAAAATGTAACGCTTCCTTGTGCTCACTAGCTCCAGCTGCTAATAACCTATCTATGATCCCATCTCAATGAACGCTGTAGAATAGAAGCATCAATCAAAGCTTGCGCTCAGATGCCTATCTCGGCTCTAACTTCCTCCTCATGAGGGGGACTCAGGTGTAAAATTGACTAGATTGTGGTAACCGCTATCTGTTCCCACTCGTGTGAGCTCTCGCAATATGAGGCAATACTATGCAACAATTTGGTAACTTGCATAACAGGCTATGCATAATAAAATTCCAGGGTTAATTCCCTCGCTGTCACAGCAATTGCACACAGATTCAAACATGGTGCTTTACATCTATTTGAAGCTGCTTTTGTATTTAACAAACTCATCTTTATTAGTCACAGCTTCTTTTTAAAGCCATTCTCTGCATCTTTGGGTAGTCCAATTTGAGCATAAGTACTAATTTAATAGACTTGTTCCAAACACACATATTTTGGAGACATCTTTACTGTCTATATACAGGGTGTCCCAAAAATCACTATACACTTCCTTTTCTTCAATTTCGTTTCAGGTATCATTCGGACAGACGTGAGGTCATCAGTATTTGACAGTTTAGGCTTTGCTATTTATCTGATCATTATGACTACGAGGCTACATGCAGATGATTATGATGCTCTTAAACCTGAAGTCGGTACACTTTGTTTCTCGGCGAAGCATCCGTTGAATCTAGCTTTTGTGGATGCTGAGTTCAGTTGAAGCCCTCCGGATACGCTTTCACTGGCTTTGCGCGAATGCCTGCTCTAGAGGTTTGGTGTTTTTTTTTTCATCAGTGGCGCTAGTAGCAGGCCTTCCGCTGCTTGGTTTGTCAAAAAAAAAAAAAATAATTGCCAGGGATAGTGTAAATTGTACTACGTGTTGGAAGAGTTTGTTTGCCATAAAACTTCTCAAACTGATGCAGAATTGTAGTCGGGGACGGAAAACCTTCTTGCCAGGCTGCAATTTTACAACGCTGTTCTAAGGTTAATTGGCTAGCTATAGCAAGGGAAAGATATGCTCACAAAAACTGCATGGCTAAACTATCAAATGCTTGATGGCCTTACGTCAGTTCGAATGATACCTGAAACAAAATCAACCAAAGGAAGTGTATAGTGACTTTTGAGGGGTGGGTTAGAGTTAGGATGTTGTCTAACCCCAAAAGCAAACAACAGTACAGACAATGCATATTGATGTACACAAGGCAGAGATGGACTCCTTGACTATTGTTTCTCAAACAGCAGTTCACAGAGGTATACTTGTTTTTATCCAGTCAATTGACCCAATTAAGGTAAGACGGAGAGGTAGTCCCTTAAACAAAGTTACACTTCATTAAGTTTCAAAGCAGAGTTCTTAGAAAGCTGTTTCACAACCACAAACAGTGACTACTTTTTTAATAGGTTTTTCATAGAGGCTGATGACAGGAATGTTGAGCATATTATTGTGTGGTTATGATGATATTGAATGTGACACAGCTGTGTTCTCTTACACGGTCACTTTTATGTCAGATCAGTTCATTGGTAGCCCATCCTGTCTGTCCCTATACCTTTTTTATATGTTTCTCACCAGAATTTCATAGTGCAAGTACAGATCTGTTTGTACAGTCCTGTTGCATTCCATTCCACAAACAGGGTGGATATTATGTGCTAAAGCATGTTTTCTTTTATTTTTCCACTATTTAAAAGCTGTTTAAGTGATATCAGAATTATCTTTATTTGCCAAGTATGTCCAAAAAATACACAAGGAATTTGCCTCAGGTAGTTGGAGCCGCTCTAGTACGACAACAGACAACAGTCAATTGACAGAGAACACTTTTGAGACATAAAGACATTGACAAAAACAGTCACTGAGTAATAAAGGGTTGCTAGTTATCTGGTAATGCCGGTACACATTTTTACAAATTTATTTATTTATTTTTTTTAAACAATTGTGCAAAAAGATACAAAGTCCTCTAGCACTTAGAGCAATTTGAATGACTAATATAGCAATAGTCCAGTGCAATGACCATTGTGCAAAGGGTGCTGAGACTTAAAGGAATGTATGCAGTTTAAAGTGACCAGTAGTGCGATAATCTGGGACAATGTTGATTGTGCAACTGTTGCAGATACTCCTCAATTGGTGTGCAAGTGGTGCAGATGCTACTCTGGCATGAGTGGCCAGCATTGGTCAACAACAGATATGCAAATAGTGCAGCGTGGCATTATTTATGAAACTAAGAGTTTTAAGGAAGCCAGGAACACATCATTTTTGCACTTTTTGTTTAAAAACATAATAAATTCTCATGAAAATGGCCGATCTATTCTGTAGTTTGCAGGCTCAAGCAAAGTTATACAGTCAGAGAGATCATATAATTTAGCACTTGCATCACAAATCTGTCTCATGCATCTCTTTTTTTTTTTTTTTAACATTTTTACTTGTCACTCAAGAGTCGTACTGCTTTTAATGTGATTCTGTTTACTTTATGTAACCCTACATATTCTTTTCTCAAGTGCAGTACTTCTCTCAACACCCCTCGGTAATGCTTTTTTTGGGAATAGGTGTGTGTAAAAATAGCCACAAAAACCAAATTAATATGCAAAACGCACAAATTTAATCCTCGTTAAACTGAGGTCTCCCGCTGAGGTTCTACCCGATCTTGTGTGATGTCATGTATGACATCATTCACACCTTTAGATTAAGTGTTTTACAAAAGCAAGACAAATGCAAAACCCAACTCTGAAGTTGATTCTAATTTTATAGGCATGTTTCCAAGAACATTTGAGTCAAATTTTATTGTATCTTTTTAACTGCTTATACATGCAGGCAGGACTGCCAAGCTTCCGTATAAAATCTCAACAAGCCCAACTACTGTATTTCCAGTTGTCGCCGTCTCTTTAGCATCCTATTAGATTTTACTAAATGATGTCTGCTAGTTATGCTATGCTACCAAATGAAAATGAAAAAGTTCAAATTTAAGCAAACAAGTTGCACCACTGCTGAGCATTGCTGTGTACCTTTGTGCCAGCATCGGTATACCATTAGCACTCTCCAGCAAGGTAACCTCAACAAATTTAAACTGAGTGCTAACTATGCCAGAGGGTAGCTAACAGAAAAAAAGTTTCTACAGAATTAAAAACCACTTCTCTGATATCCAACATGTTAACACAGTCTTAAAAAAGCAGTCTCAAATGTCAGCCATACTTTCTACCGTCGGGGAAAAATAAAAACAGGCAAATTTTCCCCGTATCACCATTACTTCTTCCAGAGAAAAACATGGCCCTGACAAACATAGAGCTCCGCAAAATTGAAAGGACAATTACAATTGTATTGTTCTGTACCTAGAGTTGTCCCTATTTGCATCTTATTCTGTCCATGCTTACTCCAAATTTAGGCCTTTTAAATTGTTGCATAAGCCTGTTCACAGTCATAGTCAGTCAGGCAGAGAATGCCAGTGAAGTTCATTCCTTCCTCACTGAGTTCTCTAAGAAATAAGCATTACAGAATTACAAGAAGTGTGAAACTAAGAAGAAAATGAGACTGAATAACATAAAAAAGACCAACCGTCCATCATTAGTATCAATCATTTCAGGGAAACACTGTGGATTAAATGTTTTAACCTTTTATTTAGCGTAATCATTATCGTTTAATGAAAACAAATGCAAAGTGTCATTAGAGCTGGCTGCCTTGCCTGGATTTTCAAATATCAACTGACATTTACAATCATTTTTAACGGACAGAAGAACAGATGAAATGTCGCACCGATCAATCTCCCTATTTACTCTGTTTACATACAAAGTCAAGTAATGAGGGCCAGAGCACCACCATGCAAAAGCCATGTTTGAATCACTTTTCATTAATATCCTTATGCCTTTTTACGGCCCATAAAATGCCTGAAAAGTCACCTATTTTCTGCAAGCATGTGTATCCTGATGAAAATGTGACTCCCCAAACCTCCAAAACTCACTTAGTAGGGCCTCCCCAAAGGTTAGGAAAAAGTAGCACGCAATCTAGTCACTGATGGTGTCGTAGTACACTCGCCTGACTTTGGTGGGGGCAGCGTGGGTTCAGTTCCCACTCAGTGACGGTGTGAATGTGAGGGTGAATGGTTGTCTGTGTCTATATGTGCCCTGCGACTGACTGGCGACCAGTTTAGGGTGTAGTCTGCCTTTCGCCTGAAGTCAGCTGGGATAGGCTCCAGCGCCCCGTGACCCGAACCAGGATAAGCAGTGTTGAAAATGAAATGAAATAGCACGCAATCCCAGTTTCGTCAATCATCAAGAAATCCAGTGGGTATGTTTATCATAACAGGAACTGTGAAAATGTCTTAAGGACCCATGCCCAAAATTGAACAGGAAGTCGGCCATTTTGGTATGAAGCAGCCATTTTGGGCAGATTCCAGGGCTCACATTTTGACAAATTCTTAACAGGGAATTCACTTCAAGGAGCCCCAATCAGAAGCAGGTATCCTATATGCCTTACTTGGAATGTTCTCGGCAGGACATGCCCACTACAACATGATTGGCTCCTACATTGCGGTTAAGGTTGGTGGGATTCATATGAACACTGTCACACTTACTGTAAGTCACATGCTTCTTTTCCTGTCTGGAAGCAGGAGGGCGTGTTCTACCGGAATACAGCAACACATCACATTTTAGCGGCACGTGTCCTGCGGCCAGTAATATTGGAGTGGGGCGTGTCCTGCCTACAACACTCCTTTTCTGATAACGCATCCTAGACAGTTTGGTGACACTAAATTGTGAAGATTTTTTTGCCATCTAATGTGGGCATAGCATGGCATCTGAGTTTGATGTTCATTTTGAGGATTTGCCATGAAAAAGGGGGGCCTGTTCCTAGCTGCATGAGAGTTTTAATTGCATTTTTTACTTTATTAAGTCCAACAAGTATGGAAAAACGCATCATTTCTTTTGCATTTTTGAAATTTTCAAGTTAGTAACTATCGATTCATTGCCTTATAGTTATCTATCCATTATTACATATAAACTACAAAACACATATAGTATCCATATCACTGATAGAGTAAGGATAAGGCAAGATCCCATCAAATTTTTGTACAAAACCTGATTTGCTGTTTGTTTGCTTTGCCGCTTGCATTGGGGCCAAATGTCGCAGTGACCCAGCGTATACAGCAGATGGCGCTATGTAGTTGGCAGGAGGTGAAAAGCTTGTTTTGTGTGGAAGCTGGCATGATGTGCATTCCCACCACCTACAGGACTAGAGTGGAACTGTATTGCTCGGCACGTCAGGTAGTCTGACCGACATGTCCTGTTGCAATGCTGAGATTAGCTAGAGAAGGGATCTGTCATGGAATATCCATCCATCCATCCATCCATTTTCTGAGCCGCTCATCCTCACAAGGGTCGCGGGAGTGCTGGAGCCTATCCCAGCTATCTTCGGGCAGGAGGCGGGGTACACCCTGAACTGGTTTCCAGCCAATCGCAGGGCACATACAAATAAACAACCATCCGCACTCACATTCACACCTACGGGCAATTTAGAGTTGTCAATTAACCTACCATGCATGTTTTTGGGATGTGGGAGGAAGCCGGAATGCCCGGAGAAAACCCACGCAGGCATGGGGAGAACATGCAAACTCCACACAAGCGGGGCCGGGGATTGAAGTAATACATGTGCTGCTTTTATTTTGACGTGCCTGTGTGCAATGACTTGTCTTTAGTGTTGCCAACTTAGAGATAATGTCACTCTTTTTAGTGACTTTTCAGACCATTCTCGCAGCTATTTAAAAAAACAAAAACAAAGATGGATTTTTTTTGTGAATGGTGATAAAATAGTGACTTAATGTTAATATGTATAGATATGACATTTGAATGTGACTGATGATAATTTTTTTAACAATTTGTATTTTTATTTCCTAATCATAACATATACCATTGGTACTCAAGTAGCAGCTTATTAAAATAATACAATTTATTGCTGTAAAATAAAAGGCATTCATTTTAAATTGATCACAATTGAGGTTAGCATGTTGGTGTGGCCCTCGACAACTGTTTCAATTTTTCACATGGCCTCTTAAAAAAAAATATTTTCCCATCCGTAAAATAAAATGACATTTTGCGCTCGTGTACTTCCACCCATGTGGATCCACTCTCTATTTCTTCATTTGTCTAAGTGGGGCCGTGTATCCTATAATATGACTGAGTTCGGAGACGGGTAGTTTGAGGGTGAAGGGTATTAAACAAATCTAGAAAAAAATATGATTTAATTCAATAGTTGTAGCACGGTTCAGTTGTCTTTATGAATTTTGGTGAGCTACTGTGAGATTTGCTGGAGTTTTTATTTGTGAGTGTTTGTCCATCTCCTCCAGTTTTTCCCAACATCACTTATGCATCTGATTACAACAGAATTGATTATGCATCATCCATTAAACAACAAAAGAAAGCAACAATGACTGTGCCATGAAAACAAGAAGATCACAGTGCAGCTCTGCTAGTTAATTTTTGAAATGAACCATCTGCCTTGCACTCTTGACCCAAGAAGAAGTGTCATCCTTCTAATATTGATGGCGGGGGAGGAGTTGTCACAGTCAGTCGATGATGCTCTGTGGTACAGAAGAGTCTATGTCAGCTTTTTTTTCACAACCTGCTGGATGTCTCTTATTTTTTAACTCCCTATTCCACATACACACTCCTAATCCCTATGGGCTGTAGTGCAGAGGGTGCATAAGAGGCAATTTCACAGCACTTGGCCCGAACCTCTTCATACGCACACACACACACACACACGGATATCACAAGGCTGATTCAAAACAAATCGCTTTGTCAAACAGGTGATGATCAAACTCTCTACCTCTCTTCTCTCCATCCTCCATTCTCTACATATTACCGCTTCTATTGCTACACCTGAAGTGGAGCCACCCCTAGCCCTCTGACCCTGTGTATGACCCTCCCCAATCCCTGACCACCTCCTGCATCAGAAGCAGAACGGCCACGCCAGTGTTGATTAGCTTCTGCTTGGCCAGATGCTCAGCTCGGCTTAACTGAGGCCTGTGGGAAAGAGAGCTGCTTATTCTGTCCCTGGGAGATGGGTCCGCCACGACAGCCGCTAAAACAAGCAAGCGTCTCATTTACACGCGTATATTCAATTCAGCCGTTCATCTGCATGCATACACAGCAAACACCCATTTACTGTATGTAGACCTGCAATTTGCATTTGTATGCTGTGTTGCATTATAATGTGACACACCATGTTCATGTACATTCTCAGAATTGTGTCTGCACTGTTAAGGGTATAGTATTTCCATGTATGAGTATCAACATGTCGCTCATGTAACTAAGTGAGGTATCCAAAACTTTAGACACAGTTCTCATTGTGATGCAGTCCAGTTCTACACCTCTGCAAGCTAAAACCAACATAATAAACAAATTGTTAAATTAGCATTTCTCTGATGGTGTCAATCAAAACAGAACATTATCACCAATTGTTTAGTATGGCTTTTGTCATGGATCTGGTATTTTGCAAGTGGTCATAATAATTTTGAGGCTGGTCGGTCTATTTCTAATACAGTGGGTATAAAAAGTCTACTCACATCTGTTCAAAGGCCATTTTTTTGTGATATAACAAAATTAGACCAAAATAAATCATTTAAAAACGTTTTCCACCATTAATGTGACCTAAAACAACAAACAAAAATCCTAATAGAACATCAGAATTTTATTTGGGTATAATCAGAGGCACTTTAAATGGTGTGCTGACACTCATTTAAATGAGTCTGAATGTGATTTAGAGGTTTTAAATTATTTATCTTAGTTTTGTAAAAACTATTCAGGTGTAATTATTATACCAGACTGCCATAAATTGTTTTATTTCTTGAATAAAACATGTCTGTGAGCTCTTATGTTATGACCGTCATCACTCACTCAAGGGTAGATCTCCATCACATTCTCTTTCATCCTTTTTCTGGACACTACCCACTTGTGTTTGTCCACTCTAAAAAGGTTTTGTCCAACCTAAGTCACAGCTTACATCAGACTGTTTTGTTTAGTTTATCTTTAATCTCCACTATAAACTTCAGCTTCACAGATCCAATGTCTGGTGTGCAGACACGGTTCGGTAGCGATGTCCCCAGGCACATATGGTGGTATCGGGTAAAAGTAAGAACACTGAAATGAAAGTAATTATTGCCATCCTGTGGAACATACTGAATTTCCCTGAAGGAATAAATTAGGCATCTATTTAAGCTGCAGCGATTATTTATGTGTATGACACACGTCAATTACTTGACACACACCATCTGTTAGAGAAGAGCACACTTTTTGATGCAATCTGTCTTTTTTATATATATTCAACTACAACTAGAGCTAGTGCACAGATAAAAACTACAACAGTCTCTTTTCAGTGTTCTTTGCGTTTAACCTTCTGATTTGCATTCTATAAGACTCTAAATTGTCCATAGATGTGAATGTGATTGTGAATAGTTGTTTGTCTATATGTAACCTGCGATTGGCTGGTGACCATCCCAGGGTCTACCTTGGCCAAAGTCAGCTGAGATACTGTAGGCTCCGGATCACGCCGACCCTAATGACGACAAGTGCTTTAGAAAATGGATGCATGGCAAGTGCTCTACAAATAGAGTTCAGTGGCGTTATTGTGTCTGTATAACATAGCATTTAGTCTAGCTTCCTCTGGACCAAACCACATGAGGAATGTTGATGGGTCACATTCACTTGTAAGTGTGTGTTTCATTTTTGTTCCAGTACACATGCAAGCAGGCTTGTAGTCTGCGTCGAAACATATGTGTATGTAAGTGCCAGTTGCTCATGCATGTCTACTAAACTCTCTCTGGTTGTCCAGAGGTCAGTGAATTCCACTTTGGTTGCACAAGCACAAGTTCCCTTTGCCATGGTTAAATGCAGTGACCTCAACCTTAATGCCAGCCGTAAATACAGGTCATGGAACATGGTCAGGATTTAAATGTCATCGTCGGTTGCTGTTTACCTAATGCATTGACATCCCTGGACTGGATATCTCTTAAAGGTCGCTGGGTATATCTCCAACTGATAGGGCTGCATGAGACGTCTGCAGTTGTGTCCAGAATAATAGTTCTGTAGTGTGTTTAAAAAAGAAAGTATAGCTCAAACTAACTTTATTTTTTCATAGAAACAAATGCATTGACATGTTATTCTTTTCCTCAAAATTAATAAAATGTAATATTTGGCTGTTAGAAAAAAAATAGCACAGTTTGCATTTTACTTTAATAAGTTTTACTGTATACTGCAGACTCACAAATGTTAGATTTTGTTTTCCTGTGATTTGCTAAACTAATATTTATTTATATAACTACACTATCTGAACTGCTTCACATTTTTGTTGCATGCAATCAAACAACTTCTGGTAACTGAACTGCTATTCCAGCCCAGGTTTATCAGACTTCACTGAACAATAACATAGTTGATACATTTTTCGTGATGTTTTGATTTGGAATCGAATGTGCATTGTTTCTAATGCATTTATGGAAATTAAAGCTACCCTTAGGATTTGGGACTTTACTCACACTGGTATTTTTCTGAGCACAATTGCATACTGCATGCTTCTCACAAGGGATAAAGCACTGAGAGGGACATGCCAGGATCTGAGTGTGATAGTGATGGCTGGTGAAATGGCCTCGATGGATGAATTATAAGCTTGAGAGTGGTTCATATCAGTTCAGTTCCGTAAGTGTAGGTTTGAGAGCAATGGAAAAAATAACCAGTGTCTGTTATCATTCTAGCTAGATTTACATTTTTTTTTTTCATTTTTCTTATTTACAGCTGGATTTACACGGAAATGTGCTGGAACTGGGTCACTTTTTGCATTTTAGCCAATAAGAAGCTTGAAGAAGGTCAAATCAGGAAAAGGCATAATACATAACAACGACCGGTTGAGGACAGGGGAAACTGGTGAATAGACACGAAAGCTAAAAGAGTTATTCTAAATTATCACACTTGACTAGAATGGTAAGAAAATACTGAACAAAACAATACATAAAACAAGTTCCCGGGTGGTGATTAATGACGGTTGCACAACAATAAAACAGAAGGGTCATACCCAATAAAGTGTGTCATAAGATCACTAAGTTCTTAATTTGTTAGATTTAGACCACTATTCATTGTGAAGAAGCAAAATCAATTTATTTTCAAACATAAGTCAAGACATTTAATTTTACAATTTGCAGAAATTTATTGCGGTCAAGCTCACGTTCATGGTGAAAACAACTAACATATGTTTATCCTAATGTCGCTTGTCCAATAATGCTGTTCACTTCCCCTCAGGTTCATAATACTACTATTTACTATCCAATACAAGAGCTGCATCTAAAACTAAAAGCCTCATTCTTTGTAAAGCCTACTTTCGCGCTCATAGCACACAGCTACGTTAATATGCATCCTTAACATGTTTGAGAGACAGACTTTAACGAATTTGAGCCATGACATACTGAGCCAGTTGTGGTGTTTGGAGCTCGGGGTGGGGAGGAGACTGATCAGTTTGGCAGCGGTTAAAGGCTGGCTCAGTGTGCACCTTCAGCACCATGAACACACACACACACTAATACTCTCATAATAACTTCTAGCAAGAATCAGAATATTACCTGCTGTCTGGTTTATAAGGGGAAGCCCACAAGAATGCAGCCCGGCACAAAATTCAGGTGAGTCGTTAAAACGGCACCTAAAATGTGCTTATTCAGAAAAAGATTGACTTGCTTTGAGCAAAATCTAGCTTTTTGGTTGATGATTGTGTATTCAGCCCATTATTTCCATGATGCACCTGAGGATGAGGAATTTTCAGTAACATTTCAAGTAATGACATGCGCGTTTCTGTCCAAATGTTTTCTTTTGAGGCCTGCATTATTTCACTAATGACAAATAAGCTTTATCGTTCCTTTTATTATACCTTCAGGTATAGGTTCTAACTCTGCCTTGCCTAGATAGATTTATTTGATTGATTGATTGATTGATTGATTTATTGTATGGTGATCAAGACAGTACAGAAAAGAGTTGAGGGATAATAGCGTTTCCCTCCCAAGGTGGAATTGAAAAGCCACATGGCATGATGGAAGGAGAATTTACTCAGCCTGTCAGTGGAGCATGGCAGTGACAGCAGCCTATCACTGAACATGCTCATCTGCCTGGAGATGGTGTGCAGAGGACACTGTGGATTGTCCATGATGGACAGAAGCTGGTTCGGCGTTCTCTTTTTTGCCACAGATATCAAGCTGTACAGCTCTGTGCCCATGACAGAGCCAGCCATCCTCCTCAGTTTATTCAGTCGAGAAGCATCCCTTTCTTGACGCTGTCACCACAGCACACAACTGCTTACATGAGGCCACTCGCCACACCACAGACTAGTAGAACATCTGCAGCATCTTTTTGCAGATGTTAAAGGAAGCCAGTCTTCTGAAGTGCAGGTGGCTCTGTCCTTTCTGCACAAGTGTGTGATTGAGTTTTTGACATGCATGATTTCCTTTTGCGGGTCACATAAAATGTTGAGTTTTTTGCAATCTCAATGGAAGCAGTGATCTTCTTTCATCGTAATGTTGTTTAATTTTGACTTTGATTTTGTCAATGCCACCTCTAAAGTGGTTTAGTTTGCTGGTGGAGGAATCCTTAGTTTTATCCATCCATCCATTTTCTGTACCGCTTATCCCCACTATGGTCACGGGCATGCTGGAGCCTATCCCAGCTACCTTCGGGCGAGAGGCGGGGTACACCCTGAACTGGTCGCCAGCCCATCGCAGTCCTTAGTTTCAGCATATTGTAATAACAACTGGGGTGCTTGGTGTTGTTGTGGCCTGGTTAGCCAAGTATGGTCACACGGTCCTCCCTAACCCCTCTATATCCCCCCCAAGAGTGATACGCCACCCCAGGTCCAAGTTTGGCGTTAGGGTAAGTGTGCTGACAGGTTTGGTCCTGTCCAGTTTGTGGCGGGTTTGTGGTGGGTTTAGTGGTGCTGTGGTGTGACAGGGTTAGTCAGACGGATGCGGCGTGTGTTGTTGTAGCGGCGGCGGTGGCGGTCAGAGGTTTGTACAAGTAAGTCTCAGCGCTGCTGGCTGGGAGATGAGCCAGCTCCTCTCTCCCAGAATGAAAAGCAGGCAGGACCTTTTTGTTGCTTATGATTTGGGTGTTTGCTTCCTCCTGCTTGTCCTATATGGACATTTAATCCTAATCGCTCGCAACACAATTATAGTGATACAGTACAGTCCACTTCTGTAAATGATAAAATAAAATCAATCATGTAAGTCTTGAGCGTTACCAAATTTATATGGAATCATGGAACATTTGCCTAATCAGACAACAAACATGTATTTTTAGTAAATTTACAGTACTGTGCAAAAGTGGGGAAGTAACACTAAATACTGTATTTGCCACTTTTCTTTCCATTGTAGTGTGTCTTTTTGTATTCTAGTATAGAGACTGAGAATAATTATCTGGTCATTGTTCCCTGATTGCCAAATACCTTTCCAATGGTTGCCAACGCATACACTCAGTTTACAAGTTCCGATGATTACGACTTGACCCGACTTTTAGTGTAAGTCAGTACACTATCGCTAATGTACACTAAAGCAGTCACAAAGCCATAACTACAGTAAATGATTGTATGAAAAATACAGTTAAATGAAAAACAGTAAGTATGGCGGTAACTGCGTGCCTTCTTGTGCCAACATATTCCTGCGCTACTGCGCAAACTACTGCACAAACTACTGGATTACCCACCCTTTTGTAACCTCTAAATGTCATATGTTGGGACTGTCCTGAACCAAGGACTCCCTGTATATAAAAGTAAATTATTTGAAGACATCCAGTAGCCATAAAAAAGTCTACACACCCATGTTCAAATGTTTTTGTAATTTAAAAAAATTAGACTAATCATTATAAAAGGTTAATCATTTTATACTTTTCTCCCCCATGAATGTGACCTTTAACCGGTACAACGCAATTGAAAAAAAGTGTCTTGAATCTTTTCAGCACATAAAAACAACAATAAAACCCAAGTTTAAACTTTTTCGCTAACTCCCAAAGTTACCGTGTGTTTGGCACAAAGTCTGCACTGCTCATCACCAAAAGCACACCATGCCTGCAGCAAAGTATGGCGGTGGCAGCATTGTGCTTTGGGACTGATTTTCTTCAGCTGGAACGGGCCCTTAGTCAAGGTGAAGAGAATTATGAACAGTTCCAAATACCAGTCAGTGTTTGCACTAAACCTCCAGGCTTCTGCTAGAAAGAAAGAAAGTAAAAAAAAGGACAAGAAATTCCCTTTTAACATGAATTGAATGCGACTGGTTAAATGTGAACACATCCACATCTCACTATAAGAGGTTGTGCGCTGATGTGCAGTCACATTATTTCAGTTTATTTTTTCTTACTCTTTCAAAAAGACAATTTATTTTCCAGTTGAGTTATGCTGGCGATGGCTCATATTAATTGTGGAGCAAAGTTTTGAAATGATTTATCTTGGTCTAATTTTTTTATATCACAAAAGCCTGTCATTGAACAGGGTTGTGTAGACTTTTTCTATCAACGGTATAGTTAATGTTTTCCCCTCTAAATATGCACACTAACATATTGGAAACTGCGCTCAATATGAAATAGTACAGTTCAACACCACTGCTAACTGCATCCACAATATTAAACATGTTTAATTGGTAAATGTCTGTTAACATGATGAAGTGGTGTTGTTGCAAAGTATTCCTTTCCAATCTCATATGTTGTTCGTGTATTCAGTTCGCAAACAGCTATGATCAGTTTAAAACCCCCTCCTTGGCCAATTATAAAGCCACATTGTTTTTGTACTTTTACTTACAGTATATCTAAAGTCACAAATCCCACTCGACACCGTTAATGAAAAAAAGTCAGTTGAAGTAAAAAGCTTAGCTCACTGTGCTTTTCTTTTCTTATGTGGTATGATGGCTCTCTTGGATGCTTAATAGCATCTTCTTTTCTCACATGGATACTTATAATTTATTTATCGAGAATTCATGCATGTATTTTGGGATTATCTAAACAGATGGTATATCAGCTCTAATCTTGTGCCGCAGGCCTTCAATGTAGAGCCACTGTGCAAGTGTGCAGCAGGATAATTGGCGTGTGTTACTGTCACTCAGACCTGCAGAAAGCACGACTCACACAGGCAAAATTCCACTGTGACTGCAAAATGCTGCCGACTTATTTGTATGTTGTCGGCACACAGATCTACACCGACTAGCCAGGTTAAGGCTACTTGCATATTAATGATATGCAACACAAAAGCTGTATCTAATATTCTGCTTTTACAGTTTACATTGACACTGTCAGAGGTGTATTCCTGAAACAATGTGATAATTGTTGTAGCCCTCTCATGTAACTAATTCAGGTAACCAAAATGTTACACACAACTCTCATTATGATGCGGTACAGTCATACACTGCTGAAAATTTCTTTCATATGTGGAATGATGGCTCCCTTGCATGCATAAAATATCATTCAGCAGACACACACACTTAGTTGGCTGCACATCACTTACTCTAGCAATGTAACATGGACTGACATCATTTACTGCCTCAGGGCATTTAACATCCGCTCTTTTCTCTCTCTCCCAGCACCTCCTCTCAGCCAGTTTGGACTCAAGTGTTTAAATTATGTGTGAGGGACTCAATTGAATGTGGACTTTTTTCAGTTTGCTGTAATCCCTGTTTCTAAATCATGTTTAGAGTTGTGTTTCTCAAGAACAATATGTGTGTAGCCAAATTGCTTGTTTTAGAAGACAACATGCATTTTTATGTACTGAATGCTCTGAATGATGCCCTGCTGAATTATGGGCTATTAATTACAAAAAAAGTCATATTTACAACTGTGGATACTGAAATCTCATTTTCAGGTGAACGATTTTCTTTTTCATGTTTTTGACACCCACTGGCCCATTAATGTTGATGTTCTGTTTTTCTGTCTATAGGCACAGAAATCATGGATAGAGAGAGCATTCAGCAAGAGAGAATGTGTTCATATCATCGTGAGCGCCAAAGACCCCCATAGGTAAGGAACACTCGGTGGAAAAAAAATATATTTTTATGTTTAAAATCCTGCAACAACCTTATGTGAGGACATTACATTTGGACTATCTCAGAATGTTTTAAAAAAAGAGCATAGTAATAGTGGGAAAAGTAGTCGCTTCTTGCATAATCTTAATGACATCATGATTATTATTTTCTGTACCACAACATTTGAAATGATGACCATTTGAGTATGTGGAGGTCATCACAAATTTAAAATGCAACCCTAATATGAGTTAAGAGGCCTTCATCTCTTACAATAAGATTTTGTTGATGGGTGTTCCAGCTGTAATTTCTCTTCCTTTCTCTCAACGCACACAGTGGTGTAGGCAGTGTGAAGTGGTAATGATAATGAAAACTGAAGTAGGGAAAAGTTGTCCCCCCGCCCCCCAGTTGTGTTGCCAACAGTTGTTGTTTTACACAACCCCAGCTCTCTTGTAGGAAAGACTGGGGCCAGCTCACAGGTCACTCACAGGGATGTGATTCTACACTATACATGCTCCGCCTCCTTTGACAAGGTTAATTCACAACTGAACCAAAGGCTAGGATGTGCTTACATGAGTCAAGCTATCATCTCCATAAGATATGTGTATTCGCTGAATGCGCCTTTAAGAGCTGGACACCTTCCAAGGCCTCACTACCACCCCTCTTCCAACTACAATGAAGCAGTAGTACACACAATATATGACTAATGTCCATGCGCTGGCCAAGAAAAAGTCAAATGTAGTGAGCAGGCCACTGCTCAAACGACGTAGCCATGTTAGCCTGACCAACACTGTTGAAGAATAACATGCTCCTGAAGGCACCCATGTGCTCCAGCAGAGTGTGAAGGCACCGCTGTTATCTGGAGAAAATAAGTTGTCAGATGACCAACCCTTGTGTAAATAAAGAGGTGATCACTCAGACCGAAAGGATAGATGGTTGGCTCGATGTAGCCCGTTATCATCACCCACCAATATGCGGGAGGAGGTTACTGATAAGATCTCTCCGCTCTTGGCTCTCACCAGCCCAGACTCTGGACGAACCAGTGAGCTCAGTCACGCCCCCACAACTTTCCGACCCTGCAGCACTGTCCCAGATTTAGATTGGAGAGAGTTGGGCCTTCTGCTGGCCACTTGACAGGAGAAACAAGACCAGGTCCAAGACCAGACAGAGACTGACTGACTACAGGCATCAGGGGCAAATACAAATTTTATGTCTACTTCCCACAAATAGAGTTTCTGATATGTGAATGATGACGTTTCAGTACTTGAGAGTATTGTATAAGCCCTCACATTGGAACATGATAAAGATTTAAAGGTTTCCACCAAGCGGCACAGTTCTATTCTGTGCCGCTTGTTGGAATTTCAGATTACAGTTTGTGCTAGCGTCAAGGGGGGAAAGGTGGTATGTGAATACTATATTCCCAATATTTTGGGGTGTCCCAAAAGTTACTATATACTTCCTTCTTTCTATTTCAGTTCGGGTATCATTGCTCAAGCCATCAGCATTTGACAGCTCAGGCTTCACATTTTTTGTAAGCGTGTCATTCTCCCTTTCCCATGGCTTGCCAATTTACAATGGGAACGCACTGAAAAATTGCCACCTGTACCCAAATACAGTTCAGTGCCAATTTGAGAAACTTTACCCATAACGACTTCGGGTTGTTGATCTTTACAATCTTCCGGATGAAGCCTTTGAACAACCTGAAGTCAATACCAGTATACCTTATCACTCCCTGAATTGAGGTTTTGTAGATGCTGGGTTTCAGTGCAGCCCTCCAGATTAACTTTGCCTCGCTTTGCTCGAAGGCCTGCTGTAGTAGTTTGGTGTTTTCATCAGTGGTTGTAGTAGTAGTAGTAGTTTTCTTCTAATTCAATTTATGTCTTATAAAATGGAAGAAGACTGACATTTTCCCCCCTGGCCAGTCAGTGGACAACAGCCTCTATAAGTGTATCAAAGCCTCCCATTGTAACCATCATGCCAACAAAAAGGGTACTGCAATGTCCCTTTTCAACAGAGATGCAATCAATTGCATACTGTACTGAATTGAACCAAAGCATACTGCTTTCTGGAAATGGGACCTAAGATTTACAATTTAGGATTGTAGAGACTCAAGCTCAGTCACTACTTGAAAACGACTGTTGTCACAAATTTAATCATCCAACCAATTAATAACAGAAACATTACATGTATATCACAGCCTTTTCCACAATAAAACATAAGTAAACAGAAAACAGATGAATTTAAAAAACAATATAAATCAAATAAAAATATAACTTAAAAGGAAATTCAAAATGAAAATATGTATGAAGAAAAAAAAACAACACTAAGTCAGTAATTCTCCACTCGTGGTACGTTGGATCATAGATTCCAGCATCGTCAGAGATAGATATGTTAAATGGGCATCCAATGTCGCTTGTTGTCTTTTATTTTAAAAACTAAGAGAGAAATTGTTTCTTACAATCAAATAATTGTGCTCCTCCTCTGTTCCTTAATAATGTTGCTCTAAAGTATCATGTAATAATTTGTAATTATGTTTAAAAAAAAAAAGAGACACACATTTATCTATTGTCTAATTTTGAAGACTTTAATGTACATGGTTTGACATCTATAAAAGATGGTCATGACTTAATGACCAAAAATGTAGGTGTTAAGGTGAGTGCAATTAACCCCTGTTCTAAATTATCAGTAAAAAAGATAACATAAAAGAAAGTAGTAGACGAGGCCAGGCACAATCAAACTTTACAAGATGAGGATTTAAAAAAAATACAAAAAGTTGAGTAGCCTGCTGGATGAGCAAGGCCGGTGGTGACTTGTGCGAGGTCAGGATAGACACCTCTATGCTTTGTGGAGCCAAGGATCTGACGCTCTTGGCTGTTCACATCAGCAGCCTCCATCAAATGTTCTGACTTCAAAAGGACAGCGAGGACCTGGCCTGAGGACACGACTTGTACGGCGGTGCAGATGCGTGAGAAGAAACTCTGACAATGGACCTCAGTCTAACAGCACTAATTATTGTAATTTTTCCAAAAGTCTCTTTAAATAAGGTGGAGATGGGAAAGGTTGAAATTAACCAGTTAGTTTTGCTTTTAATCACCGATCGCCTTATTCGTTCCTCAGAACAAACACATAAAAAAACGCTTTGTAAAGGTTAGCGCCACATTTGTTGTTTGTTTCCGTTTCAGTTCATCAACAATTATTCATTAATTTCCAAAATAATCCACATACTGTAAGTGAGGGAAGTGTACTGCAAATCCATTTTATGCATTCCTCTCATTATGCTGAACTGGCTGCTGTGATACAATTCATATGATTATAACAGCTGTCATCGCTCTGACGAGAAATCTGAAAAGGCAAGATTTTAATTTCTCTACTACCAGTCTTGATGCAAATAAGCTAGCTATGTTACACTTTGTCGGGATAAAGGATTATCATAGAATGATGTAGAAGCAATTCTTGAAAGATCGCATCTCTTTCAAGGAAAAAAACAAAACGCTTGTGGTTCAGGAGGCAAAGCCAAAACATAGACGATGGAAATATGAAGTTTCAACAGAATCAGATTCCAAGCCACTTGCTCTCACGTCATCCTTCGGGATTGGAAAACAAATATGAAAGCAACATCTGAATAAGTATTGTACTTGTAATGCAATACCGGCATCCATATACTGTAACTTCCACTTTAATAGCTCCTGTAGGCCGCCAAGAGGGACAGGGAGAGTTCAGACCAGCAAATCAGACTAGACAGAGGTGATAAATGAGTGCAAGGGACTAGCAGAACCTTAAAAATCCTTGTATACGTACGTCCCTTTGAGGAGATACAAATCTGTTGACAGGCTGTTACTTCATTTTTACAATTTGACACAGTATGTCATCTCCATTTGTCAATACAACAACACCACATCATCTTCTTTTTAATACAGGTTCGCTATTACGTCCAATTTTGTGAAAAAGAGACCCATTGATTGTCGTACATTCCCCTCTCATCTAGGTGCTGTTGCGGTCGCCTGATAGGACAGCATGTGGGCCTTCCCCCCGGCATCTCATCCAGTCACAATGACAAGGTGGAACGACCGGCCAAAAATGACAGTCTGTCTGAGAAGTGGTCCATCAGCAAACACACTCAGCTCAGCCCCACTGATGCATTCGGCACTATTGAGTTCCAGGGAGGAGGACACTCCAACAAAGCCATGGTGAACATATCGCACACCTACAGATACATGAAAGTTTTACGATACATCTCCTCCTACAAAGGTGCCTTGAGATGCGAGTTTATTTCATTAACCACGCTCGTAACTCAAAACACCGGTCTCTCAAATCATGTGTAGAAATTAATCCAAATGCCATTAATCCGCTCCAGCCCCCCACCCCCAAAAAAAAAAAATTGTTTGTAATGTGCTTTTAATAAGAACATTACTACTCAATAATATTGTACTTTATAAAAAAACATACAGTAATTACATAAATAAATAGACCATAAAGAATTTTTTTTGCGTCAATTTAATGGACATTGAGCCGCTTCTTCTGGTGTGCACGCCTTGGTCACCTGGTGGCAGTATAATACAGATTTACAAATATACTATACATTCAAGCTCCTCAATTTGACAGAAATATTTGTTTTCTTCGCAGACGATAAAGAATATATTCCTGTGACTATTGTTATATTACCCATCTTCATATGTTGCTCCACTATTTGTGTTCAAATAGTCATTGCTATTCGTTAGCCCATTTAAGGCGTTTCCCCATTATGTGTTAGCGTTCATCATGCAGATTTTAAGGCAAAGTTATATGGTCGTTTTAAATGTAGAGCGTGTAATTGTCGTTGTTGTTTTTTTTGCTTAGTTTGACAACTGGGAGTGGTAATAAACAGCTTGAATTTTCTTTTTTGAAGAATTTTTGACTATCTGCAAAAATGCTGCTTGTTGTGCAGTGAGTTGAGTTGAGTTCACTGCCATCATACAGTGCTCATATTTCAAGTGTTTGCCCGCAAGTGAAAACATAAAATTGGCCAAATGACGGCTTGTTACCTGGTGAAACTATTATGTTGGGTCACTCATACTGTATCTCAAGGCACCACTATATTTATATAAGACATTTTGGAGGATTATTTCCTTGCAGTTTTGTTACTTTTGTTAGAGTTTTCAAAGGTGCCTCAATACTCTTGTTGAATATAGTATAGATAAATGATCGTCCAAATAACACAAAGAATATACTGAAGAGGTTTAGCTGGGTGATAACGAGACACTTCATCAGGTATACCTAATGAGATTCAATACAAGAGTTGTATCAAAAATTCTGCTTTATCTTTTACAAAGATAATAATGCCTAATGATGTCGCTGGTAAGTATATATGTACCTTTTGACCTGGACTTTCCACTTTTGAGAAACGCTATTGATGTTCTTGTTTTGCCGACTTATGGATTACATTCATGCATACTTTAATAATAAACAGAAGTAGCATCTATCCAAATGAGACTGTAGGAGAGGAACTAGCTATAAAAAACATTTCTTATATGTCGGATCACCAGTCATCATCAGAATAACTCAAGACAGGATAATCAATTAAGTCTCTGTAATTGGAAGATAATTAAGTGCAATGACTTTGTTTCAAATGACTTTTGCATCTGACTCTTATAGTCACTGTCAGTGATAATTGTAGCATCCAGGCAGTTCACGTAGATGATTGCAGGTGAATTGTAGCTAATTTATTTAAAGGCTTGAATTATTCATGCCGTGCATATGTTAATTTGTGTGTCTGAGGATGAATTAGATAGATAAACAGATGTTTTTATAATGCATGTGGCCTCCAATTATAGAAAACATCTGTCTCATACGTTTGTAGCTTAAATAAACGAGCAACATTAACCCGGGCAGGTGCCCATATTGGCATGATCACTGACACATGTCCAACTGTCTCCAGTATGTGCGAGTGTCTTATGACACCAAGCCGGACCTGCTGCTGCATCTGATGACCAAAGAGTGGCAGCTGGAGCTACCCAAACTGCTCATCTCAGTCCACGGGGGGCTGCAGAACTTTGAATTGCAACCCAAACTCAAGCAGGTCTTCGGCAAAGGGCTCATCAAGGCTGCCATGACGACCGGAGCCTGGATCTTCACTGGAGGGGTCAATACAGGTGATATACAACACATGCTTTCTCGTCTAAAAGCCAGCGGGCCCAAATACAATAAATATTGAATGTGCACAGGGGAGATGTGAGTTGATTCTCAATATCATGACAATTTGTTGTTTTTTATTTGTTTGTTTTTTTCTCCTGACTGGCCCTCACTCACACGTAAACAATAGGGGTCATTCGCCATGTGGGTGATGCACTAAAAGACCACGCCTCCAAGTCCAGGGGAAAGATCTGCACCATTGGTATTGCTCCCTGGGGCATTGTGGAAAATCAGGAGGATCTCGTTGGTAAAGATGTAAGTGATACAGAGAGACGCAACACTACAGTTCAAGTTGTCATCGATTGCAGACCACTTTAAAGGCTTAAAAACCTGCAAAATCAATTGTAGTGAACACCAATTTATGCATTTTAATAGTTAAAAATTGAGGTAAAGATTATTTGAGACAAAAGGGAAAAATATGTGATCAAAGCCATCATGCACTACAATTTACACCTTGCTATGATGTAAAATGTCAATTTATGTTTATTTTTTTTAAAGGAGTAATAAAATGTGTTTTAAAGCAAAGTATTTCATAAAACACCACGAACGACTTTATTTACGTTATTAAACAGATTTAACATCATCCTGTCAATCTTTTTCCCCCGCCATTACTGTTATACGGGTATTATTTTATTCAGTATTGTTCTATTCCATTTTTTTTAAGCAGACAAAATTATAACTTTTGCGTCTGCGTAATAACTCTACCGATATTTTGAGTTGTTTACGTTCATGTTCCTCTCTCACCCTGTGACAATTTATATCAAGTTAAAAAAAATTCTACGAAGCTTAAAAAATACTTTTGACAGTACATGCAGGAGAACACAGATTATCTAATTATGTTAAAAAGTCCCTATCATTATGAGGTGGAGATACAAGTTATCGTGGGACAGTGACAATATGTTAAAAGGGATTTTTGCATGTTGAATGTGTGCTTTTGTTGAATGCAAGTCTGATCAGATGCATTACAACCTATGATGCTGCAGACACAGTCATATAATATTTACCATAAATACAGTATGAACGATATTAGGATACGATGTGGACCTAATTTGCTTCACTTTGAGACAATAGAACCACATGTACTTTCTCACAGACAGCGATCTCAAAAATAATAATCAGACTATTGAAAAAATAGAGATGGAATATACCCAAATTACAGTATATTGCTGTATTTATTACATTTGAAGATGATACAAATACAAAATTAAAAACATTTTACAAAATCATAAGAATATTCATGGATTCTATACTATTTTCCCCTTAATTTTGTAGAACATAGCTAAAAATGCTCCTCATGGCTTTTCTTCTTATAGAAAATCACTTTGATTTTGTTTTTTATGCTTATGATGCTTTGAGACAAACACATTTGACATATCTGAACAGCAACCTCCCCATCTTTAGGTGCATGTTCTTTTTGTCCAGGTGGTGCGTCCATACCAGACCATGTCCAACCCGATGAGCAAGCTGACAGTTTTGAACAGTCTCCACTCACACTTCATTCTAGCCGACAATGGCACCACGGGGAAGTATGGCGCCGAGGTCAAACTGCGGCGACAGTTAGAGAAACACATCTCCTTACAGAAGATTAACACACGTGAGTAACATACATGCGAGTATGAAAAAACCCACTTAGCCCGGGTCATTGTGATATAGCATGATGACTTCATTATCACTGTTATATTAACAACATGGTGGGTTAATTGGGTTTGCGCTTTATTGTCTAGCTGCAGCCTGACGAATCAGTTACCTGCTTTACACTGCACATGCAATGTTTGGCAGGATATTTTTAGTAAACTCCACCAGCCTTTGAAATGGTGCCTTCCTTCAGGACATGTTTATTTTTTCTTCAAAGCATCCTGACAGCTTAGTTAACTCTTTCCTTAAATGAACCCGCGTCATATTCTGCATTCTCTTTTTCTGTTATACCACAATATATACTGATATTATTGGAGACAACACATGGCATGATACATTTTCATTGAGTATGAAAGTGAGCAAAATGACCCTACATATTTTAAAAGGCCTCAATAGAAACGCAATGGTTGATAGATGTTTTCAGAATGTTTGTAAACAGTAGGCACCAGGGCAATCAGCTACCTTTGACCTGAACTGAAATAATGACACTTGTTTGGTGTTGCGCTACTAGATACAGTACCCCCCCCACCCAAGTTTTTTTATTTTTTTATTTCCTTGAAAAAAATATAAATAAATCTAGCAGAACGTGGATGAGAAGGATAAATCAAATGGATGTCTTAAATAGTTGTACAGAGAAGATCGCAAGACTTAGCCACTTCTAAAGGGAGAGACAGGGAACCACACCTCTATCATCGGATCTGTGGACAACATTTTCTCCCAGGTATGTTTGATTGGGCTGTCTTTGAGTAATTTAGCAAAACGTAATGGCTAGCCTGCTTGTAGACAACAGCGCGCTATCCATTTTAATAATAAAATAATAACATCTGTGCCATTAATATGAGCAACAGAAAGGAGTCAGTTAATTAGTGGGTCCCTCAATCATCATGTTAACGGTCTGAGTTCCCACCGTGTTTATTTTTGAATCAACTTACTTGGATAAAATGTGTCTCCTTCCCACTGAGAAGTAAAAACAGGAGACACTCACATTCCTCCATTGTTGTTGTTTCTCGACGTCACGGTTTGCTATAGATACTCTGCAGTAGAAAAGTGGTTGTCTAAAAACAGCATATTTCAATGAATCTGATCTAATTCTTACTAGGATTAGAAAATAATTGGAGAATTGAACGTGAAAACATAATTAGATTAGAATCTTGAGAGAAAATTTTACATTATAAATGGCTGTATATTACTGTGATGCGACTTTGCATATTTGTTGTCTTTGGTGTTCGTTACTAAAAGCGCTACAAAAGAAAAACTGTGAGTAAAGATGTAGTCACAAAAAAACTAAGATTTATTGCCTAGCTGAAATTAATTTAGGCATGCTAACGTGTCAGCATTGTTGATGTCACACTATATTTAAAGGTCGAAGGGTTTTCTTTTTTTTCAGTATAAGGCAGCTGTCAGATATGTGATTACACTTTAAATTATTGGAGCCCCTTAACAAGTGAGAAGACATTGATATTTAGCATAATTTTGTATTTTGACAGGCATAATTAATATGGTATTATCACACAGTATTTGCTATCCCTTTTGTAGTTATCCTCATATGCAGTTTTAATGTTTGCATCCAACTTACATCATTCTCAGAAAAGGGCAGCAGTAGCCTATTTGTATTTTGTGCGTACACTCAGTGTATACGCTGTTTTAATGTGTATTGTGTGGATCTGCGCACATATTAGCTTGTGTGGGCGGTCATCATTTGCTATTGAACCCCTGTCACATTACATTTACCAGTTTTCAATGTCCATTTAATAGCTTAACTGGAACCAAAATGGATCTTCACAAATTCAAAATGCATTCCTCTTGTTTTCCACTCATGTTCTCTCACACACAGACACAAAGCCAAGGCCACTCTCAACACCCACCCCCCCATTCCCCTCTCTTTAAATACATTTCTCAACAGCCTCTCACCATATTGTTTAAAATGTGTCACGGACATGGACCTGAATCAGGGGAAGCGGTGTGTGCAGGCATGATTTATTTGCCATCTCTTTGTTGTCAACACACACACAAACACATTTTATAAATGTCTGAAGGGTTTTGTTGATATGAATCCATTCATTTTAAAGCCATATAGACCATTGTTAAAACAGTAGCATTACCCTGACCTTACCTTTGAGAGCACCATTTTTCGTTAGTGTCTGTCTCATCTCTAAAAGTATCTGTCCGTTTCAAGAATGTAAAACAATGCCCTTTGGGTTAAATGCACATAGGTACTTTCTCTCTGTCCACCCTACGGTCCGGTGACCTGTGGACTTCCCTTTGTCATCCTATGCCTGGAATCATACAAAAGGGGCTGGGAAGGCAAAGGTACGCCCAATCGTCACACAATCACCTAACAATCCAGGTTTTGGCAATGTAAAGTGTCTGATGGGATTCGGAATTTTACCTGATCAAACCTAGTTTTTATCTGATCCAAGTAGAAGTCTGAGAAGTCTGATGGGATCTGCCAGCAAGAAAAGCCATACTGCTAGTCAGGAGAAATAAAGCTTACAGTATCTGACTTCTTTATCTCGTGTGTATAGTAAAACCTTTTAAGGAGACATATGCATTTTATTCACAATTTAAATGACCCCTTTCTGAAATGATGCTGTTTTGAGGGTGTGGTCCAATCTCATGTAAATGCACCTCTGCTCTTGATATTATATGATATAATGTACAGCTTTAGAGGTACAGTGTTGCCTTGAAATACAAGTGACCCAACTCGAGTTGTTTTGACATACGAGCCATCCATCCATTTTCTACACAGTTTATCCTCACTGGGGTTGCGGGTATGCTGGAGCCTATCCCAGCTAACTGCGGGCAGGAGGCGGGGTACACCCTGAACTGGTCGGCAGCCTATCACAGGGCACATATAAACAAACAACCATTCGCACTCACGTTCACACCTACGGGCAATTTAGAGTTTTCAGTTAACCTATCGTGCATATTTTTGGGATGTGGGAGGAAACCGGAGTACCCAGAGAAAACTCACGCAGACACGGGTAGAACATGCAAAGTCCACACAGGCGAGCCCGGATTTGAACCCGGATCCTTAGAATTGTGAGGTGGATGTGCTATCCAGTTGTTCACCGTGCCGGCTACGAGCTATCATTCAGACGATTTTCTGCTTTGACTTGCGAGCTAAAATTCTAGATAAGCGCGCTGTGTGGGTATCTCCACAAGCAGATAGTGAACAATTCTTCAAAAGAAGGCTGCAGCTCAACTCAACTTTACCTGTATTTATAGAGCACTAAAACAACCACAGCTACACACAAAGTGCATTCAATTTTATAAAAATAAAACATGTAAAAACAATTAAACATTGGGCATATTAAAACAGATTAATAGCGACATTAAAAACAAGAAAAACAATAAAACGGAGAAGAAAAGAAAAATGAGAAAAAACAGAGTGTAGATGCTGAGTTGAAAGCAAAAGGATAACAATGCTTCAGCTTAAAGCTGTTTAATGCCACTACCAGTTGAAGTATTTAAAACAACCACGCAGCTTTGTCTTCCTCTAGCTAACACAAAATGCAAAACACCATAGAAGGGTTAACGAATAGCATCGATAGTCACGATCTTATAACCCTTTCAACAACTGATATTTAAACACTAGCAGTGCGGACAATATAACAATACTCACAGGCATATTTTATTAGCCCTCTGCGAAAAAATCACCATCACTGCAGTTTACTGAGTCATTTATAGTAGTTGTGAAAGTCTTCTTCTTTGTGACTGTATTATGCTGCCCATAGTCAAGCACACCAGAAGGAGTTGCATTAAATTAATCAGGATGAACAAACTGTTTATTTTGTTTAGATTCTATTGAAGTATGTTATTACTTTAGGATTTATAAAGTAAACATCATAAAATGCTATTTTTTTAAAAGATGATAAAAATGTTTTTTTTTTCTTTTTTTTCTTTTTTTTTTGGAGGCTAGAACAGATTAATGGCATGCCCATTCATTTCAGTGGTGAAAGAGGATTTGCGCTAAGAGTGTCTGCAGTTACGATCGTTGTCATGGAGCGAATTAAACTCATATCTCAAGGCACCACTGTATATTATCCCCCAAATTGTTGTTGTTCAAATTGTATTAGAGATACTACTGTATTTATGTTTTGCTTCCTCCACCATCACCGTCGGGTTAATAGACTTAGTTAGGTGTGTATGTGTGTGTGTTTGATTACCTACCCACAAAATCAAGTATTAGAGGTATCAATTTTCTTCACAGCACGCCTCCTGCAGCATCCCGCTGTTGCCTGCAGTCCTATTAAAGAAATGAAGAAATTTTAGATAGGAAGGTTTAGCTGCATTATACTCGTTCACGCTGTTTTTGGGGATCAAATATAATCACACGTTGTGAAAGTGAGGTTGATTGGTACGAGTTATCCTGCCCCAAGCTTTATTATGTCCTTCTAATCCTGCCAGATCTTAGTTTGATACACCATTCCAAATGACTGCTATTGTCCAAGCAATTGACATACACACTTTTGAAATGACATCATAAGTACAAACCAATGATTTTAAATCAATTCCTTTTGCCATGTAATATATTGCAAATTAGTAATTTATGTCATAGCTTCGGTGTGTTTATATTAACTGTGATTAAAAAAAATAACCAGTCACAGTTTAATCTGCTAAAAAATGTTTTTTCAATAAATATCCATCAGAATTTTCAATAAATATCCATCAGAATACAAAGAACAGTAAAACTGTTCTATATAAAAGGGATACAGATCCTCCTTTCTACTTGATCTTACAGCAGAACAAGCCAAGCATACGATGGTGTACTTGGAGAGGAAGATTATTACCAACCGGTGGACTACACTGCATCTGGTCAACCAATATTACATTAATCATCCTGGAGCTGCAATGATAAAACATGCTTATGAATGAAATTTTGAAAATAAATACAAAATAAAATACAATTATGTAAAATCGTATACAACTTTGTGGTTCATGACACAGCTCTCTAACAAGTTTCATGAACTCTTCGAACGAACAATATTGTATAACATAGGTGGAAAGAGAAATTCAGTAAATGCAATTCATTCTGGTTGGCATCCAATTCGTTCATATTTCAAAACAATTGTCCCTACAGGAATAAAATTGAAATAAGCGATTTCAGAGTCAAACTGATATGGAACCATTCATTGTACAGACTCTTTTGTTTTTTTAAGTTAACCACAGTTTATGATAATAAGTTAGGAGATGGAGATAGGTTTCAAGTCACCCAATAACGACTTCATGCACTGTTGTGTTTTTCTTATTTTGTTTTGTTTTGTTTTTTGTGAAATTAAATACATCTTTTTCGATTTTCGGGGTCACAAAAGTTCTCCAAAAGCTGGCCACAACATAATGTGAGAAATGTTAGGGACCCCTTCACAAAGTGACTGGCCTGCCAGGAGGAAATGTCCTGGCATCAGTGATAAACTGCAGGCCAAACCACAGTGTGCCTCGGAGCCTCCAGGACTCAGCAGCCCCTTCCCCCCATGGTCAGTCACGGCTACAACATGATAGACCATGAGAGAAAAAGGAGAAAAAAAGGCACTACGTTTTGGGCAACCGGGGCTGCCTTGGCCGCTAGGAACATAGTATAGACGTAGCCTAAAGAGGACAAACGGTATCGAAAATTGATGGATCAAAGATAAGCGAACCCGACTGTCAAACTCCTGCAGTTTGCAGATGACACCACTCTCATCGGCCTCATCAAGGACAAGGACGGTGACGAGTCTACATATCGACAGGAAGCAGAGCGGCTGGAGCTGTGGTGCGGCCGACACAACCTGGAGCTGAACACGCTCAAGACTGTAGAGATGATCGTGGACTTCAGGAGGCATCCTTCGCCACAGCTACCCCTCACGTTGTCCAGCTGCCTTGTGTCAACCGTCAAGACCTTCAAGTTCCTGGGAATTACAATCTCCCAGGACCTGAAGTGGGCGACCAACATCAACTCCGTCCTCAAAAAGGCCCAGCAGAGGATGTACTTCCTGCGGCTTCTGAGAAAGCACGGCCTGCCACCGGAGCTGCTGAGACAGTTCTACACAGCGGTCATCGAATCAGTCCTGTGTTCTTCCATCACAGTCTGGTTTGGTGCTGCTACAAAAAAGGACAAACTCCGACTGCAACGGACAATCAAAACTGCTGAAAGGATTGTCGGTACCCCCCTAGCCACCCTTGAGGACTTGCACGCTGCCAGAACTAAGACAAGGGCGTGCAAAATCCTCTCGGACCCTCCCCACCCCGGTCACCAGCTCTTCCAGCTCCTTCCCTCAGGTAGGCGCTACCGATCAATGCAAACTAGAACTAGTAGACATTCCAACAGCTTCTTCCCTCTTGCAATCAACTTCTTAAACAGCTAACTTATAATTCCATTACAACAAGATGGCAATTTTTTGACTTGAGTTCGTTGTCACATTTCTGTGGAGCCAATTATGTATTACTCGTGCACTCACTGTAGTTGTCTCGCCGTGCTGCACTATTTGCATATAGTGGCCACTCATGCCAGAGTAGCATCTGCTCCATTTGCACACTGATTGAGGAGTATCTGTAACATTTGCACAACCATTGTCCCAGATTATCGCACTACTCGTCACTTTAAACCGCATACACTCCTTGAAGTCTCAGTGCCCTTTGCACAATGGTCATTGCACCGGACTATTGCGATATTAGCCATTCGAACTGCTCTAAGTGCTAGAGGACTCTGCATCTTTTTGCACAATTGTTGTTTGTTGTTGTTTTTTGTCAATGTCTTTATGTCTCCAAAGTGTTCTGTAAATTGACTGTCTGTTGTACTAGAGCGGCTCCAACTACCGGAGACAAATTCCTTGTGTGTTTTGGACATACTTGGCAAATAAAGATGATTCTGATTCTGATTCTGATAACTATAGTATCTAAATACCATATTTATGACACCATCCAGCGCAGCTTAGTGGACACTAGCACAACTGTTGGTATGCGTCAGTCCAGAGTGACTTGCGTTTTAGTCCTGCAAGTAAGTCAGAGAGAAGTTGAAGGGAGAAAGGAAAGTGAGGAGAAGAGAAGGGTCTTGACAGGATGAGCTGTAAGGGGAAAACATGAATGGCGAGTGAAAAGGAAGCATGGAGCTGATTAGAAAGCATTCACTGAGATGACACAATACCTTGAGGAGTCATCAGTAAAAAATAACAAAAATGTGTCTGCTGAAAGGTCAGCCTCATTCGTAAATGTTTATTTTTTTTCCTATTTTCTCTCTTGAACATAAAAAACAGCATATGATTCACAGCGAGCGACATTCACTCTTAGCCAGTCTTGTTGCTGGATCCAATAGAAGAACATTTCACCAAGTTCAAATAAAGTCTACCAGAATGATGGAGACATCTTGAGTGCTCGTGCTTCCAATTTCACTTCAATTACCAGGAATATCACAGTGACACAAGTGCTTTATATATACGGGTATACCTGTGCGTTTAACTCTGGGCAACCTTCACTGACCCTCCTTCACAGGCAGTTTCATTAATCACATCGTACGTTTAAAAAAAAAAAAAAAGTAGGCGAGGTAATTGAATCTCGGAAGGCATCAGGCCTTGCGGTGCAGATTAGCTGTGACATCATGACCTCCTCCGTGGACCAACCCATAGACAGAAGATTAAAGCTAAGATTGTGTACAGGGAAAGTCAAGAGCTTTGTATTTTTGGGAGCGGATTAAGCACTGTAAATGCTGAGACAAATTCCCTGTGAAGTGAAAATAAATGTCTTCTAAATTTGACCACAGAGAAAAGTGTTGTTAACAACTGCCAGATTTGCAGGATTAAAGATGTTTTCAAGTATATAAAACGATGCTTCAAAATCATGAAACCCAATCCGTCCTCTCCACTTTCAAATGATAATAATAATAATAATAATAATTACAGTATAAAGACGCTTTACAATTTCACGAAGTATTCATCAACTCCAGTCACATCTGGTTGTGGTATACTACTTGTGTAGCCACAGTCTGGGGCAGTCTGACGAAAGCATGTCTGCCATTCTGCGCCTACGGCCCCTTAGGCCATCACCACCGCCAAACATCCAGCCACATTCATTCGTAGGCAATGTGTCTTACCCAGGGACACAACGACGCCATTGGTCAACAACAGATATGCAAATAGTGCAGCGTGGCGAGACTACTGCAGTGAGTGCACGAGTAATATATAATTGGCCTGACAGAACTGTGACAACAAACAAAGACAAAATAAATAATAATTTAAAAATGCTTTTACCTTCTGTGCCACGCCACACACAATATACCCCACCAGGTCGTTGTGGGGCTTTTCCATGCCATGACAACGAGGTGCTTTAAAGCGGCCATGCCACCGGGAAATCCCAGTCCCATGCCAGTTGTCATGTCGAACTTCGTTTTTTTCCCCATTTGCTTATTTTCGTCTCCTCCACGTGACGTGCGCACACTCAAGGCTGACAATGAGGCGCTTAAAAGAAGCCATGCTAGCCAGAAGAGCCAGTCTACACACTGGCTGTCAAGTTGTTTTTTGTTTGGATATTTTGTCCACAAGCAAACCTTAATTTAGGTCACTGAAAACCAGCATGTATTGTCTTTATCCAAATGTCTGAACACTTTTTGTTTTACTTTGTTATGACATATTGATTAAGTTCATACAGCTGGCGTGGCATCAATTCCTATGCCTCACAATTACCTGTTGGTTGGCTGGTGACCAGTCCAGGATGTCTCACAAAGAGGGAACTAACTATCTAACTAACTGTTTTGCCACACACCCAAATACTTTTGTCTATATAGTGTATCTCAGATTAAAGGGTAAAAGGGTTGAAATGAACCAACAGCAGCGTTGGCATGCACTTGAAACATTCCAAATGTGAGCAACATTATTCCAAGATGAAGAGGTTATTCTTTGCTTTTTTTTTTTTTTTTTAAACCCAGGAGTGGAGTTAAGCAGTATATAAAACTGCCCTTGTTTGTGTGGCCTCAGGTGACCTCAAGCACATGTGATAAATGTAAGGTGGCAGGGTGTTCTGCCTTGTGGCGCAGGGATAACAGTCTGAAGTGCGTATGATGGCATCCGAGCCTCGCTTTAGGTACATGTGCAGTTGGAGGACATGCATGGATGGTGAAATGCAACATGGTGTGGAAAGAATGTAAGTGCATGGTTAACAGTGTGGACTGTGGAATTCTAGACATTTTCCAAGACAAGTGAAAAGGTCAGAATACTCCAGTCACCAGATGCCACGGTAATTAAAGGTGAGGACTAACATTATGTTCTTTTTTGATAACACATTTCACTTTGTGAAAGTTAATTATTATCCTTTTTTTAATAGACAAATAATACTACCTTTTATCTCTACACACCTCAAGTATTACAAACCCTTCAGGAGCTTACTTTGTAATACTACAGTAGATGTCTGGGGTGAGTTAAAGCAATATGATATTCATAACTTGCTCGACTCGGGCTTGCTCACCTAAGTTTTCGGTCATATACTTTTACAGTTGCCGTTGTTGATCATTTAGATGCAAATAGTAAGAGCTACTCAATCAAAGCAACAGTGGAGACTAATGGAAAAAAGTTATCTTAATTTGAAACATTAACAACTTAATCTGTTAATTGTTTTTATTTTAAATTAACACCAAAATCAATGTCTTTACTGGGATTTGTAAAGACAGTCTCCAGAGAGGGAATGTTTATGTTTGTGTTATCATTAATAATTCACTAAGCTCATTTCGTGCCAGAGACATCCATCCATCCATCCATTTTCTGAGCCACTTCTCCTCACCATGGTCGCGGGCGTGCTGGAGCCTATCCCAGCTAACATCGGGCAGTAGACGGGGTACACCCTGAACTGGTCGCCAGCCTATCACATATAAACAAACAACCATTCGCACTCACATTCACACCTACGGGCAATTTAGAGTTGTCAATTCACCTACCATGCATGTTTTTGGGATGTGGGAGGAAACCGGAGTGCCCGGAGAAAACAAACGCAGGCACGGGGAGACAAACTCCATAGAGGGGGGGCCGGGGATTGAACCCCGGTCCACAGAACTGTGAGGCAGACGCTCTAACCAGTCGTTCACCGTGCCGCCTGCCAGAGACATATTACTGATAGTACGTTTTCACAAATCCAACTATTTAGTGTCAAAGATGTATAAAGAAGTTGTCCCGTCTCTTTAAATTATTTTTTTATTTTTTTTATTTTTTAATTGCAATAGAGGGTTTAGCGTAGCTCCACCATATGTATCAAAGGATTGGGAATAATTTTAGCATGATAAACTGACACTACAAGGCAGCAGTGGCTTTGATCAGAGCTTTGTCTGCAAGATCAGTGGAAGATGGCATCTGTTGAGGGCCCATGTGGGCGTGGTGGGGAGTTGTAGGAGCGTGGTTGAAAGAGAGAGACGGTGATCGACAGTTAGAGTGAAAAAACATGGATAAATACAGACAGCTTACTCTAAAACTGAGTTTTGCTAACGCCAAAAAGGATGACGAATGTCAAAGGATGACGAATGTCATCCTTTTCCCAAAAAAGGGGAAAGGGATTACGCTGCAACAAGGAACTGTGTCTAGCGTTGGTCGCGTCGAGCGTTCGAAGGGGATCGTGACCATATCACGGTCCACTTCCCCCAAAACGTTGACTGCTGATGGAGATCTGGATTCATCCTTACCTGGGAGCTGCAGGGCGTCCTCCCCTAAGCCCCCTAGAAAGTCATCGAAGAGGTAAGAACTAGCTAACTTATAAGATAACGTCCATAGCCTGAGCGACTACTCCTTTTACCATTTTATCATGCAACATGCACAAACATGACAGTTTGTCCTACGATACTACTACATGTTTACAAATCATGCATCTTGTAGACAAAAACGTGGAGCATCGGTAGCTAGATGAATTGGATAAAAGAAAAATTTCCTTCTTTTATTTATAGACAGTAGTGCACAAAAATATAATTTTCAGAGAATGTGATGTGTGTAATGCAGATTTATTTTTTTTTTTTTTTTTTTTTTACCTTTCCTCATCATATTTTGTGGTAATTGTACATTTTTCTATGAATTGCAGTTGGTGCATCCAGCAGCAGATGCACTCCCACACCTGTTGGCAAGAAAGGTGAAAAAAGTATTTTTTTCCACTTCACACTGCAGCAATAATATGTTTCATTTCTATGCTAATTGTTTATTTTTTATCATTTACAGGAGGTGGATCTGATTGGGAACCCACAAAAGTCCCACACGCACACACCCACACATGCACACACACGTGCACGCACACATGCACACACACGCACACAACTACACGTATTGCAAAGTTCATGCAAAACCAATTTGAAAATGCATGTTATACTTGTAAATAAACACTTATTTTGCAATCAAAATACCCTTTTTTGTGTTGTTTATGTTGTTATATAGTAGGAAAGCATTGTTTAGATATTGGAGCTATCATAAAAGCAAAAAAAATAATAATAATAGTACCAAACTGAAAGTTATGCTTGAAATGCATCGTTTCACAAAAAGCTCCTTTTCTCTGGTTTTCTTTTCTTGGAAACAGGTATTTTCAAGAAACTTACCTATGTTCAACTGCTGTTTACTAAAGAACGGTAGAAATTTACCTTTTTTGTCCTGATGAAAGACGAGGGTTAAATCTTTATTTTGGTAGGTTCCATGTTTCTATAGCTATTGAACACAATTTTCTGTAGGCCTTCATGAATCAGTCAAAATTGTAAAAAATGGCTGGCACCTGGCTCTCCCAATTTCTGAAAAACGGCTGGCATTAAATGAGTTAGTAGCAAGCTTTATGTTGACTAACCTCAAGCAAGAAAGAAATGCAACCAGTATAGACATGGTCAAATGCTACATGGTCTGTAAAGATGTTAAAGCATGCAATAAATTGACATGCCAAATGGTAACCAAACTAGTCGCCATCATAAAACCTTAAAATACACCATCTGAATATTCTGGTGTGCAGAAAAGTACAAGCAAGCACTGCACAATAAATCCTAACATGAGAAGTGTCCTGACTGTTCCACCAATATTCGAGGCCACTAAAGTTGGTGATCCTTGGTTGTCAGTGGCAACTATCAAGCTTTATTACAAGCCTGATTGCCATTGAAATAGTTTTAATAGTTTTAAGTTAAAATGAGGAGTATTGAGGATGTTATCAAGGTCCACTGTAGAATTAGTTGAACAAACAATGAAATAGTCGGTTTTGTTAAATCAACACCATCATCAGTTTGTTGATTGTCCAAACATTTGTGTCTGTTCCTGAGATCCAACAACACACTTTAAAATCGGCCTTTATGTTGACATTGATATTTAATGTACTTATTGTTAATTTATGAAAGGTCTCGAAAGACAGCTGCTGCTGGTGTCAGACTTTTACATTTACCTTGTGTTTGGGAATTTTGTGAGAACATGCGCTATACCTAATGGATGGAGAGATGAGTTTCCTTTCAAGTGACCCTAAGAATACTTTGCAATTTAGGGATTATGATGTATTCAAAGTACTATATATTTATGTGCTTGCAGGTTAGATAATGTTTTGTTTTCAATGTTAAAAATAAAAAGCAAACAACATGATTAGGTGGTCATCACCAAAAGGATTTGTGGTTAGTCAAGCTCAGGATAATTTCGTTACTTTGTGGTTTGTTTTGTGTTTGCATGGGCAAAATTATTTTCCCACTATTAAACCTGCCGCAGCTATGCTTCCCCCTGCTCATTTACCCCATGGTGGCTTTTACTTTAACGATAATTCGCTTTTGATACTGCAACATTGCCACCGCAGTCATCAACACAAACCCAAACGTGCAACCAGCAACATGGACGAGATCATCTTACTTATGCTTCTCTCTCTCTTTCCCTCTTCCTTTTTGCCCTGCTGGTCTTGTGAAGTGTCATGGCACAGTGACATTTTAACTCTTTGAAGCAGATGAGGTCCCTAAAATATTCTCCTTATGTAACTGTCCCGCTTGCAAGGCTACACGAGGCTGTGTGAGGCAAAACGTCACAGTGGTGATTATGCGCCTGTGTCTTTCTATGTGAGAGAGACTGTGTGAATTATGCAGACCCGGGAAGAGAGTGCGGGGTGGGGATGATCCAGCAATACACAGCCTTTGAATTAGAAGAGTCTAAATGGCAAGAAGAAATGTCATGTTAAACAGGACAAGATAGCAGGGTGGCAAAAAAGCATGGGGGGTGACGGGTTTAGGGAATGGATTTCACCAAGACCACTCAATAGGTAAGAACAAAGTGTACGAGGGGAGGACGGATATTGCGCAGTCATGCCTTATGCGTCCTTCAAGGGATATTCTGTGTTATAACAAAAACTCGAACTGAACACCGAAGGAAAAATGGACACAAGAATGATTTACCTTTCAAAACTTTTTATTAAATAGTAACACGCGCCAAACGCAGCAGAACGTGACAAAACCTGAATTGTGAGACCATGAGATGCTGGGCTAATATATATGCTACCTGTCCCACTAACCGACCAGCTCCAAGTTTTGTTACGCCCTATGACGTACTGGCAGGTTTTGTTGCATTTACCCCCATTTTACTATGGCTAACTAGGGTTCTCATCAACACCTTTTTTACTGTTTAAAGATCTGGCCAGGCATCCACGGCAGTCACAGCTTTTCAGGGATTCCCATCCCGTCCCCTGCGTTGTCTCACATCCATCCCGTTTTGTCCACGGTGGCCTGAAACGTGATTGCCGTGGCCGGCGGGAACACAATATAAACATAGCATTCCGGATGACTTGCACTGAATGGAATCAGCCAGGGATGCATAGTCCGAACAGTAGTTGCTGATAGCCAGCCTCAAGCACACTTCCCAATGGTCATCAGTCATAGTCAAACAGTATTTGGACTTAATAATCTTCATGTCGGAAAAGGCTGGTTCACATATAAACAAGTGGAGCCAAATAATGCTGTCAAGGAGGTTGCACATTTCCTGGTGTCTGGGTACTTTTCCCAATATGACTATAAGTTCCAAAACTGTCCATAAGCTCTAGACTTCAGCTCCATGTTGGCTTATAGTGTCAAAATCTCATGCTCCACTCCAGACGATCGACCAGTAGGATCGTGATCGATTAGTAGATCTTAATTGGACGTAATGGGCACCCCTGATTTAGTCTTCAATGGACTTAATTTGCATGTTTTTGGAATGTGGAAGGAAGCCAGAGAAATTGGGGCGTAAACCTACGCAAGCATGGGGGGAAGATGTAAACTTTAAACATGAAGGCCAGTTGTGGTAACCACGAATGCACCATCCTGCCCTTTAAAAGAAACAAAATGCTAATGACAAGAATAAATTTCAGATGTAAAGGGAGACATTTGCACATAAACAGAAAAGCAAAAGTCTGCAACCAGCATAAATTAATCACAGGTAATAACATTAAATGTAATGTAAGGTGATTTCAGAGTGTGTAGTAGTGTTGGAACTGTAACTGATCCTAGATGAATTTGTGGTGAGGTCCCCCCTGGAGTGGTCACCCGCCACTCGCAGCGCCCTATTGTAAAAAACACAATTACCTCTATTATCTGTCATATACGAAGCCTGTCTGACTCACCAACTCAAAACAGCATTTAGATTTGTTTTAACTCAATCCTACTATTATGTCAGTGAGGGGAAAAAGCCACAAAAGCCAAGGAAAAGGCAAAACAACACAGAATGAATAGTTCAATGCTTTGCAGATTTTCGAGAGAATTCCAAATTGTGCAACTAACACCACATTTCCTCATTTGTTTTTTCTCCCCCTTGTTTTTATTTGTGTGCAGGTATTGGTCAGGGTGTGCCAGTGGTGGCTCTCATTGTGGAAGGGGGACCTAATGTGATCTCCATCGTGCTGGAGTACCTCAGGGACACCCCGCCAGTCCCTGTAGTGGTGTGTGACGGCAGCGGCAGAGCCTCCGACATCTTGGCATTTGGTCACAAATACTCCGAGGAGGGAGGGTATGCGCTTATATGATAACGATTGCATCCTAAGCACTGCCATGTGGATGCACTATTTTATGACTAAAACAGAAGTATATACAGTACGAGGCATAAATACAATAGACTCACAGCTCATCTCTATGTAGGCTACATTTTCCAATAGTGGTGCTTTGACTTATGAGTATAACTCGTTCCGTGACCACGCTGGTAACTCAAAACATTTGTATCTCAAATCATCTTGCACCACTGAAAGATCCCTCAGAGCACCAACAGAAACGTTTCTGTTTTTTTAATAAGAAAAATAGCCCACTGTATTGTTCATTATCGACTACATATACAGTAATAACATATTTAAATGGTAAGTAAAGAATAAAAATGTGTGCATCATGATTTCATGGTTTAATGCCCATTGACAATGCGCTGCTCCATCTTGTATGTGCATTTTGGCCACCAGGGGCAGTATAAAATGTATGAAAAAATTAAAAGAAGACTGTCTTTTCTAAGCTCAATAAGGTGCAGTAATAGTAATAATTTTTCATAGAGGACAAAGAATAGATTACTGTGAGTATTGTCATATTGTCTGTCTTTACGGTTGAAACCAGAGGTTTGAATACACTATATAAAAAGATGTGCTTTTTTTCCCACTGGCTGACATGAAATCAGACAAACTTTTTCCTACTGTGGGTCAGTTAGGATTACCAAAATTATTTCTATTTGCTAAATGCCAGAATAATGAGAGGGTTTATTAAAATACATTTTCACTACTTTCTTCAAAGTCAGACGTTTACATACACTAAGATTACTACAATGTCTTTAAACAATTTAGGAAAACTCAGATGATGATGTTATAATTTCTTTAGACGCTTCTGATAGCTTTGTTGACAACATTTGAGTTAATTAGAAACATATGTCCCAGCATGAGCCGGTCCATGGCTGAAAAAAGGTTGGTCCGATGTACCACAGTCCAGGCACTGTAACTCTGACTATAGGTCAATGTAAGTAAGCCAGATATTTGAAACAACTTTCAATATGATGTAGTAAAACTGCAAACAACAACCACAATACTGCACAGATTTTGTATTTTTTTTGTTTGTTCTGAATCTCATTAGATACCCGATACTCCATTTGGCATTCTACTGAGAATGTGTAATGACAATAGTGTAAATGAATGCATTTAAAGAAAACAGGTTATTGGAATAAAGGCAACTGCAGCAAATTAGAATTGTAACGAGAAAATATTTTATATACAGTGGGTATGGAAAGTATTCAGTCCCCCTTAAATTGTTCACTCTTTTTTTATATTGCAGCCATTTGCTGAAATCATTTGTTTTTTTTTCCACGTTAATGTACACACAGCACCCCATATTGACAGAAAAAAAACATAATTGTTGAAATTTTTGCAGATCTGATAAAAAAGAAAAACTGAAATATCACACAGCCATATGTATTCAGACCCTTTGCTCAGTATTTAGTAGAAGCGCCCTTTTGAGCTAATACAGCCATGAGTCTTTTTGGGAATGATGCAACAAGTTTTTCACTCCTGGATTTGAGGATCATCTTGGAGATCCTCTCCAGTTCTGTCAGGTTGGATGGTAAATGTTGGTGGGAAGCCATTTTCAGGTCTTTCCAGATATGCTCAATTGGGTTTAAGTCTGGGCCATTCAAAAACAGTCACGGAGTTGTTCTGAAGCCACTCCTTCGGCATTTTAGCTGTGTGCTTAAGGTCATTGTCTTTTTTGAAGGTGCACCTTCGGCCCAGTCTGAGGTTCTGAGCACTCTGGAGAAGGTTTTCGTCCAGGATATCCCTGTACTTGGCCGCATTCATCTTTCCTTCGATTGCAACCAGTCGTTCTGTCCCTGCAGCTGAAAAAAACACCCACAGCATGATGCTACCACCACCATGCTTCACTGTTGGGACTGTATTGGACAGGTGATGAGCAGTGCCTTTTCTCCACACATGCCACTTAGAATTAAGGCCAACAATTTCTATCTTGGCCTCATCAGACCAGAGAATCTTATTTCTCACCATCTTGGAGTGCTTCAGGTGTTTTTTAGCAAACTCCATGCGGGCTTTCATGTGTCTTGCACTGAGAAGAGGCTTCCGTTGAGCTGCTCTGACATAAAGTCCTGACTGGTAGAGGGCTCCAGTGATGGTTTACTGTCTAGAACTTTCGCCCATCTCCTGACTGCATCTCTGGAGCTCAGCTACAGTGATCTTTGGGTTCTTCTTTACCTCTCTCATCTACCTTCTCCCCCAATTGCTCAGTTTAGCCAGACGGCCAGCTCTAGGAAGGGTTCTGATTATCTCAAACGTCTTCCATTTCAGGATTATGGAGGCCACTGTGCTCTTAGGAACCCTAAGTGCAGCAGAATTTTTTTTTGTAACCTTGGCCAGATCTGGGCGGCACGGTGGCCGACTGGTTAGAGCGTCAGCCTCACAGTTCTGAGGACCCCGGTTCAATCCCCGGCCCCGCCTGTGTGGAGTTTGCATGTTCTCCCCGTGCCTGCGTGGGTTTTCTCCGGGCACTCCGGTTTCCTCCCACATCCCAAAAACATGCCTCAATTGGAGACTCTAAATTGCCCGTAGGCATGACTGTGAGTGCGAATGGTCGTTTGTTTGTATGTGCCCTGCGATTGGCTGGCAACCAGTTCAGGGTGTACCCCGCCTCCTGCCCGATGACAGCTGGGATAGGCTCCAGCACGCCCGCGACCCTAGTGAGGAGAAGTGGCTCAGAAAATGGATGGATGGATGGATGGCCAGATCTGTCCACAATTCTGTCTCTGAGCTCTTCAGGCAGTTCCTTTGACCTCATGATTCTCATTTACTCTGACATGCACTGTGAGCTGTAAGGTCTTATATAGACAGGGGTGTGACTTTCCTAATCAAGTCCAATCAGTATAATCAAACACAGCTGGACTCCAATGAAGGTGTAGAACCATCTTAAGGATGATCAGAAGAAATGGACAGCACCGAGTTAAATATATGAGTGTCACAGCAAAGGGTCTGAATACTTGGCTGTGTGATATTTCAGTTTTTCTTTTGTAATAAATAAGCAAAAATTTCAGCAATTAAATTTTTTTTCTGTCAATATGGGATGCTGTGTGTACATTAATGAGGGAAAAAATTAGCTTAAATGATTTTAACAAATGGCTGCAATATAACAAAGAGTGAAAAATTTAAGGGGGTCTGAAAACTTTCTGTGCCCACTGTATTACTTTGATAAACCCATATGTTTCTCATGAGACGCGACTTGCATAAATGTTTCTATAGTTTCTCACTGCATGTCCAGTTAAAGATGAAGCTCATTTTGCCAAGGACTCTCAGGCATAGCAGTGTTGATAGTCCCAGTCAACCATGGTTTCACTTACAGACAACAAATCTAATTTAAATCCCCCCCCCACCCCACGATTTCTCTCTCCCTTCTGTCTTCCTCTCATCTTCTTTTTCTCTGCTCCTCTTTACTTCTTTTCTCCAGCATAATTAATGAGTCTCTGAGAGACCAGTTGCTGGTGACCATCCAGAAAACGTTCACATACAGCCGCACACAGGCGCAGCATCTGTTCATCATTCTCATGGAGTGCATGAAAAAGAAGGAGCTGGTGAGTGTCTTGACCAGAAACAAACACAAACACACATGCATGTGTGGGTGCTTGTTATTTACACACATGCGTATCCACATATGGAGGATACAAATAAAAATGACATCAACACGCAACACGCTCGGAAACTTGAGTTTTCCAATAGAGTAAAGAATCCATAAAATGTAAGGAAGGAGATGTACTTTTATTTAATTATACTTAGTGTTGGTTCGATTCCGGTTCCAAACGATTCTCGATTCCGAGTCTTTTAGGCGGCTGGCTCAAAAAAGTTTGCATGGTTTAAATAAAGGGTGTCCAAATTATAAACATCCATTTTCTTAGCAGCCCGCAGCAGAGACTAAAATGAACATTTGACTCGAGGTTCTTTATGACCAGTATCAATATCAAACCTATGAACTAAAAGGCAATGTGTATGGAACTAACCCAATTGACTTAATATTCATTAATTAATGTTTCAGCTAAAAGTTAAATATAGCATTGTTAAAATAGTTATTTTAACAGTTTTAACTAATTTAATTTAATTGTTTCACTCACCCAGTTGACTGAGAGTTGACTTCACTGACAGCATTTTTAAAATAGTTATTTTAACAATGCTATATAGCTGCCCCTGTATTATGTTTCACCACGTCAAATGGTTTATATGTGCAAGTTTTAACTTGACTTCTTGTTTTAAGCTTGTAGCCTTTTATTTTGAAGGCTATGCACCGGAATTCTGCATTTTGGCACGAAAAGTAACTTCACCAGTGATTGTTTTTTATTTGTATTATTATTTTTTTAATGGATGGAACAAAATGCTATAAAACGCTGATTCTTTTCCCTACCCACTGATGAGGCACAAGGTTTGTGTTTGTGATACTGTTTATATGAATTTTGTCCCAATTCATTGTGATGTAAAGTTGCTACAGTGAAGTTGTAGCCAAGTTAAGCTTTTTTTTTTTTTTTTTTGTCATCGGCGCTTACGTTGGTTTGAAGACTAAAATAAATGCTAAAAACCATCAGTGCAAAACTGCAAGCAACAGTTTACCTTGTTAGCTGTCTCAATGTTGGCATAGACATATTTTATTGTTTCACTCACCCAATTGACTGAGAGTTGACTTCACTGAAACTCCGCGCGATGTAGGCTGACGCTCGGATTGCGTTAGACGCTAGACATCGTGAAAGCACCCTTCTCGCAATGTAATCTTATTCAAAGTGTTGCACTGAGGCGACTGGTCATTAATTTTAACAAAGTTAAGACACACTTGTCCGCCGCCTCGGCCATTGGGCACAAGCACGTTATCGTGCACGATCTTCTTCGTTGGTTTACGCTACTTCTTTGTTGCTTTTCGCCACTACGTCTTCACAGCTGGAGGACTAGGCATCAAAACTGGGAGCCAAAATGTTTACATTTGAACGGTTCCGGGAGGACCAGAACGTTAGTCCCGGTTCCAATCAGTTCTCGATTCTCAATGCCCAACCCTAATTATATTTCATCTTCTACTGTACATTCAAGGTCCAACAGTGTACTGTAAATCCTGCCTTTAGAAAAATAACATCACTTTGTGCACAATGTGTGATTTTTTTTTTCTTGTTTAATCGTCCACTCCTCCTTTATCCATCACTGTCCCTGTCTCCAAAGATGTCTGGTGCTGTGTCCAAATTCTTTTCTTAGTCATGTAGTTTTGCTGAGTCTGCATGTCCAATTTTGTTTCAATAAACCAAAATTCACATTTTGCCTTTTGTTAAAGAGTGGATGTTTTTGAAGGGTTTAGTTGACAGAAACCATTTCATCAACAGGCTCCCCGAAAGGCACAAATGCACTGTGAATAAACACTTTGACAAACTTTGATAACCACTGAGTACAAATCTTATTCACCTAGTGGCACCTTGAGATACCAGTTTAATTCATTAAGTAACCACGCTTATAACCCCCCCAAAAAACAATTTTATAATATAATATCCACAACTTTGTACTTTATAAAAACATAAGAGTAATAAAACAATTAAATAGTATGTAAAGCATTAAACAGTTTGTGCATCAACGAGTTAATCCAGTTCAGTGTGCTGTTCCTTCTGGTCTGCCCGCCTTGACCACCAAGACTTTTACTGTACAACTACTCAGTAAGTTGCTGTAATATTAGTTATTTTTCGTAGAGGATGAAGAATACAATATAGTGTATGCCTGTCAGTACTGTTATATTACGTGTTGTTCCGCCATTTATGTACAAATATCCATTGCTTAAAGTGTTGTAAAACAGGCCGTTCGAAAGACAACATAGGTTGCTTGTTTTATAAACACAATGTGTAATTCTCTTTGTTGTATTATTACTTTGACAGTAAACTTCAACTGGGAGTGGGATTAAACAGCTTGAAACCTAGATTTTACTAAAATGTTCAATATTTACAAAACTGCTACTTATTGTGGAGTTGTGTTGAGTTCACTGTCACCTTACAGCGCTCGTATCTCAAAGCAAAGTTGGGTCACTTGTATCACAAAGTACCACTTTCATCGATTGTTAGCTTTGGTAATAAAATGTTTTAATTCCTAAGGAGACTTTCTGTGGACAACCTGTACATTTGTGGAGTAAATATTTTAAAACGATGATTCTCAATGTCTGGTACTCGTACCACTAGACGTTCGCAGGCTCGCTCTAGTGGTACGTGAAAGAATCACAACCTAAGTACCGTAATTTCTAGTGTATAATACGCACCCATATATAATACGCACCCCCAAAGTTGACCTAAAAATTCTGGAAAACCCTTCTACCTATGCATAATGCATTTTTACACTGCATGATTTTGCTTCTACCCATATGATCAAAACATGAAGTTAAGCACTTTATTTGAACACGTAATACTTTATTTTTATTTACTTGCTCTTATTTCGAAATTCACAGCCCTACTTTTATTTAGTAAATGAGAAACCACGCAGTTGTGCTCATATGTTTGATTACCCTGGCAGAATTTGTAAGATGGGTACAATTCACATTTAGTTTTATTTTAATGGGATTCAAATTAAACTGTCAAGCATTTCAGAAAACCATTATCATTAAACAAAACATGACCATAAAGAAATTAATGATGGTTGTTTCTCAGTCATCAGTCGTATTTAAAAAAATAAATAAATAAATATTTCACAAATTCTGGCAGGGTATGTAAACTTATGAGTACAACTCTACATATATGCAGTCATACCCTGTCATATTGGAATGAAAGTGTAGGCTACACTGTTTTCATAACCTATAGGTGTGGTGGCATATTAGAATGAAAGTGTACACCTTTCTCATAACCTCATGGTGGCGGTGGTATATTGGAATGAAAGTGTACAGCTTTTTCATAACCTCTAGATAACGGATTACATTTATAAAATGTGAAAGTTTTTTTCCCATTTTCCCCTATACCTATGTATAATGTGCACTATTGACGTTTGACAATTTTTTTTTGGAGGGGGGGAATGTGCATTACACCTTTCTCATAACCTTGAGGTGGCGGTGGTATATTGGTATTAAAGCTTTTTCATAACCTCTAGATAACGGCACACATTTATAAAATGTGAAAGCTTTTTCCATTTCCCCTATACCTATGTATAATGCACACGATTGACTTTTGACATTTTTGGGGGGATACACATTATACACAAGAAATTACAGTACATTTCATTTCAATACATTTTAAACTTTTATTTAGGTACAATTTTTATTTAACTTTTAAATGCAATATATTTTTAATCTAATCATTATTTAATTACAGTTTTTGTTATTTTCCCATATTAAAACACAATGTTAATGTTCAAACCCTGTATAATATAACAGGGGTCTACTATAATATTTAATACACTTTTTTTTAGTAATAAAACATCTGTCCAATTTTTGATGAACAGTTGGGCCTACTACAGTACTATATTTTGTTTTTCATGATGGTTGTACTTTTTAGTATTTTTTTAGGTAGTATTTGGTGTAAAAAGTTTGAGAATCACAAAGTTGAAGCTTCACAAGATATGATGATGTTGAACATATTGAATATTTTTACATTTTCGTGCGACTTCAGAGGCATATTTTTCCCCAAAATGTTGTTTGAATTTCAAATTGTATGAGTTTTTGGGCGATTCGCTTTTCACAGTTTTGTTCAATTCATATAGGTTTTTGACAGTGTCAGTGAAAACAGAGCATCTCAACATCAATAGAACTGTAGCTAAATATTTTTTGTGTGTCTATTTAATTCCTGGTAATAATGTTTGTGATTAAATGAACTGCATGGTGAGAGTTTGTGCAAAGTTCAAGGCAAGACACATCCTGTGCGTGACGAGTGCACTCAACATTCATCTCTCTCAGAGAGTAGCTTAAGTCCCCTCGGAGCACTGTCAGTCACATAAAATCAACCTCTTAATACAGTAATGTGGTTAATGGCAAGCATGGGACTGTGCCATGTGCATTCAGTGTGTGTGCAAATCATTTCAGTGCAACAGCAAGGCAAATCAAGCTGTCTCACCACAGTCATCACTGGTACATGGCACACATTTTTAGCACAACTGCAGTTTTACACTCCAGTTCAAAGTGGCACTAAACAAACCCAAAAAATGTCATGTAAAATTAACATACCACAGAAAAGAGTAATATTAACAAGCCTGCCAAATTTGAATTAATTGAAAAAAAAAATTCTAAGTATATAAAATCAGGCTTTAAACTTGAATAATAAGGGCCATCTCTCAGATCTCAGATGCTGCGGGCGTGTAAATGCCAAAAGGAATCAAACATAGTGAGGGGTTGATAGCTTATATGATGTAAAATCATATAAGGAGGCTCAACTTCAAAATCGAATGGTTATTGTGGACTATAATCATAAAAATAAGCCCACAAGTCAATTTAACCTTGTTTTTGATAACATCATTTCACGGCACCTGACGATAGCGGGACGGTAGGAGGAAGCCCAGGTAGTTAGATAGTCAACACTGCCCCATTCACTAGTATCAAGTTACCCACAAAGCCATGTTGTCTCTGGTGAAAGTTTAAAAAAATGATGCGTCGTAAAATGCACACTGCAATGTCGGGTGGTATTGATGTTCAGCTTGCCATCTGCGTGTCTTCAAAAAGTCAATCCATCCCTTTTCTATTTCCTCATTTTTTGGCAGCTTCAATAACGTCACCGTGCTGTTCTGTAAATTGAGGCATCCAGCGAAGACACATTTTCGGAGTGTAGCCATTGTTAGCTTGCTAACTGCACGCCGGAGTGGTAAATTGGCCTTGTTATGGAAGCTAAACACAGCAAACTCACAACTGAGCAGCACAGCCAAACAAAACAACGTCCCTTTGTCCTTTTATAGAGGGGAAGGGAATTCGTGCTAGAAAGTATACGCATCAAGGGGCTGTGTTTTAGCCCCGCCCACAAAATCAGGAAAATTAAAATGGTAAAAAAGATGCTTAAGCTATACCTCAACAATTCAGCACTGTATTGTTATGTCTTTGCATGATTTCTGCACTTATTCTCAAACATATTTAATATCTTCAGAAACAAAACACAGATTTCTCCTGACTGCCACTTTAGCATATATAAGCGCTGCAAAAACCACTCATTAACTATTTGCTCCTTATTCTGCAGGCCTTAAATCAATGAGCACTAGCCACAGGCGTACGTTTGCCTTTACAACTGGAATTAGTTGCACATAGAAGCACCTAATCCTCATCTTCCACTTAATTTCACCAACTCACCTATTTGTTCTAGTTAATTTTAAATATATTGAATCTGTACATGCAAAGCAGCAGGTTGGAAGCCCAGCGTCGCACTTACTTGTACACCATGTAAGAGGATTGACGGCATCCTCAGCAGACTTCTCGCAGCCGACTGATGGATCTCCTCAACACAATACAGCGAGACAGAACAATGTGTGTGTGAATCATTCAGCAGGAGCAGCTTTAGAGGTCAGATAATCTCATGCTGCCGTTGTGAAATTACACAACAATTACGACTGTCAAGCAGTAATGACATGATATAGAGACCGCAGTTAATCGGCGGCAATATTGTTATTGTTCACATTGTCCCAACCTTCCATTAAAATGTACAACACAAATGGAAAAGTACATCATGATGTGCCACCCTCATGCAGTGAAGCAATGCTGCTAATGTCAGAATCAGAATCATCTTTGTTTGCCAAGTATGTCCAAAAAACACCAAGGAATTTGTCTCCGGTAATTGGAGCCGCTCTAGTACGACAACAGACAGTCAATTGACAGGAATCACTTTTGAGACATTAAGACATTGACAAAAACAGTCACTGAGCAATAAAGCGTTGCTAGTTATCTGGTAATGCCGGTACAATTTTTTTTTTTTTTTTTTTTTTTTGACAATTGTGCAAAAAGATGCAGAGTCCTCTAGCACTTAGAGCAGTTCGAAAAACTAATATAGCAATAGTCCGGTGCAATGACCATTGTGCAAAGGGCGCCGAGACTTGTGAGTAGTGCGATAATCCGGGACAATGTTGATTGTGCAAATGTTGCAGATACTCCTCAATCAGTGTGCAAATGGAGCAGATGCTACTCTGGCATGAGTGGCCAGTATTGATCAACAACAGATATGCAAATAGTGCAGCGTGGCGAGACTACTACAGTGAGTGCACGAGTAATATATAATTGGCCCGACAGAAATGTGACAGCAAACTCAGACAAAAAAAATTGGCAACATGTTGCAATGGAATTGTAGGTTAGCTGTTTAAGAAGTTGATTGCAAGAGGGACGAAGCTGTTGGAATGTCATCTAGTTCTAGTTTGCATTGATCGGTAGCGCCTACCTGAGGGAAGGAGCCAGAAGAGCCGGGATGTGGCGGGTCCGAGAGGATTTTGCACGCTCTTAGTTCTGGCAGCGTGCAAGTCCTCAAGGGTGGGTAGGGGGTACCGACAATCGTTTCAACAGTTTTGATTGTCCGTTGCAGTCGGAGTTTGTCCTTTTTTGTAGCAGCCAAACAAGACTGTGATGGAAGAACACGTGACTGATTCGATGACCGCTGTGCAGAACTGCCTCAGCAGCTCCTGTGGTATGCCGTGGTTTCTCAGAAGCCGCAGGAAGTACATCCTCTGCTTGGGCCTTGTGCTGGGATCACTTACAACACAGGTTATACTAACATATCAACTCACAGGTTCTTACAGGTGTGTAGACGCTAAAAAATACTATTACTATTGTTCTGCTGTGGTTCTCACCCCTAGTCCCCTTGTCCACTCTGTCCCCCTGTCTATACCCGAAAACCCTTTTCTGTCCGGCTGTATTTTCAATAAACATCAGATTGATTAAAAACATTTCAAAATTAAGCAGAGGTAGTATTTCAAACTCCGCTGTTGCACAGCAAAACTGTTCCAGCACAAAGGCATACAGATCCACCATTCTGCAAGGCCATGCACCTGAACAGGACAGGTTTAAAAAAAAAAAAAAAAATTTTTATTAAATGCTCTCCACGTGGGTTTTCTCTGGGTACTCTGGCTTCCTACCTCATTCCTAAAACATGTTAGGTTCATTAAAGGCTAAATTTTCCATTGGTATAAATGTTAAAAGGTTGTTTGTCTGTATGTGTCTTGGATTGACTGATGCCCTAACCATAACTAGGACAAGCACTATACAAAATGGATGCATAGATGGATCAATAACTTCTGGGTGAATTTAAATCAAACTGATACCAACGTAAAACGTTTATTAACTGTGAGTCACATTTTCTTTCTGAAGCCATAGAGTAAAGTTGAAGTGTAAAAATGAATTAAGCTCTGTTAATTTTAAGATGCAAGAACAACACCAGACTTAACATACATTTTATCTAAAGTGCATAAAGTAATGCTGTGTTTTAAATTAACCATTCCAAAATGTAAAGACAATCATTACACTTTTTTTTGTCCTTTTAATTTTTTTTTCGGTATAAAATCTGTGTTTTATAAATACACAGAGAGAAGACTAAAGCAAATTGCCATTAATTTCATGTAATTGTATGTAAAAATACTATATCAAGATATATATAGTTATTTGGATATAAAACGTCATCCATATCTATATATCTACATCTACTATATTATCTATCTATATCTATATTGGGGCCCAACCAATATGGGGTTTTTTAGGCCAATGCCAATACATCACATTGCCTCGACTACCATTATTTTCTTTGCCATTAGGTCATGTCACCTACAAACCCAAATAAAAAACAGATGCCTTTGACAGAGCCACATTTTAAATAAAGTATATGATGTACATACTGCGGCAGTGTGGACGACTGGTTAAGAGCGTCTGCCTCACAGTTCTGAGTGCTGGCACATCTGTGCTGGTCCGGTCTGATCAACCCCGCCCCCATCCCACCCCCCACCCCCACCCGCCTTTCTCTGCCCTGCTGGTCCTCTAGTTTTAATGAATCATACACCCATCTGTGGGGGTAGGGCAGAATCAGGCTGGGGAGGACACTCGGCCAGGTGTCCCGGCACTCCGGCCTGCTGTCTGGCCTGCCATTCCTTTCCCCTGCTGATTTTTAATGCACCACATACAGTCGCACATCCGTCCGCCCCCCTACCCCCGGATGGTGTCCCGCCTTCCTCTTCCCTCTCTTGGCGCCCTCGCCGTCCTTGCTCAAGGCAGGCACTTAACATGGGCTTGCTTTTGGCGGGCTATGACCGTTTTTGGGTGGCAGCTGGCTCCTGCATTGGACCCTGTTGGTGGCTGGGGCCCCCATGTGCTCCGGGGGCGGTGGGGCACGCTGAGTTGGGGATGAGGAGGAGATTGGGTTTGGGGGACGGTGGTCCGTGCCCCTCACTTTGGGACTGGGTGAGGATCCTCGGTTGGGCTGTGGACCTCCCTGGGTACTGGGGGGTGGGTGGCATCCCCCTGGTTGGGTCCCCTCCTGGACAGGTTCGCCACCCAAGTTGATCACAGCACTTTCAAGGAAGGTTCACAAGGTAAGCCAATTTGTTAAAAGTACACGACTGTTTTTTGTCTATGAAAAATGCAAAAGATTACTACAGTCTATTGGTTTAGTGTGCTAACTTGTTTCCTCCGTGCTGTTAATATGGGCAGCTAACATCTTCAACTTAAAACTTGCATGCCGTTTTTATCATGGACAATAGCTCAGGTAACGATAGCTGCTAGCACTAACTAACAAGCTTTAGGGTAATTTTTTTTTTTGGGGGGGGGGGGGTTTTGGGATGGGATGGTGGTTGTTTGTGTGCATGCCGTTGTTTTTTTTCCCCTCTTTGTGACTCTTTTGACTAATGTGATTTGTACTCCGGAGCAATTTATGATCCAGAAAATACAGTACTATATAAACTAATTTTCCAGACTATAAGTCACACTTTTTCACAGGTTGTGTAACTTATAGTCAGGACTTGTGATTTGGTTTTTTTTCCTCTTCATTATGCATTTTTTGACTGGTGTGACTTATACTCTGGAGTGGTCCAGAAAATACGGTATATGTGTTTGTGACTGTGTGTTAATGCTGTCTGTGTGTCTCAGATGACTCCATGCCCAGACGCTCTCAAGCCTAGGCAGCAGAACACATCGTGGACAAGTACCAAATGCCCGACCAGGTTGGTGTCTTGCCTTGAACTGGGCAATTTATCATTTATCAAAGTTGGCTCACATATTGGAGGGTTGAAATGCTTCTGTGGTATGAAAACTCCTTTTTGCACAATTGGCACAAAACTGTGCTTATAGAGGCTTTCATTTTGTGTGTTTTCTTTTTTTTATGAATTTTGCCTCCCATCAGTCCTAGAAACACTGTTTCATCCTATTCATCCATTTTGGTAGTCGAGTTCTGACGTCTGCATCAGTGTAATTGGTGTACTGGGAAATCGTGCACTGACAATGGTTCTACGTTGTTTGGAACACAAAATGTGATTAAAATCTTAATTTTTTAACTATTTTTTTGTAATGAATTAATGGAAATTAATGTGTTGAAGTCCCACCCCTAGTTATTTCTCTTTCTCTGTGTTCAGAGGTTTTATGCAGGAATTTCAAACAAATATTCAAATCCTTAGCTTGATACAAGTTCATCAACACCATTTTGTCCAATTAAATTACAATTGCCGTGGGAAATTATAAAATTTTATATATTTCCTCAAAAAAATCTTGATTTACAAGAAATAATGTGTCCTACCGGCACGGTGCACGACTGGTTAGCACATCTGTCTCACAGTTCTGGGGACCGGGGTTCAAATCCCAGCCCCGCCTGTGTGGACTTTGCATGTTCTCCCCGTGCCTGGGTGGGTTTTTTCCTGGCACTCCTGTTTCCTCCCACATCCCAAAAACATGAGTGTGTCGCACCACTAACACTTTCAGATGACCTCTGGCTCCATATAAATTGCAGTCACTTAAAGGAATGTGGAACGTATATGCCTGCTGACTGCTGCATTATTTCAGCCTTCTGCAGTCCAAAATAGTGCTCCATTGGTTAATGCTTGGAATACTACAACTCTACTGTAGTTGCAAGGAGACAGTTCCCGTCATACACTTAGTCATTTCAGTCACAACACCCTCAGACATTTAAAGATTTTCTTTTTACATTGTCATTACAACTTTCCAGAGTTCCTATGCAAGTATGGAAAAGTATGGAATTTGATTTAATACATTTCCAGGTCTGGAAAAGTATGGACAATGGAAACTATTCTCTGGAAAAATTATATTATTATTATAATATGTTTCTAAGACTGATACAAACAGCTCTATTTTCTAAAACAAAAAAAATTAATATCCCCAAAAAATAGAGCTGGCTGAAAAAAAATACATTGCTTCTATATACAGTAATTTTAAGAGATGTAAAGAACGTTTTTTCAAATAAAAGCAAAGCATAACAACAGGTATGCAGTGTGTGCGTGCTTGTGAGGTAAATTGACATTACCATTCTGTTTGTAGTGTTTGTTGGCGAAGTTAAGTCCTCATTGTACAATCGTACCTCGTATGTGCTGCGTTAGCTTACGCTACATTTACACTTATTGTGTATTTGTTTTTTTCTTCAGCTTCCTACAAAGAGTGGCTCCAGGAGATAATGGACAAGGCAGCGGTGGATGCTCGGGTTGGGAAATGTGGACAGTATATTACCGAAACGATCATGGGCATAATCCAAAAAAATGAACTCTCAGTCAGGGGTTCGTAACTTCTCAATGCCCCCTTCTGACATGTCAAACCACTACGATATGTTAATTGCTATTTAATGCTGTTTTAATTTGTATTAGTTTTGTTGGATATATTGAATGTGCATTGTTCATCTGCCTTGTTAAATAAATTACTGAAGTAATACTAGCTAATTGTTGCCAGATATGTCATGAGTATTAATATATGTGTAGCCTTAATAGGATTAATTTTTAATCAATAATTGTTGTCATGGAAAAGTGAAATAGTCTCTATTTAATAGGATGTTGGTCAATGTTGGTTGACTTAAAATTATACCAGTTTGGCATTCTGGTTTTACAGGTGTCACCAGCTATCAGGACAGTGGTGTTTCTCCGCTGGTCTCACTGAAGACCAGCATGCCGGTGCCCTGCTGGTAGCTGGTGACCAGCAAGACCTAGACCAGCACCAAAACACAGCAAAAACAACATATGTTGGTTTTCACTTATGTTGGTCTATGTGAGATTTTTTTTTTTAACAGGAAGAGTCCTGACACCAACATAATAGAATACTTTTAGGATGAATTAGAGTGCAGAGTGGGAGCCAGGCCTCTTTGTCCAACATCAATGTGACCTCACAAATGAAGAGTTAAAGCTGTAAAACTTGGACAGATGTCATATTAAACCCTATTAGTTGCGAAGGGGATGTCACTTCAGATCATATTTGAGTCAAGGCAGAGGAGTGAATACCTTTGGCAAAAAACAACAACTCAGTTATCAAATTACATACTGTTTTACATCTGATTGTTTTATATTTATATCCTATAAGTGGTGTATTCATTTCCAAATAACACAACATATTGATGGTGTGTGTTTCTGATAATGTATTCAATCACACATTCCTTTCCCTGATTTGGCTTGTATAAAAAGTCAGACTTGTCTCAGTGGACATGCTGCAATCATTCTTGCCCATGCAGAGAGTCTCAAGAACCCTAAATGGATTACAGTTGTCTGAGAGCCAGAGAGCAGTTGGCACTTTGCTGCGTGGTATTTCTCTGCCTTCTTAATTTAAGTGCTTGTGCCCAAGTGGACCTGGCATACACACAGCACACAAAAAGTGGAAAATTCTCACAAGACGTGTAAACCACAAGTACAGTGGATTTAAAAATCGTTTCAAAACATTTTCTGCCAGTAATGTGACCTATAACCTAACCTGCACAACTTAATTTATTTTTTTACATTTTTTGGAGAGAGGAAGTAAAAATAAACAATTGACATAATGTGGTTGAACAAGTCTGCACACCCTCTTATAACTGGGATGTGGCTGTGTTCAGAACCATTCACATTCATCCATCCATCCATTTTCCATATCGCTTATCCTCGCGAGGGTGCTGGAGTCGATCCCAGCTGACTATTGGCGAGAGGCGCGGTGCACCCTGAACTGGTCGCCAGCCAATTGCAAGGCAAATATAAACAAACAACCAGTCACACTCACATTCACCCCTACGGAAAATTTTAAAACAATGACCTTAGAACTGTGAGGCGCATGTGCTAGCCAGTCGTCTACCGTGCCTTGATTTTTACATTTTATTCCTAATTTATTTGTATTTATTTAAGTGATGTTATTTTATGTATTGATATGTTTTAATGTAATGTATTCAGTAACTTTTTGTTTACAATTGCAGCATTCATATTCAAACTTATGTTAAATGAAATCAAGTTAAGATGTTCTAATAGACTTTTCCCAACATTCTTATTTTTGCTTTCGAGCAGAAGCCTGAGCTTTTTCCATTTTAGCCACATTTAGAAGAGGCCTGATTTTAATCTGAAGATATCTGATTTCATGTTTTTCTTTCTATTTACACAGCCTAGCTAATATCTGAATTCTGCCACTTGAGAACAAAAAAAATCTGAACTGTGTACTTGAACCATATCATGTGAATCCAGCATGATAACAAATCGACCAAATTGAGAATAGTAGAACATGGATAAAATCATCAAACCTGCGTGAAATGACAGGTCATGGTCACAAAAGTTGCGTTAAAAGCACTTTCAAGTGGCGCCGTCATTTTTCTGTCCTTATGTGTTGTGAATGTGTGTGTGTGTGTGTGTGTGTGTGTGTGTGTGTGTGTGCGTGCGTGCGTGCGTGTTGAAGAGAGAGAGAAGTAGGGAGCCGTGTCAAATGTTTCCTGTTTGCTTTTTTCCAACATGTTAATACAGTATATCCAGATAGAGAGTTTGCGCTTTGTGTATTGCTCCAGTGTCTTTTTGTTGTAACACACTAGGCTGTTTATGTTCCAGATTGACTGAAATCTGAAAAACAAACTGGCATTGGTTTATTGCACTGTAATAGTACTTTTTATGACAGGAGTAACTGTGATATGGGTTAGTGATTTACTATAGCATCAAAATCTTGGTGTCCACAAAGACTTCAGGTCTTTTGGTTTTAATGTTGAGCTTTAACTTGTGGCACTTAAAAATGAGCAAATTGTTATTTTGTAGGCCAACCGCCTAGTGTGTGAGGTTTGGCAACGAGTTTTCACAAGTGTCCAACTGTCAGCCAGTGGTTTTGCTGCGATTCAAAATTTTAATCGCCTGTGAACACAGAAGTAACAGCCAATCAAAAATGATCAAATGTGCATGAGCTTTCACAAAAAAAGTTTTAAGCATAAGCAAAACCCACCGCCACAGCGCCACTAAGCCGTACCTATACACCAAATACAGCATATAAATATTGTTTTATAATAATAGTGAACAAAATATATAATTTCATATTTACCTCTGGATAGACAGCAAAGCGTGGGGAGTCAGTGTGCAGTTAGTGATCGAACTTTGCCAACAGCCTCCTGAAATATCCTCACTCTCTGCTTCGCGATCACCTATTTTCTCTCTTTGTACCAATCGGCTTCTTCCCTGACAAACGTGCCATGTTTTTGTGGTTCAATGTAAAATAACAGTACTGTGGAACCTCGGGTTACGAACGACCCAGTTTATGAACAATTTGGGTTACGTCCAAAATTTGTTAGAAAATTTACCTCGAATTACATTATTTTCGGTGTTCGGTCCTGGTATTGACAAACGGAAGAATCTATGTTGTGCTTCTACTCGCACTGCGTGACGATCATTGACTCCGTGGATAACGCTTTGATGTAAACTGAAAATTGGTTGTCTCCTCTACGACGTAAGACGGAAATCTGTTCTAGACGAAATTTACGCCTCTATATTCTATCTCATCCAATCATAAATTTAATAGCATTTGTGACTAAAGTGTTTAAATAAGTACGGAAATAAATGTTTTTCGTCAAAAAATACTATTTACAGTATTTGTTATTTATTGAATTGTAGCGTCTCTTTAATTAAGACAATTAACGGTTAATGTCGGCGTAATCACGTCAAAACAGCTGTTCACATAGCTCTGGACACTAGATATCCCAGTGTGCTATAGCGGCCCGGTAAAGTGGCGTGCCTACCTGGCCGCCATATTGGCATGGGCAACATTTCCATAAAAGGCAATTCATGGACATTGAACTTAGGTCATAACTTGCTTATTTCTAAACCGATTTTCATGAGGGTTACTGTTTTGTTAACTCCAAAGTGTATGCTTTCAATACACAACATTTGAATGACAATCAAAAAATGATCAAAATGATTACAATAAATGTGCAGCAAATTGGCCAATAGAGCAATTCATCTTTCAAATGACAATGTGACATCCCACTTTCTGATTTTTTATTTTTATTTTTTTCTGAACAGAAAAAGTTTCCTAGGATCGGTTTGTTGTGCCAATATCAACCAATGAATTAGAAACAGACAGAAAAAACACCTGAATCAGAATTTCCCTATGTTATTATGGAAGAAGGCTCTTCTTCAATAAGGAGATGCAGTTAAAAATAATGAGCAATAAACTTTTATCATGTTTATTTAGTGTTTTATTTCTTTATAATATGTTTTCACTTATTTCTATATTGCAGTATATTTATTTTTAACCACATGCTGATTAATAAGGGAAGTATAACATAATTTGAGGTCTGATTACATTTCCCTTCATTTCAATGGGAAACATTACCTCGGTTTAAGAACGTTTCGGGTTACAAACGGGGTCAAGGAACATATTAAGTTTGTAACCCGAGGTTCCACTGTACTGTATTTGGGGCCTCAAATCCAGATACCAGGTAGCAGTTTTCATCGCTGCATGTCAGATGTGCAGTCAATCACTTATCGTCCATCCAACAATCCATTTTTTGTAGCGCTTGTCCTCTTTAGGGTTACGGATGAGCTGGAGCCTATTACACTTCAGCTTCATAGTCTAATCCCCTCTAATGAAATATGTCAAATATGTTAAGAATGAGCTGAACATACATTGTGTGGGGGTATATACTGTAGTTAGATGGTATATGCAAAAAGTGGTGCTATTTATTATTTGGTTTACAAAATGGTGCAATGGTTTTATGTGGCCATTAAACAAACACACCACTAAGATCTAAATGCACTTTTTCTCCTGTAGAGCTTAAGTCTTATTGCTTCTGCATCTCTTCAAATCTGATGTTCTGCAAGTGGGGATGCTCAATGAGCACCCTGATATTTCTTGTGTTGGCATGAATAATTGAGTGAGAATAGTCCTTATATGTTTAATTCAAATTAAATATTCACGAGGAACAACCATGTTCCTTCAACTTCTTGACAAGAAAAACTAAGAATGAGTATGAAAGCAAAATGGTCACTTAGGAGAAGAGGGTTTGAAGGAACTAGGGGGATTTAAAAAATGTAGAGAGTGAGAACAGTGAGCTTTTGGGAGAAAGTGTGTGTGTGGGGGGGAGACAGATAAAGTAACCGGAGAGACACTTTATTATCAGATGGGTAGTTTATCTGTTTAAATATGTATGAGAAACTTAGTTCCCATTATCCTCTGTTTTGGCTGTCATACTGTAAATTGCTATTTTCGGTTTTCTGCTCATAAAACATATTTAGACATTTCACATTTGAATTTACACAATGAATGCTTGTGCTGAGTCCTACTATATTGTGGCCTGCAAAAGAGGCTTTTGGAACCATAATGTGGACTGCTACATATGTATAGTATGTGCGTATAGCACATTCAGCACTGTATAGCCCCATTTAAGTGAAATCATGCATGTTTTCTAATCAGCTTTGCTCACTGCAGCGTGAACAGCAGCTTTTTTTCTCTAATTCCCAAAGCATGTAGCTTAGCATCTATGAAGATGAGGGAATCCTCCACTCAGAGGAAGGTTGTGTTGCCTTTACACTTCTCACATCCGTCTTTGCTTCCTTTCCCCCACGCAGGCTTCCTAGTTTCTGCCCTGTCATCTTCGGCTCCCCAATCCCTGCCACCTCTGAACGCTGCCTCATAATCGTTGCGTTTCACCTCTTATCCTTTGTTCTTGTCTGCTTAAAGCTGAAGACTTGAGAGAAACAAGTCAGTATTGTTATTATTATTATGATTACTAATCATCATAAAACAATTACACTGAAAGCTGTCAGTTTGAAATTCCATTAATAATTCTGTTCATTATTATTTTCAATTGTAATTGTCAATGACCTGAATAGTGGTCAGGATGTTGATCTACTGGTTAGGATGTCTGCCTCACAGTTCTGAGGTTCTGATTCTGGGTTTGAATCCCGACTCCAGCCTTCCCGTGTGGAGTTTCCGTGTTGCGGTTTCCTCCCATGTTTCAAAAATTGTCCATAGGTTTTGAATGCGAGTGTGAATGGTTGTTTGTCTATATGTGCCCTGCGACTGGCTGGCGACCAGTCCAGGCTGTACACCACCTCTCGTCCAAAGTCAGCTGGGACAAGCTCCTGCTCACCTCTGACCCTAATGAGGACAAGTGATATATATATAAAATGGCAAAATGACAACAATTTAGTGTTCTAAAAAAAATGTAAATGTTACAGGGTCAAGCCATAGCCATTATAAAACCAAACTGTATGGGCCATTTTTTTTAAAGTAACAGACTTACCACTGTACAAGTGTGAAAATAAGTAACCACTAATAACTCACTATATTGGCAGCCGTTTTAGAGCATTTTGACTGATTCTTCACGACCCACAGAATATAGCGGTTTGTGACAATAGAAGCACCCACTCCTTTCTTTCACCAGAAAACAAGTTTCTTTCTATCTTTTTCCATTCTTTAGTAATCACAAGCAGAACATGGGTTGGTTTCACACAAAACACAGATTTTTGACCATAAAGCAGAGAAAAAAAGCTTTTTTTACTCCCTACTGTGAAAGATACTCTGTGGATACCATGCATGTACATACTGTATGTACTTATACATATATTTATCTTCTATTCAAAAACTTTGCTCAGCTCAAATACAAAGCAATACAATACCACCATAGTTATAGTTAGATTTGTTGGGCACAAAGATGTTGGCTGGGAGAAGAAGAGGTCAAGATGGACACGCTTGCGGGGGGGGGGGGCTGGAACAAGGATGAAGATCATGGTCTTACATTTTTGTTTTATTTTTTTTAAATAACCTGTCCTGTTCAGCTGCATGGCCTTGCATAATGGTGTATCTGTATGCCTTTGTGCTGGAACAATTTTGCTGTGCAACAGGGGAGTTTGAAATATTCCCTCTGTTTATTTTTAATTATTCACAGAGTGGATAGGGCGACTAGGGGTGAAAACCACAGGAGAGCAGTAGTGAGACAGTTTTGATATTTGAACATAAGTAACATTACAACAGACAGACAGACAAGGACAGGACAGAATGTGGGAAAATGAGCAAGGCAGTGTTACTGGCGAGTGATTCTTTTTTAATGTCTAAACACCTGTAAGAACCTGTGAGTTCGATGTTAGTATAACCTGTGTTGTTATTAGTGATCACAAGGGGGGGGGAGCTGAGTCAGCGAGCCCGCCCACCAGGAGACCCAACTGAGGGGACGCCACCGACCACCCAGGAGCCTGGGAGGTCCCGAGCCCAATTGAAGCGCCCTGACCAGTCCCAACGGGGAGGGGCAAGGGCACCGCACCAAAGCAAGCCCAACGCCCCCATCCTCCCGGACAGCATGGCAATTCCAGACACCAACGGCCCAGCGCAGGAGCCAGCCACCACCCAAAAAAAACGGTCATAGCTAAGTGCCTGTCATGAGTAGGGCTGGGCATCGAGAAGGGACCGCAACCGGGACAGACGCCCGGCCACCCCTGCGACGCAAAGCCGCCACGGCGGTGTTCCAGCTCAATGCCAAGTTGCCCCCCTGCCATCAACGCCCACACCAGACCAAAGACCAAAACAAACGCCAAAAAATATATATATTTAAAAAATAAACCGCTGTCTGCTGTTATAGCTAGCTGAAAAGCACGGACAAAAATTTCAATTGGATAGGTAATTTTCTTCAGATTTTGACAAATGGGTTTCTTGTATGAAGAAGATAACCGTTTTTAATTTCGTGATATAATTCATAATCTTAACTTTCTTTGCCTGTGAACAAATGTCATTTACATTCCATGAGACAAAAGTTATATATGTTAATAATAAGTGTACAATTGTTATAAGTGAATATGGGACAATCTGTGTGAGTGTATCATCTATAAATGTGTGGGAAAGGTGGCCAATTCTCAGAAATATTATATGTCTAATGAAAACTTTCTTACTGTGTGACTGGTAATATGAAGTTGTTAGGAAGTATTATGTATTGAGGTGTTGAACGTGTTGTATATGAGTGCAGCATAGAAAAAACATGGAAAAGGAAGACAAGGGAATATGTCACGAGTTAAACATATAAGAACAGGTAACATGCAAATACATGTGTACGGTGGGGGCAGGGAGGGGGAAGTGAGCATTCGTTAAGTCGCGGAGCGGGGGGTCATGGTCTTTCTTAAATGACACCTTCATCCATCTCTTGTCCTGAAGGAAGCATACAGTATACAGTGGCTGAAGTATTTAACACGTCACCATTTTCTCATTAAATATATTTCCAAAGGTGCTATTGACATGAACATTTCACCAGATGTTGGGAAACATAATCCATACATACAAAGAAAGTAGAACAAATAAGATCAGAAATTAAGTTGCGTGTAATAATGTGAAATGACACAGGGAAAAAGTATTCAACACGCCAACTTCTATTTATTTAATACTTTGTACGAAAGCCTTTGTTTGCAATGACAGCTTCTAGATGTCTCCTGTATGGAGAAACTAATTACAATACATTGCTCTGGTGTGATTTTGGCCCATTCCTCCACACAAGCAGTCTTCAAGTCTTGAAAGTTCCATGGGCTTCTTTTATGGACCTCGAGTTTCAGTTCTTTCCATACATTTTCCATTGGATTCAAGTCAGGTGATTGGCTGGGCCATTCTAGCAGCTTTATTTTTTTTTCTTTGAAACTAATTGAGAGTTTCCTTGGCAGTATGTTTTGAATCATCATGCTGAAATGTCCACACTCATTTCATTTTCATCATCCTCGAAGAATGTCTTGGTACATTTGCCCATTGGTCCTTCCTTCAATAATGTGAAGTTTACCAGTACCATTTGCTGAAAAGCAGCCCCGCACCATCATGTTCCCACCTCCGAACTTCACTGTTGGTATGGTGTTTTAGGGTGATGTGCAGTGCCATTTCTCCTCCAAACGTGGTGTGCATTATGGCATCCAAAGTGTTCAATTTTGCTCTCATTAGACCAGACTATATTCTCCCAATATTTAACTGGCTTGTCCAAATATTGTTAAGCAAACTTTAAATGAGCTTTGCCATGCTTTTTTAATTATTAGAATTGGACCATTTTTCCTTGTTCAAGGTCAGCAAAGGCCCGTGTCTCTGATCATTAACCTGATCAATTATCATGCGGTGTGGGGTCTGTTAGGAGTGATTTTTTAGTTTCTATTTTTTCCTCCTTGATCTGTTCAGAAAACGGTCGTGTCCAAAAGCGTGAATGTTAAATGTCAATATTTACGATCGCAAATCCTCATCTGTGGTCAACGCTGAGCTCTGCTGAGCCGCAGAGTTTGTGATTGTGACTTGAAAATGAACGATATTTGTATGAAAATAACTTATAATAGGCCACATCTAAAATATTCAAACAAAAGAGTAAGTACTGCTGTAAGTGAGCGTGCCTCCTTGTGCCACGTAATGATATATTCCTACGCTGTTGTGGACAAAGGTATTAGAATACCAATTAATTAATTTATTTATTTTTTCAATTTTAGTCACCTTAAGTCATGTAAGCTCTGGTGGTGTACTGTATTCTTGTCTGCTCAAATTCTCTTTGAACCCTCTTGTTGTCTTGCCCACCCAACAACAACGAAAAACAGAACTTGCCCGCGGCTACTCCTGTGGTCCTTGGGGGCTACCTGGTGTCCGCAGGCACCATGTTAGTGACCCCTAAACTATACTGAACAAACTGCATGTTGTCCTTTGATTGAGTTTGAATCCACCGAGGCATGGCGCTGCAATCGAGTGCTATAAAAATGAGAGCGATAACATTGAGGAGAAAAATACAGTAAATATTTTGGACACACAGTAGTCTATGTCTGCATTCACCCAATTACACACAAATAATCTGTGTCGCCCCTCATGAAGACCTCTAATCAATACCTTCACATCCCATTGCACTCTCATTCCACCTGGTGAAAGACCTTTTGATTACACAGCCGTGTGTGTGTTCGACACACACGCAAACACATTGAACTGCTTCCCTTATTAGTGATTGTGTGACACAGGTATAAGGTATTATGCTGGGCCTCGCTTTTCATTTCTCACAAGGATGAGTCCACATGTCATCAGCATATGGCACACGAATGATTAATGGGCCAAGAGAATGGCTACCATAAATCATCATTGAGGATGGGATTACTTTTTAAAAGTCTTGTTAGTATGAAAACACACATCATTGGAGAAGGGGGGTGGAAAAAAAAGGGTTAGTCTGCATTATTGCCACATTGGTCAAGAGAACACAGAATCGGCAGCAGCGGAAGCTCACTGATTCCCAGCGCTCTATGAAATGAAGCCATTTAGAGGAGGGAGACGGGCGGTGGGGAAAGAGAGGAGATGGATGGTTGGATTGCAGGATTAGAGGAGTAACTCATCAGGCATTCAGAACATGCTTTCACGCGTTCTTGGCTTCTTCAAGGTGCCCTCCACGCATGAACACAAACGCGTACTGTACGTGTAGCTATGCCCACGTTAACACCAAGGCATGCCGACACATCTTTGTCGAATACAATGCTGCCTTGAGATACAAGTTTAATTTGTTCTGTGACCACGGTCATAACACAAAACACTCGTATCTCTAATCATCTTTTCCTATTGAAATAAATGGAAATGCCATTAATTATTTCCAACCATCCCCCAAAATTGTTAAAATGTGTTTTTTAATGAGAAAAAATAGCGCTCAATAATATTGTACTAAATAAAATACACAATAACAACACGATTTAATAGGATTAAATTAGAGAAGAATTAAACCGTTTTTGTCACACTGCATCATTTGAATGGCTGTTGTGCTGTTCTTTCTGGTGTGGCTGTCTTGGCCATCATCATCAGTACGGCACTGATATCAGTTGTTCTTCGCAAATTAAAAAAAAAATATACAACTGAATACTGTTATATTGCCTCTCTACATGTGTTGCTGCACCATTTGTCTTAGTCCCTTAGTCCATTGCTTAAAGGTTATAGCACTGCAACACAGACAGTAATTAGCTTTAGCATGAAGTTTGTTCTCAAGTCTGCGCTCGCAAGTCAAACCAAAAAATCAGCTCAACAGGGGCTCGTATCTCAAGGCACCATTGTATTACCTTGAAGGCATATACTGTAAACATGCCTCAAGAATTGTGAACAAACAAAATTCTCATTCACTATGGTGTAAAAAAATTAATTAAAATTGTATATGGCGGCATCCATGCCGGTGTCCTGTGGCTGCGATCTGCTGCCTGCTCTTTGTGCAGACGGCTCCCTGAGATGGCGTTTCTCTGTGCCCGGCTTTAGGTCACTACATTATTATTTTATTATTTATGTGTGCGTGTGGATCTGTGTGGATGAGTGGTGGGAGAGGATTGATTTTAAGTGTGTAAAGCATTTTGAGATGTGTATCTTTTTATGAAAAGTGCGCTATAAATAATGTTTGATTTGATTTGATAAAGGGGCAAAAAAAATTCAAACGGTTTCATTTTTACCAACTTTCTGTCACTCTGTCTCTCCCAGATAACAGTCTTTCGAATGGGGTCCGAGGGTCATCAAGACATTGACCTTGCCATCCTCACTGCACTACTAAAAGGTAGGCTTGTTGGCGTGTGTCTATATGTGTGTATATGCTGAAGTATGAATCTACAGTAAGTGGCTTCTTGTTGGCCTCCAGGGAAGTTGTTATTCGTCATATAGCTTCTGTGTATAAAAAGGGGGGGTTGATATCATTGTAAAAAGCGTTTTCACCAGATACACGTTCAAGGAACACAAACACGTTTTCATTTGTATGCATGTTGCTGTACTTGTTTTGTCTGGAGGCTCCCTTTGTGTGCATCCTAGCGGGATGGCCTAATACTATGATATATTCAAAGCCAGTTACCGGTAAGTAAATCCTCAATATTGGCCCCTCAAGTTCATCCATCCTCAGAGAAAACCGTCCATCGATCTGATTGGCGAGATGTTTAACTTTATTCATCAGCCACTTATTGATTTGATGTCTGCTTAGCAAATAAACACCACCATAGGCTGGTTAACATACATGCGAGTTTGGTGAGAGCCGATGGGATTCGACCACACGCACACACACACTACTGAACCATAACCAGGAGCTGTAATATACAGCAATCCCCTTTTGGTCCTCTCAAACACACTTTTCCATCAGCCCACTCTTAAGTCCTATCATACATTGTTCATGTTGATTAATATGTTGGTATTGAGTGGTACAAGTTAATAAATTTGCCATATATCCGGGTTTAAGCATGGTAGGCCTACTTACACCACTAATCCATAGGACTGGAAGTTCTGCGCAGATTGCGCTTGCTGCTCAGAACTGAGTCGAGGAGGTGGGAGGGATGGGGTAGATCAAACCATTTTTGAGGCAAAGGCGATACTGTAGTTTTGTTGTTAAAATATTACAGTTCAACCAAGTACTGTATGGTTTTAACACTAGAAAGGGACGCACAGTGAAAAAAAAGAACAAAACAAAAAGATTTCTCAACTTTTTGGGATGCTTGGATTCACTTTTGAGGTGCTTCAACACCCCAAAAATTGGACTAGACATGCCTATGCATGATGTTGTCCAGATTGTGGTCAGTTTCCAAATGGTACGACCTTGGTTAAAATTTTATGTTGGACTGTAATTTCAACCACTGTTGTTTCTTGATCTTCATCCTCTTTCTTCCTCGATTGTTTCCCGAGATCCAAATTTCCCATAACCCTCCCTTACATGCACGCACACACAAGATCCATATTTTCGATTGGTGGCTCAAGATCTCGAATTGTTCATGGCTGTTCTGATGCTGCAATAGGATGCTAACCGTCTCTGTTGAACTTTGCAGCATTCTCCCACACGCACTTCCACCCATGAAAGTGAAGAGTTTGGAGGATGTTGGAAGAGAAATGTTTTACATAATTTATGTGCAGCATTGTCGAGATGCACAATTTTTTTGACTCATGTATCGCTCGCTGATTTGTGCCTTTATTGCCTTGCCTGTGAACAAGCGTATTCTCTTATCGCCATCACTGTTTCTTTGTTTTCCATTAGGTTTTTTTCCCCATGTCTTTATGTGTTAGCATTTTGAACTAAATCAAAGAAAGTGGGAAGGGATTGTAATGAAAGCATGCAGAGGAAGAGCAAAGAGATATGTGCGAGTTAACCTGCTCAAAAGTCATTTTACATGCACATTTCTCTCTGCAGCACAGTGAATAAAAGACGTGTGAAGGCTTTTAGTGTAAAGTGAAATACTGCCACTGTCACGTCCTGCCCAGGAGCATTTGAAAACATTGGATTAGATCCCTCACTCACGCGACCAAGATACTACCTGAAGCGCAACCAACATTGAATACAGAGCGAGGTGGGAACAGAGCATACAAGAGGTTGTGAGATTGAGGGAAGCAGTGGAACAAAGCAGACTTCAGAATAATTGATGGTCTGCTGTCAAAGGGAGTCAATATGCTATGGATTCGGTCCATAAAGATCATTTGCTGCAATTTAGCCTCCCCCGGAAAAGCACTGTAAAGTCCCGTGCTTTGAATAAAGCAAGACCAACTTGCATATTAATGCACACAAATCTCCAGTCAAGTGCCTATTAGCGGGCTCGTCCTCTTATTAGCAAGGGTCTGTCTGAAATCACAGCATGAGGCTCCAGTAATGCGTGTAGAAGCCTTAAAGTCAGAGCACTTTGTTCAGTCGTTATTCTGCTAGGCTCATTAAATATTCTTGTCTACACACCCAATGATTACTACAGTTTAATTCACGACAGGCTGATTTCTTAAATTAGGCAGTTCAAAATGCTCAAGTCATATACAGAGTACAAATAGTGTACTTTGTTATTGCCTTACGTAGACTTATTATATTATTATATATTTATATTTCTGGCAACTTTTACTTGTACTCCACTACATTCCTCAAATAAAATGTATATTTTAACTTTGATGCATTTCTCATTATTATTACACGATAAAATTGGCGCCATAATGCCTGAAACGCAGAACCTGTACTGATGTGGTAGGGATACCTGTTGAGGGGAGGTCATGAGACGCAGGTAATGAGGAAGCCTCTCGCTCTCTCTCTCTCTCTCTCTCTCTCTCTCTCTCTCTCTCTCTCTCTCTCTCTCTCTCTCTCTCATTCTGTCTCTCTCTCTCTCGCTCGCTCTCATTCTCTGTGCAACAGGACAATTGTCACATTGTCTTGTGATGCATTTTGGATTGCTTGCATTTTTTTGCTGTTTGAAAAGATAGCGAATTGGGGGAAAGGGATCAAGCTTCCATCCACTGATTCATGGGGGCGATTGCCGATCAATGTAATCTGAATTTTTCGGCGTATTTCCAGTGTACAGATATAGCAGCCGTTGTTTTTAGACCGCGTCGAAATAATGAAAGAACCTTCGTCAGATTTTATCCTTGGGGTGAACCAGGTTTGAAATGTATTGAAATGTTGTTTGGAGAAAATCATTGTGAGTTTCTCAGAAAAATACTGCTTATTAGGGGACCACCATATTCTGCCATCTGTTTGTGTATCTTCAGCCTCAGGTAAAATGTCTCTAAAACAAAATTCCAGTTGCCTTGATTCAGCCTTTGCGGATCAAATGCTGAAAAGTAACAAAGAAGTCATTGACATCAATAAAGAACCCCTGCCTCTAAACCAAGAAAAAAAATACCATTATACAATTGGTTCTGTAAAGGATAGAGTATGGCAGTGTCATTGCTTTACCCCTGAAAGCCGAATATGCATCTGATTCATGTCTTCCCATAGGTGCCAATGCTTCAGCTCCTGACCAGCTGAGTTTGGCTCTTGCGTGGAACAGAGTTGATATCGCCCGCAGTCAGATCTTCATCTATGGACAGCAGTGGCCTGTAAGAAACTAAATATTTACAAGAAGGTTTGCCTTTGCTGCTCTCCCTCAAACTATAGCTAGTGTGATAGTGTGGCTAAAACGTTTAGTCATACTGAAACCTTTTCAATTAAATAAAGAAAGCCACATTGGCATAAACTGCCACGTAAAATTGATTTATTCCACAATTCCATTTGGAAAAGCATCTGAAAGAAACTGTTTAAAAAAGACGAAACAATTCATACAGTCTCGGTCTTACCCATTATCGACAAGTCAGCACAAAAACTGCAAAAGTAAATTGCATAGTATTGTTCTTTACTATTCTTATAATGGGAAAAAATGGATGGATAGATGTGTGACATTGTAAACCTCTACAATCCAGCACCATATGTGTTCATAATCTTTAACGAGACCTGTCAATGATTACAGGAGTGGGTACCATATATGGCCAGACAGTAAGTGCCCAGATTACTCAGTGTAATGTAAATCTTTACCAGAACAGGTTGCTACATTTGGCTTAAAAAAATATTTCCTCTTTCTTGCAATTAGTAAACTAGAAAGGTTTGTATTGCAGTAACATAAACAGCCAAATTTAGTGAAAAGGTGTCTTTGGAATTTTGTAACTACAGTGGTGCCTTGAGATACTATCTAATTCTTTCTGTAATCATGTTCGTATTTCAAAATACAAGTCATCATAAATCATCTTACCCCATGAATTGAAATGAATGAAAATGCTTTGATTCCACACACCCCCCACACCCCCAAAGACCAACATTTGTTTTTTAGTGTGTTTTTTCACATGACATCTTGCCCTTAATATGTATTGTACTGAATTTAAAAAAAAACAGTAATAACATTTGCTCTCCCCAAAACCTGCAAACAGAAAAATGGCAGTTGGCAAACCACCTTAATGGTGCATTAGCGCCATCAACTGATATTATTTTTCCAATGCAGGGAAATCAATATGAATTGATGGTGGCCGTATGTTGTGAAGTTAGCGTCTACCTTTAGTTGTGGGGGTCTGAAGCACACTCGTATCTCAGATATTTGCTTGTTTCTCAAGGCAAAAACTCACAAGCAACAGCTTGTCTCTCGAAAATAGTCAAGGCACTCGTATATCAAGGGACCATTCTATATAAATTAAACTTTGTAGCACTTATAGTTAGTAGGTGAAATGTTCAGACTGCAGTCATTATGCAATAGTGGTGCCACCTACGTAAGGCTATCATTGGATGGTTGTTTTAAGTGCTTTAATGTATTGCTACTGTCTGATTGATTGAAAGTGTTTTGCTTTCCTGCCTAATCCTATTTGGATGGAATAGTGGAAACCGGCAGGTAGTCGTGCTAGTTGTAATGGAAGCTGATCCATGTAGCAGCTGTGTTAATGTTAATATGCATCTCCTCACCTTGGTGTTGCTCAGGTTGGTTCCCTGGAGCAAGCCATGTTGGACGCCTTAGTTCTGGACCGAGTGGACTTTGTCAAGCTACTGATTGAAAACGGAGTCAGTATGCACCGTTTCCTCACGTTGTCCAGGCTGGAGGAGCTTTACAACACGGTGAGAACAACATTTAGGTCTTTGTGGACTGTATTCCATGGCAGGCATCTTGATCCCAATGTATAATGTTTCATTCTTTTTTATTGCAGAGACACGGCCCGTCCAACACCCTTTACCATCTTGTCAGGGATGTCAAAAAGGTATGAGCATCACTCCCGTCATTTTAGACACAGCCGATGGGAATGTTGGCTGGAATGTGTGTGTATTAAAGACCATATGAAGCTTCTTTTGATTTGCATTGTATTGTTCGTTTCGCAAGTCCTAGTCCGACCGCAAATAGAGGCTGGCTGTTCTCTTTCAGCTGGAGCTGCAGGCTGCAGTAGCTGTGTAGAGCTGTGCATGACTCTCATCCCTCTGCCGACTTCTATTTACTCCTTCACTATTTTCTCTGTTCTTTCTCAAAGGCACACAGCATCATTGGCAAACAAACACCACACGCATTAAACAGTCTTTTATTCGCAGACTTTGAATTTGGGAAAACAGCTGTGGAACTGCTATGAGGCTGAGAAGGAATAACTTCCTTTTGTTTTTTTATTTGTATTGTGTGTGTGTGTGTTTTGAAGTGAAAATGCACTTACTGCCACATTTGTTAATTGTTGTTGCATCACAATCATGTTAATTTCATCGTGAAGCTGATGAAATGTTTTCAACTTGTTGCAAGCTAAACTGACATTATTTGCATACGTTTTTGTTGCATACACAACTTGATTAGAAAATAACAAAACAACAATCTGAGCTTTACATTCCGCCCGTGTCTTCTTGCCAATTTAGAGTGAGCCCTCAGTTGGGAGTTAGTGGAGGGGTCACCATCAGCAGCCTTATTATCAACAGGGGTTCATTAATTCAAGTGTTACTGATTGCAGTAGCGCCGGATCCTCTGCTGGGATTTGCTGAAAAGGTTGGATGCTGCAATCACACCCTCTCCCCCTTTAACTCTATCTTCAAGCACAACTCTGATGCAAAGTTCCCACAGAGTCTCTATGACAATCTTCCCACCCCACAACCTACACACGCAAAAAAAAAGTGCATTGCAAGACATCCATTTTTGAGCTGTCTATTTATTCCCCACCAAACACTTCAATCTAATAAGATCCAACACAATGTATTGAACATGTAGTCTTGACAGAGATAACTGGAATGGCACTCAGCAGAGTCCAGACCTCAGCTGAGGCTTGGCTGCCAGGAGAATTATGTACATTTATAAATCGATTAACAGTGTTACACTACAACGAGCCCCCACCTATTCCCAGTTCGCGATTCAAAAATGTACCTTTTTCTGCGGAACCTATTTGCAGCTAAAAAAAATTCTCTCATGCCATAAGATGCCACAAGATGGTAATAGGAAAGTAACATTTGTAAATAGGGTCAACCAAGTACGTTGAAGTGATATAGAGTATCTCGCCTTATTTAGCATCTTTGTATGTTGGGGAGGAACTAAGTTTAGCCTGGGTTAATAGCAGAAGACACAAACTACAACCGCAATAATGAACAGATGTTAAACTAATAACTCTCTAACCCTGCAAGTTATTTGATTGTATCCAGTGGATTTTTCCTATTTCTCTGTCCATCCAATATTTACAGACCTTGTCACGGGCAAGCCAGAGCCTATCCCAGCTGACTTTGGTCGAGTGTCGTGGTACACTCTGTATTGGTCACCAGTCAATCGTAGAACACATACAGACAAACAATGACACCTTCACGTCTCGCTCACATTCAAACCTATGTGCAATTTAGTCTTTAATGAACCTAACATGTTTTTGTGTAATGTGGGAGGCAGTACAGGGAGAAAATCTGCACAAGCACAGGCAAAACATCAGAATTGAGCCCAGAATCTCAAGACTGTGAGGCGGAGATGCTAACCACTCATACACCTTGATGCTAATTGGATTCCGGCTCAATAAATTGTGCACTTGGATCTAATGTTGTGTCCACTGATTTTAGTGCGGTACATCAAATTGTTTGTGTATTATCACTGAATGTTGGCATCATTGAATGATGTCAATTAGATTTTAGCGCCATCCCCAAAATGAGTCTTTGTGTTTGTTGTTCTTGTTCACCTCTGCAGACATGGCCTTTTGTTGGTATTTTGATCCCGAGGCAGGTGTTCTTCTGGTAACTGTGGCTGAAGGTTGCTCTCGGGTGTAATGTGCTCCAATCATTACACGGTGTGAGAGCTCAGTCAGAAACACACAGATTGGTTTTGTGGGCTGCAGCTGCTCGAGTAGAAATGGACTTTCCTGAAGAATAAATTAACAATGATGCTTCATGCTGGGTGATACTGTGCTCCTAGATCTCAGCAGGGAAAGTCCTGTCGGTTTGACTCTGTTGGTGTTCTTACCTGGTGTGAGACAACAAAAATTGTTCTATTAAGCCGAATATAAACAAATACAAATATTTACATGGCATGATTCAGTTTATTTATATTTTCTTGGGACATTTCATTCAATATACAATTCCCAGGTGTCTTAATTACATTTCTGTGACATACTTTTGCCTAATAACCCAAGTATCAAGAATTATTATAGCATGCTTTTCACACCCTATTTCTCATCTTGCATCTGTTTGAGATGGTGGTCCTGTCTCATGCAATCACCAATCATATAGTGTTTGGTAGAGGTTGAACTGATTAGTCGACAAATCGACTTTAGCATCAACGTTTAAAACTTTAAGTTTACTAATCCCTAATCACGTTTTAGGAATCTCGTCTTCCAAACGGGCAATTCACAATGGCGTTTCAACTCTGCACACTGCTGCCGTCACTGGACTATAACGCGCTGTGGAGCAGCGAAATGTCTGGCCAATAAGGCGACACTGCCCTCATACGTTTTTGTGAGTCCCAGTGTATAAAAATAAACTGGTGGTGGATGAGTAAAGCTATTAGCCTCGCTAGCTTCGGCTATTTTGATTGTCACTAGTCATAAAATATCCATACCAGGGAGACCACGGGATTGGCAGCGAGGAACGAGGGGAGCGGCGTGCCATCTTCATCGCCAAAATGTTGTCCAATAATGCGTGGGCAACAACTGTATGATAACGAGAACTTTATTCATATCACAACACCCACCAACCAACATTGTCACTTCAATGTTCTAGTTTGCTACAAGCGTGTAGAAATGTTTTCCCAAAAATGAAAGGCTTGGAACAAATGCAAGTCTATCCTCTCATACAATAAAAGCACAAGTGAAATTAAAACAGTGAAAAAGAGAAATGCCTAACTTTTGGAGCCTGACGACGGTCTTACAACACGCTAAGCTATGAAACACAAGATGAGACCGTCCGGGTTTGTTAGAGAAAAACACATGCAGGGGTCTAACGAATTACAACAACTACATTCAATGTAATGTGATGTATTTTTTATTATTTGTTTTTGTTTGTCAAAATATGTCTTTACGGGAAAAAGGACCAAGGCGCAAAAAAACGTTGGGTACTGGTGTACAGTGCTGGAACAACATCAATGACGTGTTCAATTAATCAACTTCAACTCAACTTTCATCACATTCTAATCGACTACAAAAAATCTTTATTCGTTCAACACGTAGTATGTGGTAGTGTACTCGATATGACAGACTCACTCGTGGCATTTATGATTGTCCGGCCCGACCCTTTTCTGAATAGATTGGAGAGAGAAAAAACACCTTCACACCACAAAGATAATCGGGCTTTTGCTGACATGATCGGAATTGGTGGAAAATGTTTAAATTCTGCCCGATTATCAGTATGTGTGTACCCCGCTTCACTAAGAGGACATCGTACAAGGTTCATTGTTCCATGATGATGACTGACTGATGTGGCAGTTATTATCTTTATAGGGGTATTGATCGTTTCTCGATATCGCCTCTCTCTTCCAGGTTAGCTCTTTTTTTCTTTCTTTCTTTCTGCCTTTTCATTGAGTCCTGTAAAGCAAATCATCCAGTTTTTGTATCGTTCATGACTACCCTTAGACATTAAACATGCTGTTTAAAATCATTCTTCACCGTTACATATTTATGGCTTGGGAATTTTGTTTAAGGCCAGACATGTCGAGATCTTGTCTGTCTCTCAGCCCTTGAGAGACGAACATAAGTATTCGATCATCTTCCAACGTAAAGCACCAACTTGTTGAGAAAACAATTTTCTGCAAAGGGCTGGAAAAGAGATCTTGTCCGTCTTGTTCTGTGTTTCTCATTTCCCCTGCTCGTGCTTATCGTGCGTTCTACTCACTGACACTGTGTTCTTTCCAAGCGAGAATATCCAGGGTTCAGTTGGATCTACTTCAAGGTGAATCCATTAATCACGTTTTCTTTCATAGCCAAACTCAGTTTGATGTGGATTTTTTGTTGTTGTTGCAGTGAGTGTGTATTTTACTTGCCTTTTTAAAGAGTTGCCAAGAAGTTATTGCCCGTTAACGCTGTGCGCTCTTCTAGGGAAACCTGCCCCCAGACTACCGCATCAGCCTCATCGACATCGGATTGGTCATTGAATACCTAATGGGTGGGGCTTATCGTTGTAACTACACCAGGAAGAGATTTAGGACTCTGTACCACAACCTTTTTGGACCCAAAAGGGTGAGCAAATTCATCTTGTGTTCCTTAAACATTCATTGTTAATTACTATTTGAGAGAACTAAACCATATGAGCGAATTAACCCTGATAAGTACATTATAGCAAAGCAAATCAAATTTATTTATATAGCACATTTCATACACAAGGTAACTAACTCAATGTGCTTTATATGATTAAAAGCATTTAAAAACAAAGGGAAAAAATGCTTATAAACATTTAAAACAAAGAAGAAAAAACATAAAAATACAATTAAAGCAGCATACAGTGCAAGAAATATCATTTAAACGTGGAAATACTATAAAAAGCATGAGAAAAAAGAAGAGCTTTTAACTTGGACTTAAAAACATTCACACTTGGGGCTGACGTCACTTCTGTTGGCAACTTATTCCATTTGTGTGCAGCATAATAGGTAAATGCTGCTTCACCATGTTTGCTTTGGACTCTGTGCTCCACTATTTGACCAGAGTCTGTCGATCTCAGAGGCCTACTGGGTTTATATTCTATTAGCATTTCCTTCATGTATTCAGGACCTAAGCCATTTAGTGATTTATACACCAGTAGCAGAACTTTAAAATATATTCTAAAGCTGACTGGAAGCCAGTGTAAAGACTTTAGAATTGGAGTAATATGCTCTGACCTCTTTGTTTTGGTCAGAACCCGACCTGAAGCATTCTGAATGAGCTGGAGCGCTTTCATGCTCTTTTTGGGGAGTCCAGTCAGAAGACCATTACAATAGTCAAGTCTACCTGAGATAAATGATGGATGAGCTTCTCCTGGTCTGCTTGACACATGCAAGCCTACACTCTGTATATGTATTAGTGTGTTTAATACGTTGCTTTCAGCGCACATCACGGCTCTGAGGTAAAGCAATAGAGGTCATGTCCTAGTTAATTAATGATGGAGCTCTAGATAATATAAACACCATAGTAAAACAAATTCATACACGTTAATGCTAATTTTAATACAACCTGAAAGTTTTCCAGTCTGGTGCACTGATATTATAGCCCCAAGAAACTCTGTAATCTGTGGTTGCCAAGGTTAGTGACAGAGATGCTACCATCCACACTATTTTGAAGCTGTTATTTTGATGTAAGGTTAATTAAGGTCAAACAATTACATCATGATTTTTTTTTTAGATTGATGCTGTTTCAATTGCATGTGTTTCATTGAACCCACATTGATAATCATTATAAGTGCTGTTGATACAACCAGTACCGTTCATCTCACTGACCCATTAGAAACCACTTAGCAAAAGAATCCTTGCTGGTGGTCCTATGCACCATGCCTTTGCTTTTTTCTTTCCCATCCCTTGCACACCTTAATAATAAGCTATGCATTTATGTTTAATCTCCTCATTTGGCTTCATACCTTACACATGGGTATTATGGAAAAAGAAATATATCACAGTGTCTCAAATGCCATCATTCTGCTTGATGGTGCACCTTGTGCTTGTGTGCGTTGTCATGTGCCTGTTTATCTATTTGCATGTCTACTATGAATCACAAAAGTGGCTTGATGGAGGAAGATGGAGATAATGCAAAGACATACTGATGGGGAGGGAGCGGGAGTCAGTTCTTATTTTACACTTTTTTTCACACGCTATGCAAGCACATAAATACATGTTAACAATGAACAAAGCCTTTAAATATATGCATATATCAAACCCCCTCAAAGAAATCAAGGCTATTTTTACCAACTGGGATGATAGCTCATGAATGCATAATGCAAACATGGCCTTGTTTTTATTACAGATACACAGTACTGTACTAAATCCACCGATGTGCTCTGCTTTAACACAACCAGAGAGGTTGCAGCTACTAGTATACCGTCTTTTCACCAGCAACACATTGCTCCATGAAATACATCCCAAAAGGTGTTGTTCAGTCTGTTCATGTTCTTGTTGCTTCTTTAGCCCAAAGCCTTGAAACTGCTGGGGATGGAGGTGAGTGTTCCCATCATGGTAATTTCTTCACTGCCCGTCCTCCTCTTCCTCCTCCTCCTGAAGTATTCTTCTACCAAATATGTGCTGGTCTGTGTTTCATCTCACAGTCAGTCAGTGTCTTCTTTTTTTTTTCTATCACGTTTTCATGTCTCCAGACAGTTAATATGGGACTCCCAATATGATACATGTCTGAGGAGCCTCTTCTCACAAGAGTTTTTAGTAGGATTTCATACAAAAAGTAATACACTAAAATCACACACACACAAATACTCAAAATGTCCCTAACTGCTTTAAGCAATTATAGCAAAATACTGTACCAAATTTAGCTTAAAGGTTACCGAAAATCCCAAAACTATAAGACATGAAACTGTGTGGCCTTTGAGATGACAGAGTCATAACGTGTCCCTTCCAACTCCCAGAGTTTTTGCCTCCAATCCAGATGCAACCATATGAGCTCACTGCTACCAACCTAATATAGTAATAATAATTATCAGTATTATTAAGTTCCTGTGTGGAGTTTGCATGTTATCCCCATGACTGCATGGGTTTTCACCGGGTACTCCGGTTTCCTCCCACATTCCAATCCAATTCAGTATCCATTCCATGATAGATTATTTGAAGACTAAATTGTCTGTGAGTGTGAATCGTTGTTTTTTTGCGATTGGTTGTTGATCAGTTCAGGGTATTCCCTGCCTCTTACCCAAAGGTAGCTGGGATAGGCCCCAGGACACAAGCGACCCTAGTGACTATAAGCAGTACTGAGAAGGGATGGAAGGATGGGTTATTAAGTAAAATTATTATTATCAAGTTCATTTAATAAAACCTAAGCCTAGATTGAAGATAGATTTCTTCAGCCAGCCTCCTCCAACAGCGTGCCATATTTTTCTGGTTACAGTCACCTCACCAGAGTTGACGAAACTGTTGCTACCGCTAATTATGTGAAGCACAAAACGTTTGAGTTTCAGTACCACGTTGCACCAGCCATCAGCATATCGAGCAATACTTTTGCACATTTTTATTTGGCTTTTTTTTTTTACGCATTCCAAAAACAAGAACAGCCTCAACAAATCGTGTTAAGCGAAGAAGACTGTCAGAAAACAAAAAGAAAAACACGAATTGATTTTTCTACGGGAGACTAGGCCCACAAACCGCACCTGAGATCCCATTACGAGAGTGCAGATTCATCACCTGTGGGGGTCTTTTGTTCACATTCAACATTCATTATTTTTTGGGATAATTTAACATTTTCCATGTAAAAGGTGTGATTAATGTTCATTAGGCTCTATTTTCGTAGACTGAGCAACGTGGGCCGGAGCGCAAATGGTGGCGTATCTTGATTTTCATGCAAGTGCAAGCCTCGCTGCAGTGTTTGACAATTTGTCAGACCCGTCTGCACCAAGATGGTCATACCGACGCAACGAGTGTGTGTCCTTTGCCATCCACCCGCCGCATGTGACAGTTTGTTGACTTTCGGTCTAAACATACACCTGCTCAGATCATGTCAAACTTTTGGCACAAGGTAGACCGCTGGTCTAACACAATTTTGGTTAATTTGATCAAGGTGCAGACAGACAAATACGCGAGCTCCGCGGATGTGTGGTGGATCAGATGTATTTCAGTCATAAATACGTAAACATGGAACCATCTGAATCATTGTATAAAGCAATTTATTGATCCCATTGTTATTTTATATTATTTACATTTTCCCAGTGGCCGGCACACAGCTATGTGGGGGGTTCACTCGAACGGTGTGCGTGGGGATACATACATGAGGACAGTGACAATGGTCCAGTCATGCACGGATCGCTGCATCCCGCTGCGTCTTCTTCCGCATATAGTGACGTCTGTATGCGAGGCTATTGCGCCACTTTTAAAGGGAGTGAAAGAAGCCGCTTCAATTGGACTGGATTGAAGTTGGCTGTGAACACGCCTAGACCAGTGCAGACGCCCCACTTTTAAATGCGTGGGGGTACGCCTGTCTATGAAATTACCAAAACCGGGTCTATCTCGCAGAGTTATGCCAACCCCAGTGCTGGATTTGTGCTAGTCAAGAAATTGGGTGTCCACTATTGTCATTGCTTGTATAATATGCCAATGTTTTCTAATTTTGTAATGTAATTTGTTTTATTTACAATAAATCAGTTAACCAATTACTTAATGAGATAAATGAAATAAAATGGGAAAAAATACAGTATATTCTAATAACTAATGTAAAGGAAAAAAACCTGCTTAATTACAGCAACAAATATTACTGGTCTCTTGATAATGTAACTTCTCGGTGGGCCAGATTAAAGAAGGGAGTGGGCAGTATTACTCCCTCTGTTCATGCTTTACCCATCCATGCTTTAGATAAGGTAAAACAAAAGTAGTGGTATGTACAGTAGCATGGATAATAGGTACCATGAAGTAAAAAATGTCAGAGGCTAATTGTTTGAATTTTAAAAAAAAGCAGGACACGGGACAGTATATGCAGTACGTAAGTACACTAGTATGAAGATTTAGTTACAAGTACAAAATACCCTCTACATTTAGTAAACGATTAGTTTTCTACTAAATTCTTGTGAGAACAGGTTGGTCTGAGCTCACATTTGCACTGAACTGGATGAGCAATGACATATGTGGTTCTCTATGAAGTAGCTCCAGTTTTCTGTGGATCATCTTAAAAAAAAATGCATGATCTTTTACCGATTTGTCTTTGTCTTCTTGTCAGTATATTTTCTGCCTTTCTTCACACGTGCCTGGAAATGTCTCAGTGTAAAGTAATCACGCCTGAAGAGAAAATATAAAATTAGTAACTATTACAGGCTGACTTCAACAAATTAATGTCAGATAACTGAGCATTCTACTGCAGTGATACCAGCATATTTCTTGACGTGGTTTTGTACCATATCTATAGCATTAAAGCTAGCCAGTATTTATTTGTAATTGACCATCAACCTTCGGTGCTCAAATTACATTTTAAATCAATACCGAGCTGATGACCTGCTGCCATGTTTGGCTCTAACTAGCAGTGTTAATCAGAAAGACAGCAAGTGAACGAGGGATTAACAGCACCAAGAATAATTTACAGATTCCAGGAAGAGAAATTAGATTTAAAATGAGAGAGTGTTTTCATAAAACACATTACCTAATGTACTCCCAAGACAGATTTTTCCTCCTCTTTTACACTCATCATGTAGAGATAAGCAACATGAAATAATGTCTCATATGGACAAACATTATCATGTCATTTTCATTCATATGTAGGAGTTAACACACTGTGTAGAATTGAATGTGTTCAGGGCCGCCACATCTACTGTTCAGATTTATGGTAATGAGCATAATCCATAAGATTGCAGGAAGAATCTACATAGCTGTCTATCTTTTCCTCTCCCCTGTCACGGCTCCTCACCAGGATGACATGCCAATCCGGAGAGGCCGTCAGAAAACGACACGCAAGCGAGAAGAGGAGGTGGACATCGATTTGGACGACCCTGAAATCAACCACTTCCCTTTTCCCTTCCACGAGCTGATGGTGTGGGCCGTGCTGATGAAGCGGCAGAAGATGGCGCTGTTCTTTTGGCAGCATGGCGAAGAGGCCATGGCCAAAGCCTTGGTCGCGTGCAAATTGTGTAAGGCCATGGCGCACGAGGCGTCCGAGAACGACATGGTCGACGACATCTCGCAGGAGCTGAACCACAACTCCAGGTGGGCGACAGACGCACCCCCATAAACACGCTGACATGCCTTCTTCCCAGGAAAATGACCTATTTCCGATTCCCCTAGTTCCCAAGGTGTAGAAGTGACATACATAAATAAACCTAATGACACGCATCATCATTATTTAAGGACATGCATTGGAGACGATAGTAATCACCTAGAGGGGAGCACTCTGCTTACAAAAATAACTATTCATCTCAGGCAGTTATTCTCAAAGTGTTCTCTATGAATTGTATGCTTACTTTTGTCTTTACTCTCTGGCTATTGAAGTACAAGTACCAGTTACTAGAAATAGTATCCATTCGGCTGAGATGGATGTGCACTGCTTGAAATGTATCAAATAAACCCAAATAACTTTAGATTCTGTATTAGTCTCCACTTTGTTGCTATGTTGTTCTGTTGTTGCCCTCAGTCTCCTCGCAGATGAAAAAAATATCTCCTGATGCCAGAGAAGTAAATTCAGGAGAAACTCGTGCTCCTCCATTCTTATCATTTGTTTATCAAGTCTCACTGATGTATTCAAAGTAGCCAAATTAATCCAAGAAGAACTGAGCCAAGCTGAAGAGTGACATTTACAATAGTGTATGACTTCTGACATCAAATACAAAAGCTGAATAAAGGGAATTTGGTGTTTTGAAAAAAACAACAACAACACAGTTTTAACTGAGAGACTTAATAATTTACCGTTTTTATTATTGTCGAAGTTTGCTGTGGTGTAGAGCTACATTGCAAAATACTGAGGTGTTTATCATTTGCCAACCTTAAGTAGCTAAATAAGGTAACATACTAATAAAAACGTCCCTCCGCATGATATCGTGTGTGTCTTCTCAAGCCATTTGTTGCGCCTGTGCTGAATTTTGTAAGTCCTCTCTCGTGGGTGGTAGTGTTAATATGCAAATCTAATTTAAAATGTGGACCAGATGGTCAGTGATGCCTGGACCAGTTTCATATAATCTTTACATGTTGGGACAAGGCACATTACTCCCTCTGTTCATGTGTTTATTCGTGTGTTTATGTCCTTCATACTATTTCCTAGAGAGTTTGGCCAGTTGGCAGTGGAACTTCTGGACCAGTCCTATAAACAGGACGAGCAGATGGCCATGAAGCTCCTGACGTATGAGCTGAAGAACTGGAGTAACGCCACCTGCCTGCAGCTGGCGGTAGCGGCCAAGCATCGGGATTTCATCGCACACACCTGCAGTCAGATGTTGCTGACAGACATGTGGATGGGACGCCTGCGCATGCGCAAGAACTCAGGGTTAAAGGTAAAGGAAATAGAATGTATTATTTGCCCCTTCATGATTGTTTTTGTCTGCATATTTCCATCCATCCGTTTTCTGCCGCTTTATCCTGCTCACGGTTGAGCTGGAGCCTATCCCATCTGTCTTGGGAGAGAAGTAATACCCTGGACAGGACTTTGTAATGTGTTTTTTTAATAAGCAAACCCATACTCTACAATAGTGTACTTGATAACATCATTTGGTAAATACATAATTAAATAGAATTTTAAAGAATTAAACAGTTTGTGCGGCACGGTGGTCTAAATTTGCACTAAACTTTGGTGAGTGTGGGCATGTTTTGCTTTTATCGACTCTTTAGCCCTGCAAACAAATGAAACAAAACCCCAAAAAATATTATTTGAAATGCGTATTTGTGTGACTTTGTGGCCGTGTTTGCTCATTTAATCTTTTCTATATCGCGTAAATTAGCTTGTGTTAGCTTTCGTTTAGCGGCACGGTGGACGACTGGTTAGAGCGTCTGCCTCACAGTTCTGAGGACCAGGGTTCAATCCCCGGCCCCGCCTGTGTGGAGTTTGCATGTTCTCCCCGTGCCTGCGTGGGTTTTCTCCGGGCACTCCGGTTTCCTGCCACATCCCAAAAACATGCATGGTAGGTTAATTGACAACTCTAAATTACCCGTAGGTGTGAATGTGAGTGCGAATGGTTGTTTGTTTGTATGTGCCCTGCGATTGGCTGGCAACCACTTCAGGGTGTACCCCGCCTCCTGCCCGATGATAGCTGGGATAGGCTCCAGCATACCCGCGATCCTAGTGAGGATAAGCGGTGTAGAAAATGGATGGATGGATAAAGAGTTTGTTTTTCAAATTAATTCACTGTAATGTTTAGCTCCTTCTGCCACCTGGGGGCAGTATAATACAGACATATGGATATACAATACCGGGAGATTAGTGTTGGGAACGATAAACCGATGCAACCGGATTTCCGTTTATAAAGGTGAGAGATACAACTGAATGGGTAGCAGACTCCATAATCGATACAAAATCCGCCAGGAATCCTTACATACGTCAGTTGTAGGGCTGTGGACCTGACATCCCGAGGCTAGGAATCGGTTGCTTGAAGCTTTACAGTTTGGATCTATTAAAAGAAGTGCTCTCGTGCTGTGCGCCGTGGACGTAACGTTATGCTTACAACCAAAAACAGCAGTGGTGGGCACGACCGACACTACTAATATAACTGCATTTCTCTGTGGCGTCACTATTTCAACATCAAATAGCTTTTCAGTAGTTAAGCTACTTTTGTGGTCAGCAATAGCAAAGTAGCGTTCACAGACGCTACATTTCCCCCGACAGTTGAAAACATTGAATGCAACGTAACGTTACGTACCTTATCTCAAGTCTGCCTTCGACACCGGGGCCAGCGACGAAATGTGTGCCGCAGATTGTAAACATGCAGACAATATGGCAAAGGTGGGTGCATCTCGACAATTCCCATGGGCTACTCCCATGGGTAATTGGGTATTTTGCTGTAGTCTATTTAAATAATTAATTTGATATTTGAAACTATAGATATCATATTTTGTTTTTTTTTGTTTTTTACAGTGCCGTAAAGCAACAATTCTCAGAAACAAGTGGTCTTTTACATGTTTGAAAAAAGGGTTAGACAAGTGTAATTGTATGGAATTGGGTGAAGTCAAGTCAACTCAAGGTTCTTTATGATTAATGTTTACATCAACAGATGTTAACTATTGCATTGTTTTCGCACCAAATCAAATTGTATCGACTAATCGTATGGCTCCCATACTGAACCATATCGTATCGTTCCACCCTTAGCGTAACCTGTGTATCTAGATATATATCAAATCTGCCTCGTTGCCAGAGATTCCCAACCCTAATGGAGACGGACGGTCACAACTCCTCTGTAAGCTGTTGTAATATTTGTCCTTTTTCGCAGAGGACAAAGAATATATGCCAGTGTGAGTATTGCTATTTTCTGTCTACATGTGTTGCTCTACTGTTGCGTTCAAATATCTGTTGCTTAAAGGGTTATAATGCTGCAACACTGGTGCTATTCATAGCCTGTCTATTGTGTTTTGCATTGTTTGTTAGCATTAAGCTCAACAGACTTTCGTAGGGCAAAAATAGGTGGTAATTTTGAATACACAATGTGTAATACTCTTTTATGTTTAGTTTGACAATTAAACTCGGAGTGATTGATGACTATTTTCTGAAGAATCGTTCACTATTTGCCAAACTGCTACTTGTTGTCAAGCAAGTTGAGTTGAGTTCACGGCCATCATACAGTGCTTGTATCTCAAACGTTTCACAAGCCAAAGCAAAAAAATTGGCAGAACAACTGTTTGTATCTTGAAAACCTGTATCTCAAGTGACCACTGTGTAGACAAACAACGAGCAAGACCCACATTCACACCTATTTCAAGTCCTCAGTTCACCCAACATGTTTTTGGAATGTGGTAGGTCACCTAGAGAAAAACCATACAACCATGGGGAGAACATTTAGAAAATGTTTCCAACTTGAAATGATTTTGGATCACCCATTTAGGAAAGTTAACAACAGAAAGTGTAAAATGCAGGTTTTAAATGATGATTCTGTTCTTTCAGGGAAAGGAGCTATTAAACTCAATGTGAAAAAAGTAATTACCCCTTTGATAAATCAACCCATTAAACACATTATTTAAGTTATATTTCAGTAGCCACACACACAGGCCTGATTACTGCCAGACCTGTTAAGTCTAAAAAAAAAATAGAAATAGAACCTGTCTGAAAAAGTGAAATTGGCAAAAGGATCTTAAAAAGCAGCTCACATTTACGATCAAAAGAAATTCAAGAACATTTAAGAAACAAAGTCTATATAGGATGGAAAGGAATGGAAAATTCGCCCCAAGAACCCACACCAACCTTTAAAGAACTGCAGGCTTCACCTGCCTCATCAGTATTCATGATTCTACCATGGAGCAAAAATGCCAAAAATATATCTTGTTGGCCCCCAAGACTTTTGGACAATATTCTACAGACTGATGGGCCAAAAGTGACAATGAACTTAAACTGTGAGTGATTGATGGCTCTTTTTTGAAGAATCATTCACTATTTGCCAAGCTGCTACTTATTGAGTTGAGTTCACGGCCACCATACAGCGCTTGTATCTCAAACCTTTGTTCTCAAGCCAAAGCAAAATAAATTTGGCAGAACAACTGCTTTGGAAGGCGTGTACCATTGCAGCAAATCTTTCCTAACATTCAGCATAATGTATTTTGCTACAGTACGGATGTGTTCAGAATAATAGTGTTTGAAAAGAAGTTCAAAATCATTTTTTGACAAATGTAAGGATATGGGATGGCCAGCTCAATCCCCAGACTCAAATCCAATAGAGAAGTTGTTGAGTGACATCCAATATGGTGTTTCTGAGGTGAAACCAAGAAATGAAGAGGAATTGTAGAATTTTTAACTATACATGCTATCGCTATAACGATTTTTCGTTAAGTCTATTGAATCTCATTCCATTTTTTCCCTCATGTAGCCGTTGGGTGTCTGGATAAACCTTTTCAAGCAGCTATGGTAAGGTGGAGATGGATTGTAAATGTAGATGTAGTTTATTTGACTTCGTAACTCCATTTTACTTTGTAGTTATGGCATTTCCGATGTCATCATTTAAGAAGAAGAAGAATCACCTTTTATTGTCATGAACATGCATGCAAGCATGCACACGAAATGTGTTCTCTGCATTTAACCCATCACAGTGAACACCTACAAGTTAGTGGAACACACTGGAGCAGCTGAAGGGGTATTAGTGTCTTGCTCAAGGACACCACAGCCGTGAGTCTGGGGGGTGTTGGCGGATGGTCCAGTCGGGGTCTTGAACCTAGGTCCCCCACGGTGGCAGGCGATGATCTTAACCATTGGGCCACGGCTACCCTTTATAGACAATACCTGTGAGTTAATGGTGGTGGAAGCTAAGTCGATCTCTTAAGAGAATAGTGAGTATAATCAGCCCCAAGCAATGAACATTCTGCCATAACTTTGTTAGTTTAAGCCCACCGATCCTCCTCTAAAGCCAAAGGGAATGGAATCGCTGACCGTAATTACTAGAAAACCTTCAAACCGTGTCCCACATATTTTGCATTGAGCTTTCGCTCAAGCCTTTGGGGCCATGGACAGTTTTTCACTGCCTACTCAATAAATGTGTGAATTCACCTCTCTTAGGGAAGATGAAACAGATTGCATTTTCTATTATTCTTTCTGTCTGATGGGGAAAAAGAAACTTGGGGGTGTAGGTTTTTTTTCAACACAATTTCATGTCCTGTGGTCACAAGACTAAGGCAGATCAGACAGGTTTGGATGCAGTTAAACAAGCAGTTGGCTTCTGAGTTGCTGGGGGTGCAGTCAGTGGGGGGAGGGGAAGAGGTTCACACTACCCTCTTGGGTAACCTCTCGGAGCAGGGAGCACGTTGGCACACTCCAAATATTCCTTGACCTTTGAGTGTACTGCTGAGGCTCATGGAGCAGAAAGACGGCAAGCACGCCACAAGTTGAACAAACAAGATGGTGTGCCCTCAGGGTGTCATGACATACTGCAAATAACAGTGCAAATATTGTCAAAATAATGTGGGTGCACATCTCTGAAAGGCTATCGCTGTGACGATTGTGCCCATCCATTCCTGACACTGTAACTCATCAGGATGGAGTCACTGCAGGCTATGAATGCATTATCTCTGAGTTGACAATATCGATTTCAACACACGTTAAAGTCTGACAAATATCTGACATCTTTTGATTCGCTTGATTGATGGTAACACACCAGAATGTGTATTTTCTACTGTTTGTGATCAACATTCGCAAAGCCACTTTGTGTGCCAACATTGAGCCTGCAGTAGTACTACAACAAAATAAATGACTTCCCTTCTTTGGAAAGATGGTCTGACTGGTCCCTGGTGTCGGAGCCTCTCATTATTGCAGCATATGGATATCTGGACTAGACACTCACAAACAAGCCACATTAAGCACACACATCTGGGTTTTTTACATCTTTTCATAATTTTAACCAATTTTAAAATGACTGACCTGTAAAAGGCAGCATGGTACCCAGACTACCAGAAAATTCAAAGAAGAAGAAGTTATGCTAACTGTTATCTTATCCGGTAACTGCATTGCATTATTTTCAAAAAACAAAAAGGCTAACAAGGCATGTGGACGTAAACACTAAATGAGCAAAAGCCCAAAAAACAAGGTGCAAATTAACAAATAAACATGGGGAAACAAAACACTCACCAATACAAACAAAAGGGAATCTGACATGACAGGGCTCAAAAAACGTATGTTGACAATAAACCTGCATACACACGCTGAAAATGGAAAACAAAATGGAACTAAATGTAAGCAAATTGACCAAACAACGAGGCACACCTGGACAAGACACGAGTGGCTGTAGGGAACTGATTTGTAGACACAAGGAACAGGGCTAATGAAAACAGGTGGAAAGGAAATCCTAATGAGTTGACAAGACATGAACAAGGGACACAAAAAAATGAGCTATGAAACAAAACCAAATTTAAGCTAAACAAAGTCAACAAAAACACAGATCATGACAATTGAAATGAAATGAAATGCCTTTTATTCGTTCCAATATCCCCAAAAACACCACTATTTTTTAAATAGTTTTTATTAAGGATAAATAGCACTTTAATGTATAAAAACATAAAACATAATAAAAGATATTGTTATTAAATAAACTGGTTTCTATTAAGTGTAATTACTGCACATGCTTGTGCTGGGTGTGTGCCTATAAGGGGCCAAGTATGTGTCGTCAGGAGCTGAAGTCCGTTAATCTGCTTGTGACTGTCTGGGCGTGAGTTGTGGCCTACAGCAGCTCCTTTCGAGTGTTCTCATTTCTGTTTTTGACTGTTCAATTAACAGCTGAAAGTCCATTGGTTATGGCGCTCCTTTCTCGGGCATTACAGTACCTTAATTGTTTCATTTTTTTCTTTTCACTCCACTCGAGCAGCGGCATATCTGAAGTTCCTTCGTAACTCGAATTTTGGCTTGCAGCACAAAGCAAAAAATCTACCAAGTTATGCGTTGGGGCACTCATAAGTCAAGATCTGTCTGTGTCAGATTAAAATGGTGTTCTGTAAAACTTTGTTGGCTACATGTGAGATATCAGTACAACACTGTAAACCACAAGAAGATACTGTTAAATGATTGCCTCTTTGATAGTGACAATCAAAACTGAACATTATTATCTGTGTAAAAGCAAAAAGCAAAGCATGGAGAGTCTCTGTCGCCGAAATGAAGGAGTGCAGTCAGTGAATGTGGTGATCGATCGCTGCGAAGTCTCTCAAAATATCCACAGTTTCACATTCTCTTCTGAATTGCCGTCCATTTCGTCTTTTTGATGCAATCCGATTCTTCCTTGACAATCGCGCCATGTTTTTGTACTTCATTAAAAAGTAATATGGTACAGTATATTGTATGGGGAGCCACAAAACCCGATTTCTGTTGCAGGATGTTGGTAGATGGGTGTGAGTCGCCAACTATAATTTGTTCACGATGGTCCACTTCAGTGGCATTTGGCCGCATCGCTCTGTGTGCGGCGGGCCTAATGATGTCTATGTAATATAGCATTCAGTGGGTGTTGCGCCTTCATGCTATTGCAATTTGCTGCTGGCTACATATTGCCATTAAGGTACAAAATAGATGAGCTTGTTCTGATGCTTACAAATGACCCCTTTAAGATGAGTGTAAATCTGAGTGAGTGTTGTGTGCATTAAAAAGCCCTAATATTCACTGTGAAACCAATTACAAGAGCTGCTTCTGGCAACGTTCCCTCCCGTCTTTCCATTAAGTACAAAGTGTTCTCAGCACACTGTACTGTTACTGCTGCAGGTCTGTGTGACTTCAGCAAAGCTCCCTTGCTGCCACGCTTGGACATTTTGTAAATTACTTCCACAATGATGGCCTTGACGATGGCCTCAGCCCAGTTTATGACCATTGAAATCACATTCACTGATGATCAATGTCTGCCTTTAGCTGCATCTCCATGTCATAAAGTCTACATCACTGCTCCCAAAAGGGGGTCGTCTCGATCACATCTGTCACCAAAAGCACCTCCCTCCACTTGTACCCTTATTTCCCCTTACAGGTTATCTTGGGCCTGCTCCTGCCGCCGTCTATCTTGAGCCTGGAGTTCAAGAACAAGGACGAGATGTCGTACATGCCTCAGGACCAGGAGGCCTACTTGCAGGAGAAGGAGGAAGAGGAGCCAGAGAAGCCTGTCAAGGAGAAGGAGGAGGAAGACATGGAGTTCACAGTAAGATCTTACTGTGAGGCGCAGTACAACTCCGTGGTGAGAGAACCCACCTCAGCCCTGCATCTCAGAACCTGTGCACATATTTACGCATTAAGTAGTAATGTCCACAACAAGTGCAGTTTCATTCTGCCCGCAATGAGAATTCTTTGTACACACACACTCACACAGTACAAATATCCAAACACACACAACATGGCGAACTTTCCTGTTTCTCGTTGTCTAATCCAAGACATCGGTCGTGGAGTTGTAGCGTCTCTTGTGGGTTTTCCTCGTGAATGTTTCTCCTTCCATCGATTTCCTCCTCTGCCTTTCCCCGTGGTCCCTCTTGTTATCGCTTCCAATACGCCCCCCGTGCTCTTTCCCTCCCTCTCTCCGAGATGAGGTACAGTACAATGCTAGCTCTGGTGATGGCTTGCTGCAGCGGATCACTCCGCATGTGGGCTGCGGAGCATGGGCAGGCCCGAGGATTTGCATTTATGTAATTGTGCGTGCCTGCCGCTGCACATTTTAAATCATCCAGTCTAAGCGAGCACCTTCTCACAGCCATAGAGTCGCTCCATCGGCGTATATAGACTTGGATGCCAGGCAGCACTTGGACTTTTTCCAGTTCAATCTAATCAGTTCAGGAGATATATCAGGATCCAGTTTGTGCACGAAAATCAAGAGTGGAAATTGATTTGTAATTCGCAACCTGGATCTTATATTTTCCACTTAACTGATTGCATTGAAGTTGAGCATCTCTCAGCACCACTTTAACTATTTCCCATCTGCATTGAGGACAGCCAGCAAGCCGGCATAAATAAATGGACAATTGCACATGTGACCCAAGAAGAAACAAGGCGGTGGGTTATGTCCACACACACTCAGGTATTTAAATAAGTAAATAAAAGATTTACCCAATCCAGGGTACTGTCGACACTAATTGCAATCTCTCTACATATGAAAACACATTTGCAGGTTGCCAAATGCATGCCAAAACAGCATGGAGCAATATAACCCCAAACCACAAAGCCATTTTAACCAATCAGAAGCTAGAAGAAAGACATTAACAGAAAAGGCAATATTTCAATGGAGGAAAAGTGGAGTCATGTAGTAAGTCTTGTCAAAGGTTAAAAACAAGAATAGAAAAATACAAGTAAAAATGTCATAAAAACTGTGTGTAGGATGGGCAGAGAAGAACATACAGAAGATTAAAAACCAAAATGCCTGTGTTCATGTGGACATGACCTACAAGACACCTGCTCTTATAGGACACATTTGCAGTCCCGGCTTCTCACTGTAGAAATGCACCGCCAGATACTTAATGATAAATCAAGATTACATGTATGATCAAATAGTAGGGCTGTATAACACCAATATCTGCATTCAAAAGGTAATAATGCTCATTTCTATTTTTTCAAATATACACCGGAACCTTGTTTTTTGTGGTTAATCCGTTCTGAATTGTCTGACTAAAAGCAATTTGCACGAAACCCAAATCAATATTGCCCTTAGAAAATAATGTAAATCAAATTAATCCATTCAAGACACCCCAAACAATGAACAAAAAAATAAATAACAATTGTATTGAGAATAACTAGATTTTAACATAAAGAAAACATAAGTCACATTACTAAACCCGCCAAATAGGTTAGCAGACTCGCCGTGTTTGCTGCAGGTTGATGACATGACAGCTTAAACCTGAAGTTGCAAAAAAAATATTCAAACTATCATGTCAGCAACCTGCAGCATAGACAGGGAGTCTGCTATCCTGTTTGCCGGGTTTGACCACGTGACATACGCAGCGTTCGCGGGGGTAGTTGTGACATTAATTTCAGTCACCAGCAGAGGGTGATATTGCCCAAAGTGGCCTGCCTTTGAGATTGACAGAGATGGATGAATTATTCTGGTTAATTGTTATTCCATGATCACAATATAGACCAGGATACCGTGTTTTGATTAGTGGTGGCACATACAACGTATTCTTGAAAAAAAATGTGGGTTTACTTGCCCTTTAAACATCAGTGTTACCTTTATTGAAGACTCTTGATGGTGTATGAAAGACGCCGAGGAGGAGAGATGGAAAAAGAGAGGTTATTGTTTGGAAGGGTAATTCGCCATTACCATACTGTGGTACAAGTTCTTTCTTAAATTCTATAGTGTTTCCCAACTTCTTTATCACAGGCTTGGTACATTTTTGACTGAATGTTAGTTTGTTTAGCAGTAGTACTCAATAAATAAGCACAAATAAAACTTTCAAAATGCTTTCGATGAACGTGGGAGGTGATGCTCAGTGTCACCCACTGATGTGAGGAGGTGCTGCATCCTATAAACACAGCAACGTCTCACCATACTTTAGTTTGCTGACAGAATATAAAGTTAACAAAAATACGAACAGAGGAAACACTGAGCTAGGAGACTTCCGAGTAGCAAACAAAAGATGGGAAAATGGCCGATACGGCCATTATGCAATGCGGCATGATGTTACGCTCCCAAGCCCTCCAAGAAATCACTCAACTAAGTTGTGCATGAGATGCTTTGTGTCTCAATTCTAGGAAATAAGTAATCGAGCCACGTCGGCTGGCGAATGAGTCTTGTATGGACCATCTTCATCTTTACGAAAACTGAGCGGATGTAGGAAAAGTGGGACAAAATCTACGATGAAAAAAAATAGTTGAAAATTGAATATTATGAAAACCTGGGTTCCACTGATGATCTAATGTAGCAGAAATAGGAGGAATTATAGTGTGCAGTTCTTCTCCACTGCAAACTACAGCTCCAATAATAAAGATATTGTTAAAATGACTACCACTGTGACAGTGTTGATCTAAACTGAGCATTATTATCTTTTTACAACCAAAGTGTTTCATACAGCTGTTGTATTGGATCACATAAGATTGTGTAGGTGTACCTAATGAAGTGTCCAGTGAGTGTACAATATACTGTAAATTCAATGGATAAACTTCCTCAGAGCCCTGGTGTTGCTTTCACATGAAGACCATGACCCATAATAAGAATGGGAATCGTGACTCCTCTCTCATGGATTTAGGAATTGTGTCCCAGATGGAAACCAGATTTCAATGTCTTCCTTTTCCGTCTTCTATTTCTGTCCTCTTCTTGTCTCCTCTGGCCCGTCGTCCTGTTGTCTGAGACACAATCCATGAGTGTGTGTGTCTGTGTGTCATTGTGTGTCACCAGCCTTCACTCACCTCAAACACACATTTCACATTTTGGAATGATGACATTGCCTGTGCTTGCTTCCTTGGATATGACATGTTAATAAATGATGACATTGTGCCCTTGTCTAGAAAGTAACCATTTATCCTCTACGTGTGTTTATTCTCTTCTCTCTTATATCCAACTCTCTCATCCACCCGCTTGTCTTCCCTCTTCCTCCTCCTCTTCTGACGCATCACATTCTCCTCCCACTTTCTCCATCCCTTTATGCTTCCCTCCTCGTGGGATTTGCGTTCCCCCCTCAGGCAATGCTGGGGAAGGTAGCCACAGAGACATCCAGGAAGAAGGACGTTGAGGAGGTTCAGAACCGCCACCGCCTCATCCCCTTGGGACGCAAGATCTACGAGTTTTACAACGCTCCCATCGTCAAGTTCTGGTTCCATACGGTCAGTTTGTGGTCCACAAACAAACAGCAATGTACTCCGTTCCTGCGTGGGGCTCTCTGATTCTCGAGCAGCTTCGATTTCTGGTTGCATTTACCTCCTCAGTGCCGCCAGCTTTATTACTTCCTGCTCTGTCATTTCTCAGCTTCACTGGGATTGGAAAGTTTAGGCATGGGGGAGACTAGTGAAGAGTGTGGGCCACAACATTAGGTACACCTGCACATTCTAATGAGATCTAGTAAGAGCTGTATTTTTTTTAAAGCCTTTTTGAAAGATAGTAATACAATAGAACCATTAAAGTTGATTGCCCCTGAGGTCGTACAGTTGCAAATTCAAACTCTAAATTCGCACTAAACTTTAGTGAGTGTGGGCATGTTTTGCTTTTATCGACTCTTCTGCCCTGCAAACAAATAAAACAAAACCCCCCAAAATATTATTTGAAATGCGTATTTGTGTGACTTTGTGGCCGTGATTGCTCATTTAATCTTTTCTATATATTTTCTTAAATTACCTTGTGTTAGCTTTCTTTTAAGATATGTCACTGTTTATGCTTCGTCTTTCTTCCTATTTCCCACCTCCGGCTATTTACTTTCCTCCGTCTTCTTTTGTGAATTTTATTAATGCTCTTGTGTGGTCTTCTCTGGCTTACCGTTAATGTTGTATACTCCTTAGCACTGTGATAGAAGTTTTCCAACACAACCAACTATCACTTTACACAGATCGTTTTACCAATTTACCAGTTTTATGTCGATAGAAGAGAAATTTGACTAATACTGAATAATACCATAATGTCTGACAGCAAGATGGATTTTGTGCTCATCTTTTTCCTTCCACACGAGGCCTAACTTCAGATTTGAATATGATTTCCTCTGTTCTGTATTGTGGTGAACCACAGTCCACATTCCAAGTGCCGTAAAAATCAAATCAGTCAGTTGACGACGGATGTTAATAGCACAGCCGGAGGAGACACATAATGGACGTTTTCAGGCCAAGTGTGCAGGTATTGCAATGAGTGTCACGACATCAAATCTCTATTTTGAGCGATAGTGTCCCTCATCAAGTGAGGAGTCACAGCAGCCAGCACCAGTTAGTGGTTGATGAAGCGGGCCAATCACATACTCATCTCACTCTATTTAAGGTGGCTATCTTGCGATGTGTTAGCATTTCATCAATTAAAGAATGAATCAATCCATCAAAGAAGTAGCGCCGGATTATAGGGCAAGATGTAACATTTTTATCCATGTCTTGCCGTGTTTGTCACTCACATTGCTGTCTTGCTATATACAGGTATGTAGGAAAAGCAACTGTTAGCGTGTTACCATTTTGTGTTACCATTTTATCAATTCGCAAAGTATCTATTGCTCCATTAGAAACGGTACCTAAATACAGGAAAATATGTCAATTTTTGATCGGTCTGTCTTGGTGCTTTTAATATTAGCATTTCATCAATTATTAGAAATAGCACTTGAATACAGTCTCTTATCAGTCTCTTTTGGCGCTTTCGTTACTCACATGGGTATTTTGCTATCTGTTAGCATACCAACTGCTAGCATGTTAGTATTTGATACAATATGTTTGTGATGTGCGCAGTGAAGACTCACAGGTAACTGAGCAACGACAGTCTTACTTTGCTATTCGCCCTCCACTTACAGAAAGAATAGAACAACGATTTTAAAAAAATAAACATTATAAATAACATGAATAAAAGAAAGGGGGGGTAGCAACAATTGAAAAACTGAAATTTTTTAGTCATAGGTTAGTTAGTGAAAATTTTTTATATAATGTGCAAATGTTTTCTCCGAGCACTCCGGTTTCCTCCCACATCCCAAAAACATGCATGGTAGGTTAATTGACAACTCTAAATTGCCCGTAGGTGTGAATGTGAGTGCGAATGGTTGTTTGTTTGTTTGTATCTGCCCTGCGACTGGCTGGCAACCAGTTCCGGGTGTACCCCACCTCCTGCCCGATGATAGCTGGGATAGGCTCCAGCACGCCCGCGACAGTAGTGAGGAGAAGCGGCACAGAAAATTGATGGATGGATGGATGTGGTTCAAAGATTGTGATGTAATTTGTTCAGGTGTCTCATGGCGTGTTGGTAGAAGCTGTTTTTTAGTCTTGTTGTTCTGGGTGTGGGCCTGCGACGCTCCTGTAGCGTTTGCCAGTTTGAAAAGTGTGTAGTTGACATGTGCCGTCTCTGATAATGTTCTGTGCCCTCTTTGTGGCGCAGCTGTCTATAGGTCTACTGTATGTGGTGTTGTGGTGTGAAGGCTACTCCACAGACGTGTAGTGCAGTTTTAATGACACTCAGGTCTGCCTTCCTTTCCTGTACGGCACAGTTCTCATACCATACTGTGATGGAGTATGTCAGGATGCTTTCCACTTTGATCATTGATCATTGGAAATGATAAACCTGAATATAGGGCAAGACGTAAAATCATTCTCAATTTATCTCGGGGCTATTGTTTCATAGTTTGCTATCTTGCTATGTTTTATCTTTTTATTATACTGTTTGCATATTTTAGCATAGCGACTCTTAGCAAGTTAGCATTTTATCCATTGTCATTTGAAATGGTACCTGAATAAAGGGCAAGATGTAACACCCTTATCATATGCCCTAATACTTCCTCTGCTCATATTGCTTACCATCTTGTTAGCAAGAGAGCTGCTAGGATATTAGCATTGTATCAATTCTCAGCATTTTCTTTCCGCTACAGATGGCCTACGTGGGCTACCTAATGTTGTTCAACTACATTGTCCTGGTCAAGATGGACCTGTGGCCTTCCCCTCAAGAGTGGATCGTCATCGCTTACATCTTCACAAATGGCATTGAGAAGATGAGAGAGGTACTCCTCACGTGCACATTGATGCAACACATGCACAATTACAGTACGTTCAAATAATCACTTCTGCCCACTGAACTGATGACACAGTGATGCTTAATTCAGGAAGGTGTGTGGCCGGTGACTGAAGCTTAGCATTACGTCCATGTCATCAAACAGTGAATGATAAATAGAGAAAACGAGACGAGAAGAGGCAAGAGAACAGAAATGGGGTCAGGAGGCTATTGAGGACATGTTGCAAAATAAACCAAAACGAATAAAGAGGAAAATTGAACAGTGTAGACAAATGAAACTGCAATGTGTTAGGTTGTGGCTTGTTTATCTTGTTAGTGTATGAAAAGCATTCATCATGCTGTCACCTACCTTTGTTGAACAATGCCTCTAAATATGTGAACTCACACTGCCCTCTATTGGCAGTGCTTCTGCAATGCATTATAATCACACTCGTCGCGACAATCCAATTGGTTCCAGATGTATTACATTACGCATGTTATTGTGGCGGTAGTGTCAAACTGAGAATTATCTTTCTCAAGTGGGTATATTTACTTTGTGTCTTCCCATTTCAGTCTCACATTAATGTATTTACCTGCAATTCTTTTCTCACACATTTCAGCATCCTCCTCTGGTATCCCTTCCCAGATCTAATTCCTCTCAAACCCTCTTCTAGATCCTTATGTCAGAGCCAGGGAAGTTGTTACAGAAGGTCAAGGTGTGGCTTCAGGAGTATTGGAACATCACAGACCTCATGGCCATCCTCATATTTTCTGTCGGCATGGTTCTGCGTCTCCAGGATCCCCCGCTCATGAGCTATGGACGGGTCATCTATTGCGTCAACATCATCTACTGGTACATCCGGCTGCTCGACATCTTTGGTGTCAACAAGTACCTGGGTCCCTATGTGATGATGATTGGCAAGATGGTGAGATGTAGCTGGAGCGTGATCTCCTTTCGTGTTACGTGACATAAGGGTCACGGATTTGCATAATTACAAAATGTGTCATTTGTATGGCGTGCTGAGGCAATACTAATTGAGCCTCTAAGCTTGATGTGAAAGAGATCAGAACTTGTGACACACACCTTTCAAGACAAAACTGTTTGAAGTTGTTTTTGTGGTGATTATGTGGTCCTTTACATCAGCTCTCTTTGATAACACAATCAGCAATTAGAGAGGGTATGGAACAACTTTGTCAGGTAATTGGCGTATACTCTATGATGTGGTGGTTGCCTTGAAATCAAAGCAGTTCAGATGAAACACAGAAGCAACGCAAGGTTCTGAATTCATTTAAGCCATAATTAACCTGGCACGCCAGATGGTTTTTGGGAAAGAGCCAGTAAAACCTTTGAAGAAGGCACACACACACAAAACTTGTAAGGTCATTTCGAAGACATTGTAGGCTGGAATCAGATTAACAAGTACAAGCGTGAACTACACAGTGCTAACTTTGAAAATCCGCTAGTATCTATTTTTCAAGCCACTTGGCAGAAGTGTGAAAACATCATATCCAGAAAAGGAAGATCTGAGCAGTATGTAATAAACCTAAAATAAAATGCATGCATGACAATTTTAAGGAAGTGGAGAGGAAAGCTTTTTTTTGCGTAAACATTGTGCTTTTTAACATTCCTACTTGTCATCCAAGTGTAAAAAGTTAAACGTTGTATCATAAAACATGAAATGGCATGATGCAGTATCAAACATGCAGTGATGTTTACATAGTGATCGGAGCCCTGCAGCAAATAGCGCAAATCCGTGAGTAACTGAGGATGATGAAATGGTTTGTATATGCCGATAGATGCCACAATATGGCAGCAATGTGGAAACAAAACACTTCAACATACTTCCTTGACACCAAGATCCCAGCAAATGGCACAAAAACAGAGAATGGGTGGGTGTTTTAAGCGGATAAGAGAGGATAGATCCCCTCAAAATGAATCAATCAATGAATCAGAGAAAAGGCAAAATCGAGTTCATTGTGTACCATTCGTAACGATGAATCGTAGGTCGGGGCTATCATAAAACTGAGGACATCCTGTCCAGTCAAAGTTGGGTTAATCTTAAATGGAACACGTTTGGGACGACCAGAACCCTTCCTAGCGCTGGCCGTCCAGCCAAACTGAGCAATGGGTGGAGAAGAGCCTTGGTGAGAGAAGTGAAGAAGAACCCAAAGATCACTGAGCTCCAGAGACACAGTTGGGAGATGGGAGAAAGTTCTAGAAAGTCAACCATCACTGCAGCCCTTCCATCAGTCGGGGCTTTATGGCAGAGTGGCCCCACGGAAGCATCTCCACAGTGCAAGACACATCAAAGCCCGCATGAAGTTTGCTAAAAATAAAAAAAACACCTGAAGGACTCCAAGATTGTGAGAAATAAGATTCTCTGGTCTGATGAGAACAAGATAGAACTTTTTGGCCTTAATTCTAACATTCTAAGCGATATCTGTGGAGAAAACAAGGTACTGCTCATAACCTGTCCAATACAGTCCCATCAGTAAAGCATGGTGGTGGCAGCATCATGCTGTGGGGGTGTTTTTCAGCTGCAGGGACAGCACAACTGGTTGCAATCGAAGGAAAGATGAATGCGGCCAAGTACAGGGATATCCTGGACGAAAACCTTCTCCAGGATACTCATGACCTCAGACTGGGCCGAAGGTTCACCTTCCAACAAGACAATGACCCTAAGCATACAGCTAAAATAATGAAGGAGTGGCTTCAAAACAACTCTGTGACTGAATGGCCCAGCCAGAGCCCTGACTTAAACCCAATTGAGCATCTCTGGAGAGACCTGAAAATGGCTGTCCACCAATGTTCACCGTCCAAGCTGACAGAACTGGAGAGGATCTGCAAGGAGAAATGGCAGAGGATCCCCAAATCCAAGTGTGAAAAACTTGTTGCATCGTTCCCAAAAAGACTCATGGCTGTTTTAGCTCAAAAGGGTGCTTCTACTAAATACTGAGCAAAGGGTCTGAATACTTAGGGCTGTGTGATATTTCAGTTTTTCTTTTTTAATAAATCTGCAAGAATTTCCACAATTCCGTTTTTTTCCTGTCAAAATGGGGTGCTGTGTGTACAGTAATGATGAAAAAAATGAACTTAAATGCTTTTAGCAAATGGCTGCAATATAACAATGAAAATTTTAAGGGGGTCTGAATACTTTCCGTACCCACTGTAGAGTGTTCACTTTAACATTTGTATGAGTTTAGATGGGAGGGGGAGAGAGAACTGAAAGAATTGCTATTGCCTAAGTAGTCCAACAATCCATCCATGTTCTATGGCATCATTAAGGTCACGGGTGAGCTTGGCCTATCCCATCTGATTTTGGGTGAGAGGCGTGGTCCACCTTGGAATGGTTGCCAGTCAATCGTAGGGCACATACAGACAAACAACCATTCACACTATCATTCACACCTATGGACAATTTAATATCTTCAATGAACCTATCATGCATGTTTTGGGAATGTGCGAAAAATACCCAAAGAAAACCTACGCCAACACAGGGAGAACATGCAAACTCCACACAGAGAGGCCAAAATTCGAACGTGGCACCTCAGAACCGTGCAGACGTTAACCATTAGCCCACTGTGCTGCCATAGAGGATCTTGGGTGCTAATTCTGATGAATGAATATACATATTAGGCTTAACAAAGGCTTTAAGATGATTGACTGCATGGTTAACTAAGGACTAATGGTTCTAAAGGAAGTATGGTAACGTCGTTCATCACTTTAGGAGTGATAGAGTGGCTGATTGAATATTTAGCCGAGGTTTAAGCCTTAAGTAAATTAATTAAAAGTTTGATCGATCTACCGAAGCTCCGAGTGAAATGAGAAACATGAAGTGCAAAAGAAGGCAGTCATTAATCAAACTCTTGCTTCAGACGTGTGGTTGACGCCACATGGTTCACTGTGTGCCCTTCCGTAAAAATCCTCTTTTCTTTCTTCCCTTCTCTTTTTGAACCGCTTTCTTCCTTCTCTCCACTTCTCCTCTTCCATCAGATGATCGACATGATGTACTTTGTGATCATCATGTTGGTGGTCCTAATGAGCTTTGGGGTGGCGCGGCAGGCCATCCTCAACCCCAACGAAGACCCGTCCTGGATGCTGGCACGGAACATCTTCTTCATGCCGTACTGGATGATCTACGGGGAGGTGTTTGCTGACCAGATTGACCGTAAGTTCACAACCAAGAACTAGCAAGCAAGCAGTAGATGTTTTTTGTTTTTTTCCTCAGAGCAGAATTTGGAACTCGGATTCTACAAGTATAAAAGATACTGCTTGACTGTACATGATGGAAAACAATCAAATGCTGTTTCTGTGCCACAAACTGTGCATTTTCTGTCAAGTTATACATCAGTCTTTCATTTTGGTATTAGTTTGTCTTAGTCTTTGATTGTTAATGTCGCCATAGAGAAACATAAACACATCCTGTAGTATCGACTGTGATCGGTCTGTTCAAGACTGCATTTGTGTGCTGTTCCTTTTGTGAATATGTTTGGTTGTCCATTATGGGAGGAGTGGCCCAAAGAGAAGAGATCTGAAATAATGTTTTCATTCTGTCTTTCAGATATTCATAGTAGGAAGTTACAGCACAGGCTGAATGAAAAACTCTGGCTGGTCGAAAATTACTTACGAACTCTCGGAACCTGGCGTAGTAGTGGTGCATCCCACATTGCCCAGTGCTCTCAAAATTCCAGTAAATCTACTCAATATAGATTTCATAATGACATTGACCTTAATTCCCCGCCCTGCTTCATCATCCTCACTTTACCTCCACGCCGTGCCCACTTTTACCACTAGAGGTCAGAAGTGTGCATGCAACACCACACACTTGGTTGAAGTTGCCCTGATTGGTGTCTTGGGTCAGCTACTGCATAATAATACAGGATATCCCAAAAATGTTGACATTTGGCATGTGAATGTCGGAGCAAGAACTTCAAAAAATTCAAAGATTAACAATCTAAATTCTGGCACCATATTCAAACAGATATACACTTTATAACCAATTTCACGACAATTTTGCCTGAATTTTATCCGCATAAAGGAACATGAACAAGAGTGGTAGCTAGTGTACTGTGATTTTCTGTTTAACCCTGAACAAAACATAAAACAAAGTTTGTCCACATCTATCAATCTGAGATCATATTAGTAAGAATGTGCTATGTTATTAAACTATGAAATTTTGTCAACACTTTTGGGACACCCTGTATTATACCAAATGCAAGATTAGGACTTGATGATGTAAATATTTTGAATATTTGGCCTACTTGTAGTTTGACCGAAGGCCACCTCCTGTCTGCAACTTTACCCGTCACTGGCTGCTTTATAGCCATTATTACATGGCAGTAACACTTTTTAAATAAGGTGTTTCACTGTCTGTCATGGTTGCTTTTTTTCTTCATTTCAACAGCAAGGGGAACTATCAAAGTTGAAACTTACTGATAGTCCCTTGATGTTTCTTGCCATCGGTTTGAAGCCGTCACTTTAAAAAGATTGACTGGAAGAAGTGCCGTTGCCATGTCAAACTTATCAGTCACACGAGCCACACATCACCCTCCCTCACTGCTGACTCAGCTTCTTGCTAGAGGCACGCAGCATAAACCAGACTGAAAAATGAGATGCATAAATAAGCAATTCAGTGCATCATGATCAGCCACCCGTCATTATGTGTAAACTGTTTTTTCACGTGGTTCAGTTGTCAGAGTTCTTGATTTTGAGCGTGCAAAATTTTCAAAGTAGACAATTACTTCAGTTCTCTGTCTTTGGGCTACATTGTGTGAACAATTGAACGTCGAACAATGACGAGCATGACTAGAATGAATACTTAAAGGCAAACAAACCAAGAACCGAGGCTGATTGTTCCGCTGGTAATCCACAGCAACTGAACCATCACAGATGGAAAAAACACTCAATGTATCTTAAATACATTCCAAAGCAGCCATCGAGTAACGCTATGGCTGAGCTACCCCAGATGTGACAATATATTTGAAACATGAACAATGTGTTTAAATATATTGTGACTACTGTGCGTTAAAACGTGACGAACGTGTGTTTGTTTGTTCCCTGCACACTCATTAAGAGAAGCATAAAATAAACATATGCTTCTTGTTTGTTTGCAAAGAAAATATGAATTTTGTGTTTTTTCAGTTTTTTCTTGAGTTCTGCTTGCTTTTGTCACCTTTAAGATTATGGCCATGTTTTGCTTAATTGTTATTTAATTTTTCTGTGTCCTATCCACTTTTGCTCTATTGATGTCATATGTCAGCTTTCTGTACATTTACTTTTTTTTCTTTCATTTGTTGTGCAGCTCCCTGTGGGCAGAACATCACCACTGAGGATGGAGTGGTGGTTTCTTTGCCTCCATGTAAGACAGGCGCCTGGATTGTCCCAGCCATCATGGCCTGCTATCTGCTGGTGGCCAATATACTGTTGGTCAATCTCCTCATCGCTGTGTTCAAGTACGTATGACACCCTGACCTATCTTGTCCATGTTACAAGTAGATCGTCACTTTTTTAATATTACAATATTTCGGACGGATGCCCTGCAATTGACTGCTGAGCAGTCCAGAGTGTACCTTGCCTCTTGCTTAAAGTCAGCTGGGATAGGCTCCAGTTGCCCTAATTGGCTCAACGGTATAGAAAATGAATGAATTAATATTACTGTGTACAGTATGTAGCCCTAATGTTTAGACTTCAAGATAAATTTAAAAAGATAACTTGAGTGTTTGCTTATAGTATACGGTACCGTTTTAAAGTGTGGCTACCTCAAACATCTTATTTCAAATATCTTTCAAAGTATGTAGTGCCGGTCATCAAATACAGGGTGTCCCAAAAGTCACTATACACACTATCCATGGCAAGTTTCTCGACTTCAGTTTGTTCAAAAGCTTCAAGCGAATGATTATGATGATACATTATTTACACAGACATACAATTCCTGCGTGTATGCACGTGTGTCTTTTACATAAGATGTTGATAGTTTCTGTTGAAAAAATTGAGATAATCTTTATATAATAATATATATATACGTGTATATGTGTGTGTGTGTGTGTGTATATATATATATATATATATTTATATATATATATATACACACACATATTTATATATGTGTGTGTGTGTATATATATATCTGTGTGTGTGTGTGTAAATATATGTACGTGTGTGTGTGTCTATATATGTGTATGTACGTGTATATGTGTATATATGCGTGTGTATATATGTGTATATATGTATATGTGGGTGTATATATGTATATATATGTAATATATATATATATATATATATATATATATATACACACACACACATACACACACACAGTGGGTAATGCAGTGCTATGGGGGGCACAAGCCAGTGCAAACTGCAGGCCGGTCCCAAGTCCGGATAAATGCAGAGGGTTGCGTCAGGAAGGGCATCCGGCTTAAAACTTTGGCAAACAAAGCTAATCTAAAGAATTCCATACCGGATAGGTGGTGGCCCGGGTTAACAACGTCCGCCCCCGACACCGTTAACCTGCAGGGCGCCGGTGGAAATTCAGCTACTGTGGGTCGAAGACGAAGGAGAGGTGGAAAGCGGGTTCTTCGGCGGAAAGAGAAGAGTAAAGCACAGAGCGTAGAATTGAATGTGGGGACTTTGAATGTTGGGACTATGACAGGAAAATCTCGGGAATTGGTTGACATGATAATTAGGGGAAAGGTTGATATATTGTGTGTCCAGGAGACCAGGTGGAAAGGCAGTAAGGCTAGAAGTTTAGGGTCAGGGTTTAAATTATTTTACCATGGTATAGATGGGAAGAGAAATGGAGTTGGGGTTATTTTAAAGGAAGAGCTAAGAATGTCTTGGAGGTGAAAAGAGTATCAGATCGAGTGATGAGGTTGAAACTTGAAATTGAGTGTGTTATGTATAATGTGATTAGCGGCTATGTCCCACAGGTAGGATGTGACCTAGAGGTGAAAGAGAAATTCTGGAAGGAGCTAGACGAAGTAGTTCTGAGCATCCCAGACAGAGAGAGAGTCGTGATTGGTGCAGATTGTAATGGACATGTTGGTGAAGGAAACAGGGGTGATGAAGAAGTGATGGGTAAGTACGGCATCCAGGAAAGGAACTTGGAGGGACTTTGCAAAAAGGATGCAAATGGCTGTAGTGAACACTTTTTTTCCAGAAGAGGCAGGAACATAGGACGACCTACAAGATGGGAGGTAGAAGCATGCAGGTGGCTTACATCTTGTGCAGACGATGTAATCTGAAGGAGTTTACAGACTGTAAGGTAGTGGTAGGGGAGAGTGTGGCTAGACAGCATAGGATGGTGGTGTGTAAGATGACTCTGGTGGTGGGGAGGAAAATTAAGAAGACAAAGGCAGAGCAGAGAACCATGTGGTGGAAGCTGAGAAAGGAAGAGTGTTGTGCAGCTTTTCGAGAAAAGATGAGACAGGCTCTCGGTGGGCAGGAGGAGCTTCCAGAAGACTGGACCACGACAGCCAAGGTGATCAGAGAAACAGGCAGGAGAGTACTTGGTGTATCTTCTGGCAGGAAAGGAGAGAAGGAGACTTGGTGGTGGAACCTCACAGTACAGGAAATCATACAAGGAAAGAGATTAGCTAAGAAGAAGTGGGACACTGAGAGGACCAAGGAGAGGCGAAAGAATACTTTGAGATGCGACGTAGGGCAAAGGTAGAGGTGGCAAAGCCCAAACAAGAGGCATATGATGACATGTATGCCAGGTTGGACACTAAAGAAAGAGAAAAGGATCTCTACAGGTTGACCAGACAGAGGGATAGAGATAGGAAGAATGTGCAGCAGGTTACGGTGATTAAGGATGGGAATGTGTTGACTGGTGCCAATAGTGTGCTGGACAGATGGAAAGAATACTTTGAAGAGTTGATGAATGAGGAAAATGAGAGAGAAGGAAGAGGAGAAGAGGCCAGTGTGGTGGGCCAGGAAGTGGCAATGATTAGTAAGAGGGAAGTTGGAAAGCCATTAAAGAGGATGAAAAATGGAAAGGCAGTTGGTCCTGATGACATTCCTGTGGACATATGGAAGCATCTAGGAGAGGTGGCTGTGGAGTTTTTGACCAGCTTTTTCAACAGAATTCTAGCGGGTGAGAAGATGCCTGAGGAATGGAGGAAAAGTGTGCTGATGCCCATTTTTAAGAACAAGGGTGATGTGCAGAATTGTGGGAACTATAGAGGAATAAAGTTGTTGAGGCACACAATGAAATTATGGGAAAGACGAGTGGAGGCTAGACTCAGGACAGAAGTGAGTATTTGCGAGCAACAGTATGGTTTCATGCCTAGAAAGAGTACCACAGATGCATTATTTGCCTTGAGGATGTTGATGGAAAAGTACAGAGAAGGTCAGAAGGAGCTACATTGTCTCTTTGTGGATCTAGAGAAAGCCTATGACAGAGTACCCAGAGAGGAACTGTGCTACTGCATGCGGAAGTCTGGAGTGACAGAGAAGTATGTTAGACTAATACAGGACATGTATGAGGGCAGTAGAACAGTGGTGAGGTGTGCTGTAGGTGTGACAGACGAATTTAAGGTGGAGGTGGGACTGCATCAGAGATCAGCCTTGAGCCCCTTCCTGTTTGCAGTGGTGATGGATAGGCTGACAGATGAGGTTAGACTGGAATCCAGCTGACGGTCATAAAGATTCTCAAGCTTGCGCTGAACTGTAGTCAGGGACAAAAAAACTTCTTGCCATGCGTCTATTTGTTATATTCGGAATGTCACGTGACCAAACCTAGAAAACAGTTTAGCAAACTTGTATGCTGCAATAACTAGCATAACTACAGGTTGATGACATGATGGTTTGAGCCCAAACTTGCTAAAACGTTGTTTTCTTTATGGCTGGTGTCTTCGGACTAAAGTTAATTGTGTATGTCATTTATTTATACAAATATGATATATGTAAAAACAAGCAAAGCCTAAAAATTGGATATTGTCATCTTTGGTAGCTCTTAAAGATATCCTGTGTAAAACAAAAGACAGTGTAGACGTTTAATATTTCTACAGATGGCTTTGTCCCAGACTGCTGCCATAAGACTCCGCCAGTCACCTAAACTTGAAGGAAGTGCTTTGACCTGTTTTGCCGTATGCGGAAATCGGTTATGCATTACCCCTCTTTTGCAATGCTGTTCCTATGTCAATTGGTAAGCCATGGTCAAGCCAATGATATGCTTACAAAGACTTTATAACCTAAGCTGTGAAATGCTGATGGCCTCTGATGATACCTGAAATGATATAGAAAAAAAGGAAGTGTATAGTGACTTTTAGGATAGCCTGTATTGGACTAAAAGCCCTCACTCAAAGTGTGAAGAAGATCGCTGCAGTCAGATGTATTTCAACATGTCAGTTGTCAGGTCGAGTCAGTTTTATTTATATAGTGCTAATTCACTACAGATGTTATCTCAAGGAACATTTCACGATACTCTTGAAAATGAACTGATGTTTACTGCCCTAATGATCTAATCATCATCATCCTGCTATGATTGTGTTATCATAGCAATACATTCTTCGAGGTGAAGTCCATCTCCAACCAGGTTTGGAAGTTCCAGCGCTACCAGCTCATCATGACCTTCCATGAGCGCCCGGTCCTTCCTCCTCCACTCATCATCTTTAGTCACATCACCATGGTGCTCAAGCACCTGTGTTGTCGCTGGCGCAAGCATGATGATGACGAGAGGGATTATGGACTGAGTAAGTGGCGATGAAGTACTGATGTTTTGAAGAAAAAAAACGGAACGTTTTTGTTTTAAATGTGCTAGGAGGGTGGGGTAACTGCCTTGCCCAGGGGCACCTCGAGAATAGTAAGGAAGTAGACTAGCGTCTTTCTCACAACTAGTTACCGTTTTCCATTGTTTTAGTCCTTAAAGATAAGCGCCTGTCATCCCACCATTTTTGTGGCGTGTTAATGAGACAGGAGTTTTCATCTCAGTGGGGTCGCCATGCCCACTGAGCTTTGCTGGAAAGCAATCCAGTTCTGACATCACATCACAGTGCAAATCTTCATTAAGTGTCAACATTTACATAATTATGACATTAAAGGTCTTACCTTGTTGCTCAAGACATCAGCCACTTAAAACTTTACACTTTCTAATAGTTCATTGATATGCCGCTGTTGTAACACCCGCAAACGTTTGTCTTTCGCAGAGCTTTTCATCACAGAGGATGAGTTGAAGAAGGTCCACGACTTTGAGGAGCAGTGTATAGAAGAATATTTCAGAGAGAAGGATGACCGATTCCACTCATCTAATGACGAAAGGATCAGAGTCACTTCGGAAAGGTTTGCCTATTTTATGAACAAGGTTACATTTTGTGTTCTGTCAACATTAGAGTAAGGATGTTATCAAATATTCCTGTAAATGTAATATGGGTATGCGTAATAATTTATTAATGAATCATTACTAATTGAACGGAAATAATTGACCACTTTGCAGCAACTAGTAGAGGCGCTTTTGATTTAGTCTTAACTAAATCAGCGATTAGCGAGATTTTATTAGATTTGTTTTCTTTTTAGCAGCTTCCGTAGTTCAAAGTTCATCCCGTTGACGTGCCCTGTGTACGCTAACCACTTTTTTTAAGACCCCTCTCGTGACTATTTTTCAAAAAAGCAACTTGCGACTAATTCCTGCTAAGAAACAGACAATATGAGCAGAATCAATTTCCCAGTGACAAGAGCCAAATGGAAGGCAATCATGGAGTCAATCGCACTGAACATTGTCAGTGACACTGAATATTGTGATTGTCATTTTCTTTTTCTTTGAGCGCAGGAGGAAAAAACAATGAAAATTGGAAATAAATTTTTTGTGAAAATAATCGAGATTTTATTTTGAGGAGGGCTGCACGATATTGGAAAGAAATCCATCCATCCATCCAATTGGATGGATTGGTTGCCAGCCAATCGCAGGGCACATACAAACAAACAACCATTCATGCCTACGGGCAATTTAGAGTCTCCAATTAATGCATGTTTTTGGGATGTGGGAGGAAAACGGAGAGCCCGGAGAAAACCCACGTAGGCACGGGGAAAACATGCAAACTCCACACAGGCGGGACCGGGGATTGAACCCCGGTCCTCAGCACTGTGAGGCTGACGCTCTAATCAGTCGGCCACTGTGCCTATTGGAAAGAAATGAATTATGTAATTGTTTTCATTTTTTGAACAGCAATATATATTTTGCCAGTGGCATTTTTGATATAGCCGCCCAGGTTGACATTCTGTGGGGGGTGGTACTCGCCCACCCTCCCTTTACGATTGGCGAGAAGTGTGCAATTGACAGTCAGCGCACATGGCACATACACTTAAAAATGCTGTTTTGAGAATAAACCAAAACAAAATCTCAGGGGGGCGCACTGGATGGGCGTCGCATACGGTGCGTTGACTTGGACAGCATTTTTTCCCGGAGGCAAATCACTGCCAGACTAGTTTCATTCTGAAGAGCTAAATGGGAAATGCAGCAGTTGTACATTCTTTCCTGTGTCCTAATTCGTAGTTATCATACAAGGAGATAAGTATAAAACGCTCTGTGCTGCTCCGTGTGTTGTGTTATAATTTACCGTAACATGGGTGCTAATCTTATTAGCATGTCCAAACAGGTCCCTCTGCTGGTCACTGTTAATATTACATTTGATTTACTGTATATAACAGCACACCAACATCGCTGCAGACCCTTGCACACATGTACAACGCGATAACGATGCTCAAACAAAATATTGTGCCGCCCTCATTTTGAGGCCATACTGTATCACACAGGCCCAGTGTAAAGAAGAAAATGGCATCTGCTATAGAAAGTTCAGCTACATCCTCACTGTTTTCCAACTTCTTCAACAAAACAGGAGTATAATAACAACAATTAATCATGATAACAATTAATTGAAGAATTGATAGTTCATTTTCCCCATGATCAATCAAGAAAATGTCCCATACGTACTTCTTACTGATATATATTTTCATAATTACTGTTGTCAGGGTGGAGAACATGGCGATGCGTCTTGAGGAAGTCAATGAGAGGGAGCACTTCATGAAGGCCTCGCTGCAGACGGTTGACATTCGCCTAGCACAAATGGAGGAGCTGATCGGACGAATCGCAGTGGCCTTGGAGCGTGTAACGGGTGTCGAACGCGGGGAAGTCAACAAAGTTCGATCTCGGACGTCGTCTGACTGTACTGACTCGGCATACATCCTCCGCCAAGGAGAGTGTCCAGACGCGGCCTACATTCTTCGCCAAAGCAGCTTCAATAGCACAGAGGGGAACGCGTACCGCCTGCAGGAAGCGCTCGAGTGCACCGCCGAGGGCTCCATGTCCCCTCCGTCTCCCACCAGCATGGCGCCACGGACGAGAAGCCATTCGTTTTACGTTGGAGGCGGTCGCGGCATCGAACGTGCGAGTGGCGCCGAACGGGTCGACAGCTTTTTCAAAGAGCGTTCGCTTAGTCTCCATCGAGCCAACAGCTCGCAATCTGTGTCGTCGTCTGCCGCCACCAAAGAGTCTAAGCCCCTGCCACTGGCGACGCTGTCTGTCTCCCAGCAGCACCGTCCATCGTCATGCATCGATATCTATGTCTCTACTTCTGAGGAGGTGGTACCCGCAGAGGTTTTTCTGAATCCACTGCGTGGGGTCCCGCCCCTCCATAGAGAAGCGTCAGTGCAGTCTGAGATCATCGAGACGGTGCTGCCGGGAGGCCGAGACTTCAGCAGCGCCACCACCAGTGGTTTGGGCGACAGGCACTCGGAGGGCGGTGCGGGTAGCAACGGGACAGCCGCAGCCATGTTTGACGACAGCGCGGCGGCTGATTTGTCCCTGTGCTCAGCCCACCTGTTACCTGACACCACCATTCCCCCTTGGGACGCAGACCCGTCGCCGCCCCCCTCGGCTGGACCGTTGGAGCGCTCGAAGAGCAGCCGCCTCCTCTCCACAGTGGGCACATCCTTCCTGGAAGAGCCTCCTTTGGTCAAGTCCCACAGCCTCATGTTCACGGCGAGGAGCTGTTACGGCGGACTGGGTGCGGGCGTCCAGGTAAAAGCTGCAGAGTACACCAGCATCACTGACTGCATCGACACGCGCTGCGTCTCCTCACCGTACACTCCCGTAGAACGCTCGCACTCCCCCGGAGGCTCCACCTCTTTCACTTTTGATAAGCCCTCAGACATTGGCTCCTCTCATCCAGAGAGAGAGGCCGAGCTCAGTCAAACAGAGTCTGATCCGGAGGACCCCGAGGACCTGAATCCAGTCCCTGAAACCCCTCGACTGGGGACTCTCAGCGGACCCGGCAGGGCCCCTCTCTGCGCCCCCTTCTCCAGGCTGGAGCGAGCGAACAGCTGTTCTTCAGACGACTCCCATCCTGCGCTCACGCTGGCCCCTCCGCACAGGAAGAGCCTGTCGGTGAGTGAAAGGATGGAGAGGGGACCGGGTCTGGGCGCAGAAAGGGGGCCTGGGCCTGGGGCTCGGGGTCTGGCAGGAACCAGAAACCCCTTCCTCAGGAGCAAGTCCGGGGCACGGCCTGACACAGCCAAGACTGACAGCCTCTCCATGAGGAAGCTGGCCGCTCCCTCAGCATTCCGCAGCTTCGATAGACAGAACTACACGTGACAAGACACACAACACACACTCACACACATCACACACACTGAAAGGACCAGGGAAGTAGGAAAGTAGGGAAAGCATGAAAGCGGGACCATCTTGCCCTTAGATTTCCACCTGAACCAGATCTTTAGTGCATTTGGGATCAGCAATTGGAGTGTGTGAGCGGGTCCTTCTGTACACCTGATAAAAACAAAGATCTATGAATTTAGGTTAGGTTTCCCTATTCCCCACGTTAACTTTCAGTGGAAGCTGTGTTTGTGCTGTGTCTTCCACCCACCACCTTTACATCATCTTTATGTCTCAGTCATGTCGTGGAAGAAAGAAACTGGAACTGCAAAGGTAAGACAAGGATAAGGAAGTAATGCATTTAAAACATGAATATATGGTATTTTCTCTTAGCATCGTGTTCATTTTATAACGCAGCACTATGTCATTGTCATGGCAACCAAAAGGGGACAACTTTATGGCATGTAATGTGTCAAGTCACACCTGTCAGCAATCTGGCGTGCGGTGATTCTAGCAGTATACACAAGGACAAATGGCCGCGTGATAAGAGCGAAAAACTCATGCGTAAGGCGGTGTGTAAAAGAAGGAAGGGGGGGGATATGACACTAAATATGTCTTCATCCATTTAATTATCATCATCATACACTCGGCTCCTTTTCACCTGCAACCAAAATTATATCTACTCAAAGAATGGTTGTTGTTTCACAGCTTGGGCCTCCTCATTCCGTCCTCCGTTACTGCCAAATGTTTGACATTTGCTTTCATTTAACTGGACATATTTTTAAAGTTTGCAATTATCACTTGACTGAGCCCAGGTCAAATTACATCCAAAGGACACTGCTTTACGTCCCCTTATTTTACACAACAGCTTTCCCATAAATTCGGATGTTGTTCAGTCTTTGTTATTGAGTTAATAGGTTTTGAACTGGACTTTAATAATCTGGACACCCTACTTACGTATACACTACTGTGTACAAGTCGTAGGCCACCTCTGGCTTTGCAGTTTTGTCCTTTCTTTTTTTATTTTATTTTTTTTTTCTTATTTTAAACAGTAGTCACTTAACATTATAAAACAAGGATATAAAAAAAAATAAATACTGCATCAACCCAGGAAGAATCTACTACAGGGTGATGCTGATCCTTAAATAGTCTTACATTTTGAGATTCAGGACCTTAGTTGATATATATATATATATATATATATAAACATGCCTTTGTTATTGTAGCATTAATTGAAAGGCATACTTTGTACTTCCTACTCCACACAGGTTTTCCCTACAAAAATGTTGCACAGTTTAGAAATAATGTTTTCTTCATAAAATGTAATTCCGTCATGTCCCTTGACAATGTTTTTGAGAATTGGCATCATCATCATCAACCCTAATGCGGATAAGACGTAGAAATTGGATAGATGGATTTTGTCGGGTATACATAAGGTAGCTTTCGTGAGTTCGCATTAATAAAACTGCTACCTGCGAGCTGCATTAACTGTAAAAATGTCCCATACTTCCACAGTAATTAAAAAATATGCTCACAAACATTCTCAAAATATTCCATCCATCCATTTTCTGAGCCGCTTCTCCTCACTAGGGTCGCAGGCGTGCTGGAGCCTATCCCAGCTATCATTGGGCAGGAGGCGGGGTACACCCCGAACTGCTTGCCAGCCAATCGCAGGGCACATACAAACACAACCATTTGCACTCGGAGAAAACCCACGCAGGCACGGGGAGAACATGCAAACTCCACACAGGCGGGGCCGGGGATTCAACCCGGGTCTTAAGAACGGTGAGGCTGACACTCTAACCAGTCGCCCACCGTGCCACCTCTCAAAATATTGTGATATAATATTCAATCCACATCGCCCACTCTTGGTGGTCATGGAAGGAAAGGTTTTTAATTTGATCGAAATAGCCTTTAAAATGTCTATAAAATTCATAAATTTTACTTCCTGAAAGTCCCACTAAAGTCACTAAAAAAACTGTCATGTAAATTTGACACACCACAGTGAATCAGAATCATCTTTATTTGCCAAGTATGTTAAAAAAAAAACACATGGAATTTGTCTCCGGTAGTTGGAGCCGCTCTAGTACAACAACAGACAGTCAATTGACAGAGAACACTTTTGTGACATAAAGACATTGACAAAAAAAATAAATAAATAAAACAGTCACTGAGCAATAAAGGGTTGCTAGTTGTCTGGTAATGCCAGTAATTTTTATTTATTTATTTATTTGTTTTTTTTTGGGGGGGGGGACAATTGTGCAAAAGATGCAGAGTCCTCTAGCACTTAGAGCAGTTCGACTGACTAATATTGCAATAGTCCGGTGCAATGACCATTGTGCAAAGGGCGCCGAGACTTCAAGGAGTGTATGAAGAGTATTGTTAACAAACAGGACAAATTTGAATGGAAAAAAAAACAAAACAAAAAAACTACATAAGTATGTGAAATCAGGCTTCAAAATGGTAAAGAGTTGAGATGTTCTTTCAGCGTCCAGACGCTGTGGGCTGATGTTCACAGGCTTACACAGTTGCAGTTCCTTACTTTGGTGGACAGCTTCCAGACGCTGTGGGCGCCGAGACAATTTCCCCTCCTTTGCCTGCGATGAAATTCAGCGGGCCATGCATCGCGCTACTGTGGCCGCTGCAGGGTGCACCACATGCGGCCAAAAGCTGTGTGTGCACCATGGTCCCCTTGGATTATTTTTTTTTCCCTCCTTCACCTTGCTCCGCGACATTGTGGCTGGCCACTGTGAGGATGACGACCCTAACACTGTTTTGCCGGACCTCCGGCCACTGACGGGTTGGCAAGGGGCCGCCGGAGCTGTAGTCATAATTTGATGGCTAACTGCACACTATACTGGTAGAACTGGGACACGTTATTATGAATGGCCACTGCATGGAATAAGGGACCTTGCTGTTTATGTAGTAGGGGAGGCCCAGAAAGTATACGCCCTACTTTTTAAATATGCCCCAAAAATCCGTCCAGCTGAGGTGGAGAAAGAGTTTTAAGCTTATCCTCACTACAGTCGCAGGTGAACTGGAGCCTATCCCAGCTGACTTGGGGCAAGAGGCAGGGTACAACCTGAACTGGTCGCTAGCCAATCACAGATGGTCATTATAGCATTACCAAAATAATATACTAATACTATAATGGTGGCCTTAAGAGTTTTGCACAGTACTGTTCATTGAGTGGTGTCAGATAGTAGGAAGGCTCACTTGTGAGTAAGACAATAAAATTAGACATTGGCTAAATTTGAAGCAAGATAAAGAAGTATCACTAATTGCATCACTTTGTGTTTTTTATTACATAAATGTGTATAATGTCCTTCTGCAATAGTTATTTTTTTCTCCGTTAAGATAACAGAAATTAAAGGACCAGTGTGTAGGATTTAGTGGCTGTGAGGCTAAAACAGCTAACTGCAAGTGAATGATTGAAGAAAAAGATAATAATCTGCAAAAGTGAGTCACATACACGTGAAAGTGCCTTCCAACCACCACTACATATCACTCCTTCAATGTAGGATCCAAAGGACCTGACACAATTTAGGGGAGAATCTTGAAAGGTTTACTTTAAATACAGTAGGAACTTCTGCCAAGGTTTGCATGCGTGTGGCTCATACCTGTGGTTGACTCAGATGGTGCCGCAAAGACCCGACTCATCAGTTTTTGATTAGTACTGGACAACTGCGGCAGCGTAGTGTGTCCCATAAGAGGACTATTTGTAGATGCAAAGGGCTCTTTTAAAGATGTTAATTCTACATTAATCAGGACATTACTATAAATATTGAGTTAATTTTCTGACCAATAAATCCCATACACTGTCTTTAATGTCATTCATTCAGTTTATTCTATAATGCATTTTATATCATTATTTAATGTTTCATTTCAATCACTGACAAATGCCTCTTTGATTTCCAAATATAATATTTATAACCTCTTGATGTATATATAATTTTCTAAATGAAAAGGAAGACACTAAATGGTGATGTATTTATGAGACATAAAGGTGTCTCATAAACATTTCAATCCTATTTAAAGCATTTAAAATAGTTTTTATCGTATGATGAAAAATGGAATGACATGGCAACTCAACAGTTGCATGGATACCAAACTTCCAGGTGCCTTCAGGGCATGGATATAGTATGTTGGAGTTCAATCACATATTTCTTAACTTTTTATGTTTCCCCCACATCATAAAATGGAAATATCCATGACTGATGTAAGCATGTGGCCTCAACGCGGGCATCTGCTTGAGCTGTCTAAATGTACCAAATGAAGGCTTGTTGGAATGAGCTGGCTCTAGTTGTTGTCAAAAACCACTGAAGACAATATGTACGTATCTGCATGGAGAGATAAATTCAAAGACTAATGCAGACTCTGTTTATTGATCGTGATTCATTTTAGTGTCACGCACCATTCTGTATGTTGACTCTGTAACGAAACTACAACACACCCATCAAGCTGTAGACACACTCAGTAGATAACATTAGTGCCTGTGTTGTCTATTTAAGACATGTAGTCATGTATGTAGTTACTACAGTGGAACCTTTAAAGTTGAACTGGATCTGGAATCTTGCATTTGTTTGGCTTGGGGGCTCAAACTGTCATCATAAAACCTTTGTTTGGTGGACATCTTATTTTAAAGGGGAAGTAAAGGCAACAATTTTTTGGGCAACAATATGTTGCCCCCATGTGCCCCCACTAGTGCCCCCACCAAGCACCACTGCAACACGCCGAACGTCACAAACGCACAGAGGAGGCCAACTTCAAAATATAAGCTCCTCCACCAATAATACATTCGACATCAATGCCTTGTTATGGTTAAGTTGGCCTCTGCGTCTCGACCGGAAGCTTTCGGCATGAGCAAACCCCCCCCCCCCCGGCGGACCTCGACTCCTTGACTGGATGCTGTCCTGAACCCAGTTTATATTACCATCCTATGCTGTTGCCACCAACATCAACAACACCAATCGCAAATTGAATATGCAAAAGGGAAAAAAAAAATCTCCACTGTATTACGCTGCGGCACGGTGAACAACTGGTTAGCACATCTGCCTCACAGTTCTGGGGACTGGGGTTCTGATCTCGGCCCCGCCTGTGTGGAGTTTCCATCTTCTCCCCGTGCCTGGGTGGGTTTTCTCCGGGCACTCCGGTTTCCTCCCACATCCCAAAAACATGCGTGGTGGGTTGATTGAGGACTCTATAAATTGCCCGTAGGTGTGAATGTGAGTGAGAATGGTTGTTTCTATGTGCCCTGCGATTGGCTGGCGACCGGTTCAGGGTGAACCCCACCTTCTGCCCGAAGATAGCTGGGATAGGCTCCAGCAGCCCGCGACCCTACTGTGGATGAACAGTAAAGAAAATGGATGGATGTATTACGCTGTCATTGATTAAATTGGAGAATACGGCGCTAGCTTTCTGGCGTTAGCTACTAGCAGCTAGCTGTCCGAATGCGCGGTGGCCTCGAGACAGCCAACAGACTGCCAGTTTTAGAGGTGAAAATGAATATGCACACTTACCTTTGATGTTGCAGGACATTTTGACCTCTAGGCTTTACTTTCACTTTAAGAAACAATTTAACATTAACCGGGTTATGTAATGGACATAGATCTTAAATAGACATTTAAAAAAATAATAATATTAACAAGATCCAACATTTACAGTTCTTGGCCATGACTGTTTTCCGAGCAGATCAGTAAGAAAACAGGACTCCTAACACACCCCATACCAGAGGATAATCGTTCAGGATCATCTTTTGGAGACATACGACAACAGCAATCCCTTTATTGAGGTGAGGCACAAAAAGGTCACAAAAAGTATACAGTCATCCTGTAAAAGTGATCTTGTCTTAATTTACATATTTGAGGTAATGTGCTTTGTGATATTAATGGAAGCACATTTAATCATTCTGGCTGTCACTACTCACTTGCATAGATAAATGAACAAAGATACATTATTTGTAGTAAATATAGAATTTTTTGGCCCATAAAGTGACATTGATTGGATAATTTTTCCGTCAAACATTTATTGAGACAAGGCATATAGTTTTCATGAGAAAAAAATCTCATGACGCACTACCAAACAAAAAAATGTCACAAATGTGGATACATGGGTTAGTTATGTATCTTCTGCCTGTCACTATATGTCACTGGTGTAGATTCATATGTCAAAACCAGTATTTCTTTAGAATACTGCATATGGGGGTTGTCTTGTAGCCATCAAATGTCTGAGGTTGAGTGTGTTTGAAGCCAAGGATCCCCAGTAGATTAACTTTGATAACAAATATTTTTAAAATAGGTGCTTCAAAAAAGCCAAAGGAATAGCAAAACCGTGTCACCGGTTCTTTGGAGGTTCCACTGTATAAGGTTCAAAGGGAAAAGCGTGACCCAAAGTCAGTGCTCAGGGACAACAACACTTCAGTGATGTAAGCTAGTAAATGTTAGGAACAATGGGAATAGATTTACACCAAGATATACTGTACAATAGAGACCCGCACTCTTAGTAGTGTGTAGGAGGGCGGGGGGGAATCAATATACTTGACTCTTTTATGTCTTCGGAAATGACATCAAAATAAATGTCTTCACTTGATGAAATCACAGAATTTTCCATCATAATGTCTAAAACAACAGTGAGGGAGTTGGAGGACAATTGGCTGTCGTTAGCCCTTCACATGCAAAAGCCAAGTGATTTTTTATTTTATTTTTATTTTGTTTTACGCCAAAGAAACTGAGTGGTGTTGTTCTGTCCTAACCTGCCGTGTTGCACAGCTGAGGCCTCACTTGAGGCAGGCATCATATAGGTCCACTCAAGTTTGAAAACAGATGTCCGGGTGGTGGCTTGCATTGACTTGAACCCTTATAGCAACATGATGCTATAAATGTGGAATGCCTGTTGTGCGATCGCCTCAATCTAATGAGGGGTGTGTGGCTGAAGCCAATACTGTGTGTGTGTGTCTGTGCACATTCACCTCATAGCATCCACACGTTCTCTATGTACAGTATTTTATAAAGTATTTTCCTAAAACATTAGCCTGTGGAATCCCGAGCATAAGACGATAATCAGCACATTTAATTCCCTCCTTGTGGTGCTCAAGTTAAAGAGAAGTTCTTTCCCCGCAATAATTTCCAACCCGGCGTCCTCCTGGTCTCACTTTATTTAAATAATCAAGTCCTTGAGATGCATGCCCTTCTTCCACTCAGAGTGTACACAGATGACCCGTAAAGACACAGAGAGAGAGAGATTATTCTATGAAATTCAAGTAGTGAGTATTTGGATGCAAATACGAAACTGTATTCTTATATGTGAATAGGATCATGTCTGGCATGCATTGTTAAATAAACAAATAGATTGCCAAACGGACAGCCATGTGTTGTTTGTGTTTGTATGCAAAAAAAAAAAAAAAGTGTGACCGCTGGAATGTCGCGTTGGCATTCAAATGAATCACATACATTCCCAAGTCACATAAGCTACACACGCACATGAGATCCAAGACAATAGCTGTATCAAAAATTATGCCTTCAGATAGATAATAATATTGACACTGTACAGATACAATATGTTTAATATTTATTGTGTTTGTCGTTGTTAGTGGTGTAGAACTAGACTGCATCATATACTGTACATAATGAGAGCTGTCTCTAATACGGGTGTTTGGAAAGTCACTGTGCGCTTTTTTTCATCAATAGATGTTTCAATATACACAAAGATTTTATCGTCACTGTCTGGTAGACGTCTCGCATCGACTATTTTTCAAGAAATCCCCAAAACACCATTGTGCTTGAGTTAGCAAACACCACATTTTTCAAGTTGGTATTAGACCTTGTATTACTATCATTTACTGTTGCACATCAAAACGCCGCCCCAAAATCATGTTTAGATGCTCATTTCATTCAATAATTAATTCCACTGATTGATTAGAATGGTACAGACACAGAACCTGTCCCCAACAGTGCCCGTCAAAGCCTGCAGTTGCGCCAAGTCCCCCGAGAAGAGAGAAGGCTTTAATAGTCAAAGCAAATGACCGTGGTTACAGTACATCTTCCAAACTGTATTTCAAATGTCTAAGAGCCATAAGTAATTTTAAGATGAGCTGACTGAGTAATGTAATCAGTGGATATTCATCTGCACGTGAACTTACCTTCATGGTTGACCAGTTCCTTCTACACCAAAGCATTACAGGGATCCATTTTTAACAAAACAGGCTTACTCAAATGTATCTCATCTTGAGCTGACAATGAGGAAGAGATGGCGTTACATGACTTTATATGACACTTCTCAGTTCAAGTGTCCATAAGAGTTAATAGATTTGTTCTCAAGCTGCTTTCAGCACTTGAAATTGGTTAATAATGTGTAAAATAGAAATACATAATAATACAAATACAAATAACAGACGATATAAAAGTGACAATACAGGTAGTTGGACATACAATGTTTCTGCCTGAGAGCAAAAATATCTATTCAGTATCGAAACATGTCTGTTAATGTAAATATTGTGTGACTTTCCAAACACGCTGTATTAGGAACAGTTTAGTTCTACCGTGTGCTTATATTTTTTAACAGACATGTTTCAATATAGACTACATACTGACTGTAACTCCAAAGTCATGTATGTAACGTGTACATTTGCAAGAATAATAGTTTATTTTAATAATAAAATCATTCAAATGTATTTCATTGTATTATTTAGAGTTCATTTAATTATATTTAATTAACCAATAATTTCATAAAAGTAATGCAAATTGTTAATGTGTATAAAACGTATTTGCTTTTTCTAATGAATAGATAAATAGTTATTATATAAATTCTTTATTTTTATGATAAAATAATTCTCATGTTTAAATGCCATTATTTTTTATTATTATTTAATCAAATAAATCCAAACATAAATGTCTATTTTATTAATTTTTAAAATGTTATCATTTACAGTAAATCAATTGACCAATTATTTAAATTGATAAATGAATTAAAAAATATACAAAATTAGGAAACATATTTCAGTTCAATTTATATAATTGTAATTGTTTAGCCAATTATTTATCAATAAAATCAGTAAAATAAAAATCAATAAAAAGGTATGTACGTATTTTTTTTATTACTTTTCAATCTCATTATTCACAATAAGTCAGTTAACCAAATATTTAATTAAATAAAACAGCAAAAGTAAAGACAAAATTGAGAAATACCTTTTAATTAACCAATTCTAGAGGAAAATGGGCCAGATTAAAGATTAAAGCAGCCCCTATATGGCCCCACGGGCCATACATTGCAGGATACTGTAACCACACCACCAACTGTGTGTGTATGTGTGTGTGACCCAGTGGCCCTTGAGAAGGGAACACAATGTACAGACACATGCACACACACACACGCATACACATGCATTCCTATTCATTGCAGCATACTCTGACAGTCAACTCGTAACCTAATGACAACACACGTCTTCATGACCCACATTGCTGCCACACATACACACACAAAAAAAAACAAGGAAAGAGAGAGGGGGGGGGGGGCTCGTCCCAGGAAATGTTTACAGCCTTGGAGAAGAAGGAGAGGAAAACCCATCTCGCAAAGCGTGATTCCTAGAAAGTGTGGGGCCACGAGGAAAGGGGCTGGGCTTTGGTAAGAGAGGAGGGAAGTGTGTGCAGCATTAGGGTTAGAAGGGATGCCGGGACAGGACGGCACTCTCAGTTACCCCCGTACTTACTGTTTTTTTCAATTTGATTGTTTTATATTCATGGCCTTGAATTTTTTTTCACGCATTAATGATAGATTAGGCATATTCCAAATTAGGTACAAGTGCTTCAAATGAGCAGAGTGCTACTAAATCAGTAAAAACTACACATTACTTTTTTTTTTGAACGCATCCCCTCAGCCTAAATATGTGTACACACTTAAACATTGCACAACCCCCTTCACCTCCATGGAGTTTTCTACGAATTTTACCCTCCCACTTGCACTGCGTGTTATGTTACAAGTGGCCCAACTGCATTGCACCACCCCTGCCTCTCTGCGGTGTCTCCCGTATATCATACGAGACCTTGAATGTATGTTTTGTCTGTCACAAACAAGCCCAGCAGATGCACTGCACACATGGATAGGAATGCATCAAACTCATTTTTAGGTCATGAAGATCAATATGAACCATAATATCCATGCAATTAAACTATAACTATCTTCATTTCGGAGGAATTGAAATGCATGTTTTTGTTTGAAATAAAGGAGAGAACAAATTAATAGTGGACCCTTTCTGATATTTCGACATGACATTTTTCATTTTATGCAAATAAATGCTCTAAATGACAATATTTGTATTTGAAAGTTCAGTAGTTTCAAGAATGAAGCAAACGTTAATTTTACTCAAGCGTATACCTATAAAGAACAAAATTGGAGAAACTGATCATTTTTCAGTGGTCTCTTGCTGTATTTTCTTTCCCGAGTGTATGCTTCTTTGCGTTATAGGAAATGGCTCATTACTCGGGTGTCAATTTGATGATATGGTATAAAATACAAGCACTCTATCAAAGCTTCCTGCTTTTATAAAAATAATGTTCAGTTTTGATTTGACGCATCCAACCGGTATTAGTACAACAATATGTTTATTATTGCGGTTGTAGTTTGCAGTGGTGTACCACTGCTTGGTGTAAACAGCTCTCAGTACGCTAAACTGCATTTCTACACCGCTGCAATCTACAGCTGCAATAATAAACACTTAAAGGCCCTGTAAAGTGAATTCAGAGATTTGTTTCTAAGCCAGTATACATGTTTGAAGATACAATAATTGACCGGAGTTCCAGGTTGGCATGGCTGCTTTAGAGCGCCTCGTTGTCAGCATAGAAAAGCCCTGCGACTTCCCGGTGGGATAGACTCCAGCCACGGGAGGCTTTAAGCAGATGTATTTTCGCGGCTCAAACATGTAGTAGTTCTGTGTAGTCATAAGAAAGAAGTAGCTTCAATTTTTCCAGGTCTTCGTAGAAGTATTTGATAGACAATTGACAATTTAGCAGGGCGTGGTTTCAGCGCATTCAGCGGATACGGCCACAGCATTTGAGAGTGGAGAGAATGACTTGGTTTTTCACAAAATGTAAGGTTAATTTGATATACTTGACGATTTTTGGGAATCATTCAAATTTGGCAGGGTTGTTAACAACACTCTTCTCCATGGGGTGTCAAATTTAGAAGCCATGCTGTATTTATTTTCACTTCACAGGGACTTTAGATAATAACGCTCATATGATATTTCGTTGGACTGCACACATGTAGCTAAAGTTTTGGCCAGCGAGACATGCTGGAGCAACTCAAATATTGCAAATATATGCAATGACTTTCATGTTTCTACCAAACTGGAACCCTAATGTACATCGTGTGGGGAAGTTTGCTGTTGTTTTAAATGGAAGGACGTCCTGAACCAGCATCATGTGTGTTAATATTACGACCCACAGCCGCAGCATGTAAAAAGTCATGTCACAGCAACGCTAGTTGTTGATATCCTGGTACTCACTTCTTGCATGAGGCAAATTCAAGTTTTATGTTGTGGATATGAGTTCAAACCAGACAAGGCTCAAGAGACAGCAAAATTCTACCAGACGTGCACACAAGAAAAGGTGTCCGCCTGCATGAAGACCTCATGTGCAGTGTCAAGTCACGTCGTGTTGGACTGAGGAGCTAATTTGGGATGAGCCTCTGGTTGCGCAACACCTGCCCACAGCGACGCCGCTCTGGGTCACAACAACCGGCTTGGATTACATTTAGAAAAATCAAAACAAAGCTTTTCCCTGTTACACATTGTACTTCAGGACGCCATCATAGCTGCTAAGCATATGAGCCAATCGACGAACAGGTTTCCCAAACAAGCCTCAGGTTATGTAGCCTGTGATGGTTGCATTCAAGTGCATCCTCATATGAATACTGCTGTATGGAGCTAGGTACAGTAAGTCACAACATACAGTATGATAGCAAACCTCTAAAATCCCATTGAATACATCCTGGTAGCGCGTAGCAAGCCCCAGCTCCCACGACAGACCTTGGTGACGAGGTGGACCACTTCATCGGAAGCGTTGCTGTGGAAGATTCTGCTCCGACAGACGTGGCCAGGTCCAGAGGCAGAACCACTTTCCTGAGGCGCTTCATCTCTTCAAATGGATTCTTATGCCATTTTAATTAAAATTGTACAGCACCATACTATGTGATAAATGTTGCCCACTCGACATCCGTTGCGGCCTGGGCATCCTGAAAGGGGGATCCCCTCATCTGAGGTCCCTGCTCGAGGTTTCTTATTTCTCCCCAAATGTGGTTTCAAGCTTTTCCTTGCCCGATTGGTGGGTTTCGATCACGGGACGTCGTCAATCTGTGTCAACTGTAGGCCTGTGAAGCCCTTTGAGATTCTTTTGTGGTTAAGGGCTAAACAAATAAACTTGACTTGATGTCACACGTACTTCCGGGTGGCACCAATAGTAAGCAAACTCTTCAGTCTCATTTGACCAAGACGGAGTGATTGAGAAAACAGGCTAAATGGCTTGAATGACAATTCTAACCTTCTACTCTGCTGTCGTAGTTTGGATGTGTGAAGTTTCAGTCGAAAATATGATGTATTGTGAGATAAATAGCTTCCAAGGGAGACGGAATGTCTGATATTTTACTACAACTCTGTTAAAATGTATGTGTGAAATTGCTTATCTGGGTTGTTAGCAAATATTCCAAGTCCATAATCGTCTTTGAACGCAGCATCATTCAAGCCTTGCCTCCTTTCCGCCCATGTCGCCCTCTGATTGGCTTACCCGGGCCGGTACACACTTCCGGGAATCGGCAATTCTCTAAAACATCGTGTCACGTTTCCCGTGGACCAATGGGCGTCCGGTTCCGCGATGACGCGGTGGGATTCCGCGAAATTGTTTCTCGGGAGTGCGAGGACACAGCAGCGGCGGCGGCGGCGGCGGCAGCAAAGCAGGAAAAACGAGGAGGCGTGCGGAGGAACAATGAAATGGACGCATTAAATTAGATATTGTGGAAGCTGGTTGACGGAGGATTTGGGGAGAGGGGCAACTCTCTCTACTGATTTGTGTTTTTGTCTTCGTCTGAACGTCCCACTCTTGACGGGACAGTCACATTGACGCCGACACGTGTGTGGATGATCGCGCACGCCACCTCGCTCTGATCCTCTCCTGATTTTTTTTTTTTTTTTTTGCAACACTTTCACCACCAGCAGTCACTCTTCCTGCGGTCATCATGTCCGAGGTCTCTGCGGACCTCGTCCCCGCGCGACCTGCACCCACGGTCCGGACGGACGATGCGCTCAAAGAGAACCAAGAGCACCGAACTTTGCTGATGGTGGCGAGAATTCTGTTGGACTTGAACAAATGTCGGCCCGACGCCGAGGAGAAGGAGAAGCCGGTCGAGAGCAAGAGGAGGGCGGAGGAGCCGCAGGAGTCCTCCGACAAGAGGCACTGCTGCCCCTTTAACGGCTGTGGCAAGATGTACGGAAAGTCGTCCCACCTTAAAGCCCACCTAAGGGTGCATACCGGTAAGTCCAACTCAACTGCCCGGTTCTTTATTATTATTATTTTTGTCGTATCTGTTTTTAACGGAACCGCCCTTTCATCATGACTTCGATTATGACGTCACTGCTAATAGGCTATAATGACGTCACGATATAAAGGCTCGTGGGTGCGTGTCGTGATAGTCGAGGGTGGATCCTGCAAAAAAAAAAAAAAAAAAATCGATAGCTAATAATAGGAATCGTCGTGCCTGGCCGGTGGAAAGAGGAGGAGGAGGAGGAGAATGAAGAAAACCCAAGTTGCAACCACTCCACCAGCTGTGGTAGTAGTGGTGCTGGTGTGTGTGTGGGTGCAGCGGCGTTTCTGGACCCTCCGGGGGCCCTGGGCAAGAAGCACCATGGAAGCCCGCCCCCCCCCCAAAAAAAAATAAACAGGATGATAGATAAACACATTTATTCAAAAAGAAAAAAGTTTGACTATCTGGAATCAACATTTGTAGATATCAATGTCTATCTGAGTAGTCATAATTAGGCCTCCATTTGAAATAATTCAAGATATGTGTAACAGGGTTGTGACCAGTCGAAACGACATATAGATATCTGTAATTCAGTCGTGTCTGGACAAAACTGAGTCAAAGATAGCTGCGACATCATTTCGCCTTCCACAAATGACATCACTTTTGCCATTCATGAGTATGGATGGGGTTTTACGGAAAGCCTTCTTAACATTTAACAGCTTCAGCTTCAATTATCTGTGGATTTTCAATGTTCACCATCCGGCCCGTTCCCGATCCCCCGTGAATACCGGGGGTGCACCACTGGATATCAAAAATGAGTTGCACATATCTATAATCCAGTTGCGGGTATCACTAATTTCTTAGCAGATCTCTGCAACTGAGAAGCATCTTTAATGAGGAAAAACTCTCCATATGAATGTCAAAACTGACGTCACAGGGACGAAATGACGTTGCAGATATCTAAAAATGCTAATTGTATAAAGGCAAAATGTAGCTATGGAAATGTTCATTTTGACTAAGCAAAACTGAATTGCAAAGGTTTGCATTAACACACATCCGGTCGAGATGTTAAATGTTAAGAAGCCTTGCCATTGATTTCCAACACGCTGTTTTTGCGGCGTCATCGTTTCTTCATTGCTCTGGTGCCAATGTCAGCCGTCTGTCGGGAGCCCCCTAAAGCTGTTGTATGTGCATACAGTATGTGTGTGCGCGCGACCCGTATTCACATTGCTAAATCATTCCTCGTGTAATCTTTAAACATCCTCACTTGAGTGTTGCGTGACCGTAACAAGAAGAAAAGCAGTAAACGCGAATGTGGCAGCAGGGCACTGCGACGCCGACGTCCCCACGCACGTGCTCCCAAGACCGGAGCAAACACGCCCCTCCCCGTGCGGGGCCGCTACTTCCGCCAATGTCATCGGCCCCGCCCCCTCAACGCCGTTTGTAAACAAGGAGAAACACGTGGTCGAGTGGAGCACGTGTTGGGGAGGAGACGTCGTGGTTTTCTTTTTTTCGATGCTCATCGCTGTTATCATGACTCATTTGTTCTAAATCAACATGTTCAGATTTTGTTCCTAGAAAACACGCGCGCGTCCCCAAATGTTGTTTATGCACTGAGACAGAGCAAACAATTTGTACTTTGCCTGCCTGTGAATTGCTTCATCCTTTATTTTTTTATTGTTGTTTCAAAAACCAACAAACAAGAGAACAGAAACTACTCAGTCATCGGATTAAGGCTGATTTTCTAAATTTTCTGTCTTGGACATATAATTGCACCACATACATTTTCCTTTTCATATTTCCATCGTGTAGATCTCTCTCTCTCTCAAGCAGGGGTCACCAACCTTTTTGAAACAGAGAGCTACTTCTCGGGTACTGACAAATGCGAAGGGCTACCAGTTTGATAAACACTTCTGAACAAATATGCTCAAATTATTTGGGGGTGAATCATCTTCATCTCATCATCCTTGCGCGCTTTAGTTTGTCTCCACAAACACTATGGTTTGGTCATGCGCTCCACTGAACTTTGACCTACGGTATACTAGGGTAGTGTGTTTGTTTGTTTATTTATTTATTCATCCATCCATCCATTTTCTGAGCCGCTTCTCCTCACTAGGGTCGCGGGCGTGCTGGAGCCTATCCCAGCTATCATTGGGCAGGAGGCAGGGTACACCCTGAACTGGTTGCCAGCCAATCACAGGGCACATACAAACAAACAACTATTCACACTCACATTCACACCTACGGGCAATTTAGAGTTGTCAATTAACCTCACATGCATGTTTTTGGGATGTGGGAGGAAATCGGAGTGCCCGGAGAAAACCCACGGAGGTACGGTGAGAACATGCGGGGCCGGGGATTGACCCCCGGTCCTCAGAACTGTGAAGCAGACGCTCTAACCAGTCGCCCACTGTGCCGCACTATTTATTTATTTAATTATGTATTTATTTATTTATAATATTGTCATTTTCCAATTTGTACCAATGCAAGTGTGATTTAAAAAAAGAATAACAAAAAAAAAGTATTCAGCTTACCGGTAAGTGGCACTATTTATTTTATTTTATTTTATTTTTTGTAACAGCACAAAAATATTAAACACACCTCACTCGTGAGCAATTTTTAGAACAGGCCTGCGGGTTACTCAGTGCCCGCGGACACCATGTCGGTGACCTCTGATCTCAAGACTCTGCTGTGTTCTTCCTCAGGCGAGCGTCCATTCGAGTGCACCTGGCCGGCCTGCGGCAAGAAGTTCTCGCGGTCAGACGAGCTGACCCGCCACTACCGCACCCACACGGGCGAGAAGCGCTTCACCTGCCCCCTGTGCGACAAGTGCTTCATGAGGAGCGACCACCTGACCAAGCACGCCCGTCGCCACGCCGGCTTCCATCCCAGCATGCTCCAGGGCGCCGGCGCCTCCAAGAGACGCCACTGCTCCGTCTCCGTGTCATCATCTGATTCCGGAGACCAAAGCCCTCAGGGGATGTAAATTGGGGCCAACACACACACACACACACACACACACGGACACACCCACTCATGTGCCACCGCCCACGATCACAGAGGTTTTCTCATGTGTCAAGCTTCCATTCTTGACCAATGTGAGAGGTATTTTTTCAAAATTGTTCATCAGGGTGAATTATTTCTAATCATTTCTGAATGTCAGTGTGTGTGTGTGTGTGTGTGTTTTTTAAAGGTCCCATATTTTGACCATTTAAACCTTCATAGAGTGACTCTGTAACACGGACTTAGTATAAAAGTAACAATTTCATTTAAAAAAAACACCTTGGTTTTGTCATACAAGTGTCCAGAAAAAGGCCCCTCTGACACCTACTTGTGTTTGATCCAGTTTTGTATCCACTTTGTCCATATTTGGCTAAGCCCGTCGCCTTTCCTCTCATTGGTTGCCTGCGTGTTGAAGACCCGTGAAGCGGAGAGGGAGGTGGAGATCTTCGCTAGTGACGTAAATAAGCTCGAGAAATTCGAATGACCTGATTTCAGGCCTCTCGGCAGAAAAACGTCTGGAACTCAGGAATCTGTGGACGTTTTTAATTCATATTTCACACATTTACTGAGGCACCATACAGCCAATATTACATCCCAAATACTAGAAAAAGATGGTTTGGTAAAATATGGGACCTTTAGACAAATACAACCCCAATTCAAATGAAGTTGGAACGTTGTGTTAAACATAAATAAAAACAGAATACAATGATTTGCAAATCATGTTCAATCTATATTTAATTGAATACACTACAAAGACAAGATATTTAATGTTCAAACTGATAAACTTTATTGTTTTTAGCAAATACTAATTAACTAATCGAACATGATTTGCAAATCATTGTATTCTGTTTTTATTTGTTTAACACAACGTCCCAACTTCATTGGAATTGGGGTTGTATAACATCAGGCAGCACGATAAAATGGTGGTTATTAGTCTGCCTAGTAGTTCTGAGGTTCTGGGTTCGAATCTTGTGTGAGGGTTTTCATGTTCTCCCCGTGTTTGTGTGGGTTTTCTCGGTATGCCGGCTTAGCTCCCTCATTCCAAAAAATGTGTATTTTAGCTTTATTGGAGACTTAATTGTACATAGGTGTGAGCGTGAATGGTCGTCGGTTTATCTGCGCCCTGCGATTGGCTGACGACAAGTCAAGGCTGTACCCGACCTGTCGTCAAAAGTCAGCTGGGATAACACTAGACATTGGATGGCTAATATACCATCCTGGTATGTATAGTTGTCAGCAACACTATCTTTACTAGAGGAACTCGGCTCAGCTCCACCAGGACTGAAAGGGAATGAGTATTATAAATATGCATATGTATAGTAGAGCACTATTACCATGCACACAGAGGAAAGCTCGATTATTTAGCCTTTAGTTATTAGAGAGAAATGAGACAATTATCTAGAATCCAGCCAATTACAAAGGGACTTCATATGAAGAAACATACGAGCATAAAAATGCATAAAAAATAATTTCACTAGACTTTGCTAAGACAAGCCATCCTAATGCCAATTGTGAAGTTGTGATGCAGGTTGTGACTCATGACATCACAATCAAACAGGTCTTCACTTGAGGTCTGTGCCTTCTGGAGGTTGTTTTCCCCTCCTTGCCACTATCGAAATGAATTATTATGATATTATAATCTTCACACTGATATTCAGCAATTTAGTGAATATAAAGTGAATTGTCGCAGACCAACAGTGCCAGCCAGATGGACTTATTTGTCCATACATTGTATTTTGTCAGGGGCGTTTCAATGAACATTTTGCACCTCCCAGTGGTGATGTTGAAGCACAACATGTCACCTTTCTATCTGGCTGGGACTTTCATTATTTAGTTCAGAAGTCACTTCCATCTTGTAGCATGTGTCTTTGTATTTGTTCAGTACACTGAGTTTTTCATGGTGATGGTTTTATATAATTAATGAGGTCGAGAGGGGGTAATACTCCACTACACGAGCTACAAATATTATTTGTATTTTTTTTTTTAAGCTCTTACACTGGCTAAGAGTGGAAATGTTTTTTTTCTTTCTGTAATTATGACATCTGTGATTCAATGTTGGTGCCTTTCAGGTTGAAGCCCTTATGATTCTACTGTAATGAGGGTCACTGAAGACCCTATATTAATGCTTTAGACATAGCATTGTAATAATTAAGTTTTTAACATTAAAAATGGTCTTTCTAATCCTGTACTATTTCTTATACATGCACTCACACGCTCCTGTCTGACATTCTGCATTCAACATACCCTGCTTTAGCTGTTACAATTCAATCGGGACATATGGAGCAACCTGAAGAAAACAATCAATTCTCAAGAGAAAACTTAAGACTTAAAACAACCCAAAATTTAAAGTAAGACTTTTTTCCCTCCGGACTTTTATGCAGTCTTCTTATTAAAATAGACTGGATAAATAGATAGATTCATCCAAAACTGCACTGGCTTTGGCTACTGAGTCATGGTGAAAGCAACAGAAGTGCCAAATGACCTACGAGAAAAGGTAGTTGAATTTAATAAATCAGGAAAAGGATATTAAAAAAAGATCAGTAGTGTTCAAACTCTGATAAAGAAAAGGCAAATTAGTGGTTCTGTTCATACAAAGCTGCGGTCAGGTAGACCAACAAAGATTTTTAGCCACAACGATTGTTCGGAATGCAGAAAAAAGACCCACAAGCAACTTTCGTTTCAATACCTACTCTGGAAAAAAAAAGAAGTACGAACTGTTTCAAGATGCGCAGGAGGCACTTGGGGGAGAAAAAAAAACGGCTGCACAGTTGAGTTGCCAGGGGTGAAAAAAAGGCTGTTAATGCACCAACGTTACAAAACAGCCCGCTTACAATATGCCAAATGGCACCGAGACAAGCCTCAACACTTCTTGGAACAAAGTCATTTGGAGAGACGAGAACAAAATTGCACTTTATGGTCACAAACCGTCCATAAACACTTTGTTTGGAGAGGAGTCAACAAGGCTTGTGACAAAAAGTACACTGTGAAATATGGAGGTGGCTCAAGAGAGGAAAGTGAAGCTTCTTCAGCGTGCATCATTGTTTCCTCGCCCCAATGTCATTGAGCCGCTCCGAGCAGATATCAAATCGTGCAGTTTACGGAAGACAACCTGGAGGCTGTTTGTAACGGAGAATGGGAAGCTGGAACGCCTGAAAACAAAGGGCCTCATCCACAAACATTCATTGGGGATAATACACGGATTGCTAGCTAGCTAGTTAGCAAGACAGCTGGCTAGACTGATACATGAAATCATGGCGTTTTTTTGTTTGTTTTTTTTAAATAATGACCGTCAAATGTAAAATCCACAAATGAAGCTATTTAGGATAGTTTTAACATATTTGAGGGGAAAAAAGGGCATCATTGTTGATGTTTCAAATTTCAAAGTGGTTCAGAGGTCATGGATGTGAAGTTAATTGGGCCAAATTTGAGCAGTTTTCTTCATTTCTGATCAGTCAGCAAAAGCCCGACTATCAGGTGTCTAAAAGATTTTCCCGAGCAATTATCATGTGGTGTTGTGTTAATTAGCTGTTGTTGTTGATTCTTCCTCCCCGATCTACTCGGAAAACGGTCAAGGCCGACAATCGTGCCTGTTCAATATTTACGATTGCAAATTCTTAGCACTGAGGCGGCACACAAATAGAAGAGGAACTGATTGTGTTGAGTGCAAAATGTCGTACAAGTAATTCACAATAAAAAAGAGAAGGAGTAGAACATGCCAATTTTTATTCATCATGTGAGGTCAATGTATTTGATGTATGGACCATACGGCATGTCTAACACATGCCTGTGTACTGTTTTTATTGAACTAAAATAAGTTTGCTTTATTGCTGTACTAGGACAGTGACAAGTACGGAAGCGTATTGCATTCACTCGGATAAAAAAAAAACAACTCCTGTTTTTCTGAGTAATTTTTTTGAGGGCTTTTTTTTTTTTTGAATATTTGTTCTGTTTTCTGACTATTATTCTGTTCTGACAAATTATTTTTCTCAGTTTTTCTGTCTAATTCCCCCCCACCCTGTTTTATGAGTATTCCCCCTCAGTTTTTCTGAGTAATCCCCCCCCCCCTGTTTTTCTGACAATTTTTTTTCTGTTTTTCTGACAAAAAAATTCTAATGCCTAATAACAATACCATCTATGTGACTCGAAGACGGGAGTATCTCCCAGTGTCTTAAACCCATATCAAAATAAAACTTGATCAAACTAAATAAGCTGCAGTTTGCAGGTTCTCGCGTGAGTTCAATGTGTCCCAATAACTCAGAATTTGTCAGAAAAACAGAAAAAAATAGTCAGAAAAACAGGGGGGATTACTCAGAAAAACAGGGGGGGGGGGAAATTACTCAGAAAAACAGGGGGTGAGGGGGGGAGGGATTAGACAGAAAAACTGAGAAAAATAATTAGTCTGAAAAACAGAAAAAAATATTTTAAAAAAACAAAGCCCTAAAAAAAATAACTCAGAAAAACATTTGTTTTTTTTTTAAATCCAAGTGAATGCAATACGCTTCCGTAGACAAGAACAAAAGCGAAGGCCGGACTAATGTTCCATTAGCTGTTTATTTATTACATACACCACACATAACAATAACAATGTTAAATACCATAATGCAAGTTTATATGATACAAAAACGATTACCGGTAATGTAAAACAATTATTGAAACACACATGTTTTAAGGTTAAAAAAATCCGATCAAGTTACAGCATGTTAATTAAAACAAAGTAATTCATGGCAACAAATAAAAACGTCTTGTTAACTTGTTTGTACTTAAGGCAACTCTAACTGCAAATAATCAGTTAATTTAAGGGAGCTATGACAGTAACTGAAGCTGCAAGTCCCACAGTTCCCCACCAACTATTCACATTGGCATGGTAGTTATGTACATTACATGCATGTGTGTGTGTGTGTGTTTGTGTGCAAAGACAGGAGTGTCTAATGCTGGGCACTATAAAATGTACAAACCTTTAAGGGTGGAAATGGCATGAAATACTTTATCCTTTGGCCTCGTGCCTTGTAAGTATATACTCTACAGCAATCGCCCTTCTTGAAACACTTTTTCAATACCTATGGCGAAACAGTATCTGTGCTGTGCACGAAAAAGGCCCATAAAGGTTAAAACAAATGTGCAAATGAAAATAATACAACACAGTCACAACATGCTGGAAAGGGGGAAAATGAAATGTGCAAGTGTTCCTTTTGAACTTCCCTTTTCAGTTATCTAGTTCAGTGGTCGTCACGCATTTTGCTCTACAGCCATGTTCCATGTTCCTACATTCATCTCGACAGCCTGTCATGAGACGTTCACAGACAGTAGACAAAGAAGGTGAATGGATGGGAAGGGGGAGTGAGTGCGGCCTGACCTGTGCTACATCGCAACCTTGTACGGTACAATGTTTACAGTACTTGGAGCACCAAGACTGCTGCCTTTTGCCGCGGCAACACACAACAATCAAACTTGTTAAACTCATGAAAATAAGACCAAAAAAATAAATTAAATAAAAATACAATTCTTCTTATTATATTATTATTAAAATTGTAAACCCTTTTTTTAGGTAAGTGGAGCAGCTGAGTCGGCAACATCATCATGGTTTTACAACATTTCGAGGCGAAGTGCATGTCCTACCATAGGAGGCAAACAACTGCTTTCATATACCATACGATCAAGTATACACGCGTTACAAAAAGCTACGGATATTCAGCTTTTGGGTGAAATTTCAGGATGAGCCTAAAATGCATTCTAACCTTTGCAGGTGAACACATTTTGACCCTTTTCTAAACCTTGAAAGCACATGTCCAACTGTTCAATGACTGACTATATTGATAACTGCATACTTACCTGTGGCTAAAAAGCAAAGCGTGGAGAGTCTCTGTTGCCAAAATTCATGAGCGCATTCCGAACAAAAATGACATTTCTGGGTATGAAGCTGGATTCGGCCGACCCAACACCAAGCCGTAACCAATACAGTATGTATTGTGTTTTACAATAATTCTTGAACTATATTAATAATTTCATATGCACTTGTGGCTAAAATGTGAACCATGGAGTCTCTTTCGCCAAAATACCCGAGTGCAGATGGGGCGATAATTGCCAAGAGCCTCTCAAATAGTCACAATCTCTTTTCTTTATTTCTCGCCTGTTTCCTCTCTTTGTATTACAACCCCAATTCCAATGAAGTTGGGACGTTGTGTTAAACATAAATAAAAACAGAATACAATGATTTGCAAATCATGTTCGACCTATATTTAATTGAATACACTCCAAAGACAAGATATTTAAAGTTCAAACTGATAAACTTGATTGTTTTTAGCAAATAATCATTAACTTAGAATTTTATGGCTACAACTCGTTCCAAAAAAGCTGGGACAGGGTCTTTTCTTTTAACAACAACATTCAACAAACGTTTGGGATCTGAGGACAGTAATTGTTGAAGCTTTGTAGGTGGAATTCTTTCCTATTCTTGCTTGATGTACAGCTTCAGCTGTTCAACAGTCCAGGGTCTGCGTTGTCGTATTTTACGCTTCATAATGCGCCACACATTTTCAATGGGAGACATGTCTAGCTAGACTGCAGGCAGGCCAGTCTAGTACCCGCACTCTTTTACTACGAAGCCACGCAGTTGTAACATGTGCAGAATGTGGTTTGGCATTGTCTTGCTGAAATAAGCAGGGTTGTCCATGAAAAAGACATTGCTTGGATGGCAGCATATGTTTCTCCAAAACCTCTATGTACTTTTCAGCATTAATGGTGCCTGCACAGATGTGTAAGTTACCCATGCCATTGGCACTAACACAGCCCCATACCATCAATTCCTTGAAATTGTACGTTGAGGAACATTGTCCTTAAACTGTTCAACTATTTTCTCACACACTTGTTCACAAAGAGGTGAACCTCGCCCCATCTTTGCTTGTGAATGACTGAGAAATTCAGGGAAGCTCCTTTTATACCCAATCATGGCCCCCAATTAGCCTGTTCACCTGTGGGATGTTCCAAACAGGTGTTTGATGAGCATTCTTTTTTGCCACCTGTCCCAGCTTTTTCGGAATGTGTTGCAGCCATAAAATTCTAAGTTAATGATTATTTGCTAAAAACAATAAAGTTTATGAGTTTGAACATTAAATATCTTGTCTTTGTAGTGTATTCGATGAAATATAGGTTGAACATGATTTGCAAATCATTGTATTCAGTTTTTATTTATGTTTAACACAACGTCCCAACTTCATTGGAATTGGTTGTTGTCGGGAATCCGCTTCTTCCTTGACAATCACACCATGCGGTGTGTGGTTCAATAAAAAATATTGCCGTAGTAAACTGTATGTGGCTCTTCAAAACGTACACCGCAGTTTGTGTGTGTACAGTTTTTCAGTTGCGGTTTTTCCATTGCAGCGAGTCGGTTATGTGCGTGAGGTTCAATTGGCTTGGACACAAACAAGGAGCTGAATGGCAAAATTCACAACAGGTGTTAAAAAAAAATCTGTGCCTTTCTGTGACTCTTCCAGTCTCCCTGTATCTTCGTCACAACCTGCAGATGACACGCTTGAGTTCAATTGTTACTTCTCTCTAAGAACAGCCTGTTAGAAGCCTCACAATGGTGAGATACTGTTGATCAATTGAAGAGATTCATGAAATTTCACCCGAAATCCCCAAATCCCAAACATTTTGTGACTAGTACATAATGACTATTTTCACCCTTTTCCTTCTCACAGTTTAAAAAAAAATATTATAAATTAATGGAATGGTCATTCCTATTTTAGCACATTTTACTTGGTACTATATTTTCTACCAACGCCTCACTGCCGACAGTCTCGACAGCGAGGAAAACGCAGAAGATGGACATGGGGGTTATGCTGCAACGGAGGCGGCAGGGTTACTGGATTTGACAGGTGGCAGAGGGGGTCGCCTGGCAGCAAATGCATGTCGGGTTGACTGATTTGGGCGGGATCAGATCCAGGTCCTCGTCATCCGGTATCTCATCCAAGCGGTAACCGTCCTTCAGCAGCTGGATGTTGAGATCTTGGTTGATTTGCTACAAGAGACAAAAGTAGCGTTAATGTCCTGGAGTTTCCAAAATTTGTTTGGATACACGGTAGAAATGAATTGTGTGCATAGCCAGTCTGATGTTTGCCACTTTTGTTGAGAGGAGTCTGATATTTTCCATCCAATGATTTATTAACCTGACATGTATACGTAAGAAACCCTATAATATTAAATGTGGTGGAACAAGCCAAGAAAATGTCAATGTAGATATATATTTACACATTTCTACTTGTAAGTATAGGTTTCTAATTTTGGCAGCTGAATGAAATGCTCACATTTACCACACTTTTTCCACATAGGAAATCGGGCCATCTTTTACACAGTCTATATATATATTTTTTGTTATGTTTGTTTTGCTTGAGAGCAACATACAGATGTTTCTGCTAAAATCACTTCAAGCGGGGGATTATTGGGCTGGATTTGAGCATTTTTTTACCCCTCGCTATCAAAGGCTTTATTTTTCAGATAGCTCTTAAATATTATACTGAACAGTTATCCTGTGGTGTGGTGTGGGATTTTTTTCCCCCTCCCCATCAACTCAACAAATGATCGGGACCTACAACTATTAATCCTGTCCAATACTGAGTGATGCTCAGATATGTTGGCCGAGCCACAGACTCAGTGATTGTGATTGTGTATTTCAATGACTACTACTCTACTTGTACTTTCTCTGGCTGTCTGTATGCCATGTAGGACAATGCTGCCTACCACAGTTCAGTCTTAGTACTCCTTTAGACATCTGGCTCAGGGGAGCAGACTTGCAATTGTCAGTTGAGATGTTATTATGTTACCCTTAAAGTGCAACCAAGCTCATTTTCATGTTTTGTTTCTAAATACATTAAACATGTTTCAAGACAAGTGCTGAAAACATGTGCAAACACTGAGAACAATATAGTACTGATTTGTTGAGATATGGCTAAAAACTCTTTTTCACCTTTTAAATTTTCTGGATTTTGTGGGCGGGGCAAAAAACTAGCCCCGTGACGTCACGGTGCGGGGTGTATAACCCATTATATAACCCACTATATAAACACCAAGCGCCCTTATTCCATGCAGTGGCTATTCGGCAGAATTGCACTTCGTTGTTCATAAATAACTTCACTCAGTTCTACCAGTGGAGCGTGCAACTGGCCATTAAACTATGCCCACAACTTGAAAAAAATCTTTTTTGTGTTAATTGGGTAATGTGTCTTTCCATTTGGCACCCATGCAAGTTGTGTTGCGAGGCAGCGGCGAAACGGACGAGAGCCGGCACCCTGCGGCCCGTCGCTAGCGCTTAGAGAGGCCGCTGGAGGTCCGGCACAATGGCGTTACTGCCGTTAGCCTCACAGCCTCCTTCCAATTCAAATTGTGACCAGAGCGCGTCACAGAGGCGCGTTGTCCACTGAATTTCAAAGGAGGGAAAATTGTCCTGGCCGCGCTGGTCCTGGTCATTATGCGGCTCAGAGGCTGCTTCTCCGCAGCCCACCAAAGCGCGCGATATCTCGGTCGCTGGAAAGGAGCCGTGAGAGAAGCAAGGTGGTATGTGTATTTGATTGACAGGAGAGGCGGGCCTTTCAGAGCTTTCAGCGACACGCCCACAGCGTGTGCAAGCTGAAAGAATGTCTCAATTCTTGACCATTTTGAAGCCTGATTTCTCATACTTTGACATTTTTTAATTTATTCATTCATTGACAGCCTTGTTAACAAGACTCTTCTCTGGGATGTGTCAAATTAGCATTTTTTTCCCTCCTGTTTGGTTGCACCTAAATTTTTTTTGAATTATGGCGAGCAATAATGTTATCATCATTTCTCCTTTGAATTTATATTCAATCAATCACTCATTCAGGTGGCTCATTGAGAGCCACTGGCAGCGAAACAAATAGCAGTAAATGCACATATATTTCCCTCATTTTCATCAACTTGTAGCTAAAAAGAAATAAAGTACAATTTAGAAATAAGTGAAAACACACTTCATTATGAAGAAGAAATACTACAGTGTGTTTGCAAGCAAATCCCTGTTTAACATCTTAGCCTTTTCGCATAAAGTACTGGATGCTTTGGGAACCAAGTCTGTTCGTGAACCCAAATTAGTGCGTGAACTGAGGTCATTTTTCTTTGAAAATTTCATACGCAAAACAAATTGTGCATCAACCAGGTCATTTGTAAATCGAGGTTCCACTGTATGAGTTTGACAATTACAGAAGTTATCATAAGTCATATCTGCTGAGAAGAGACTGAGCGCACGGTCACACAGCATCATCCTCCTTCCTCGAACGACAGTACAATCATTTTCTTGCCATGGTGCACGCCTTCCTTACAGCCTGCTTTGTAAATAATCCTGAGACTGAGAGTGTAAATTAAGATTCCAGTATTTTACTGACATCTGCAAATCATTTCTGGTGGCATTAAGATCCAAACACTGATGGAGTCTAGTTTTAAGACAGGAACTCACCTCAGCAGAGGAGTATCCCGACGACGAGTATCTTGACATGTCGAAGTCATCGTCACTGAATATAAGAGCACTCGTGTTAAGTGCGGGCTCTCTTTGCAACACTAATAGACGTGAGCAATGTTTGTGGTTGGAGCTCACCTGTCTGTGTCTAACGCAACCAAGGGCTTCTCATCAGGACTCTGGTCTAATGAGGAATAGCCTTTATTGGGCACTACCAACCTGTCAGCAAGGAACAAAGACAACAGCGAGTGAACATTTATCAGAAAGGAAGCGAGTTGGTAGAACAGGATATGAAAGCAACGGAAGAGGGTGAATATTAGACAACAAACTCCAAAATGATGGGAGAGGACAGTGAGCGAGACGGCAGACGGAGCAGGGAGCGTCTGGGAAACCCTTAATCAATGAAACTCTTCCTCCTAAGAACCCATTTGACAAGCCGAGATAATGGATGCGAGATAGCATCTCTACTTAACCTCGAGGAAACATGTCTCATACTGAAATATGAGGACGGACAAGCACAACCAAGCAGCTTGGATTCTCCTTATTCTGTCTTTACACGGAGAAGGCGAGTTTGAAGCAGCTGCCGGATGTAAAAACAACCCAGGATGCTTATGATATATCATCATACGCCCTGCAATCAGCTGAAAACAAGACCGTATTTTGTTCATTGACACCAACCAATCATTCATTTTTACCTCCATCCTGTTTCTATTACAGTAGAATCGTGCTACCCAAAACCTCAATCGTCATAAATCCAAGTGAAGCATTTTCGACTTTCCCCTTAAGATTCATCCAACATTAACAATAATATATGGGCAAATGCACGAGGTTCTAAGGAAGAACAGAGTACATTGTGTTGTGGATCTGGATAAAGGTGCAAATCCAGACTGTTTATTTTCAACATCCGTGACATGTTTCGTTGACCTAACATGAACCAATTTAAAATTACTGGGAGTCCTCGGTTTACCGCCATCCCGACATACCCACTTTCAAGGTTACCGGTGGCGCCCGATAAATTAGTTTCCATAGCGGCATAAAAATACAAGAAGACACCCCAGTTACTCCCATTTTCATACACATTTTTACTGCAATGATCGCCTGTATAGAATATTACAAGGACTTTGACACAAAATGCTGTGGAACGCTCTGGAACAGTGATTCTCAAAGTGGGCTACTAGTACCACTCGTACTCCGTAGGGTCCCTCTAATGGTATGTAAAAGAATTACTGCCCAAGTACTGTTCACTTATATTTAATTTTTTAGTACGTTTGCATTTAATCTTTAGGAACTGTTTGTTTTTAAACATTTATTTATGTACAATTTCTATTTAACTTATGTGCAATATGTTTTAATTTAATCATTATTTAAAAACAGTGTTTGTTTTTTAATATTTAAGCACAGTGTTAATGTTCAAACTGTGCATAACGTTAAAGTGGCTTAGAATAATTCAATTTTCATTAAAAAGCTTGTCCCACACAGCAAGTCACTCGTGTGCTCACTGAGCACAGTTTTTACTTCACGCACAAGTGCTGGCAGGATTCAAACCAACAATGTCTACATCACATATGTCAAATTCAGGCCCGGGGGCCAAATTTGAACCACGATGTAATTATATTTATGAATATATTATATATTAAATGTGTATTAGAGCTGGTCCGCCAGTATATAGCACATGCGCCACTAACATTACAAATCCCAGAATGCTTTGCTAGTGTGTTGGCCCATCAGTCTAGACCGGCGAGCGTCCCTTCCCTTTCTGTTGCAACTGTGCCACCAGTCTCCTTGAGCAAATTTACACTTCCCCTTCCCAAAAATGGCCAAACGAAAGATGGAAAACAGTTAACTTCCAAGACAGGTGGGAGGCAGATTGTCTGTTCACTAAGGTAAAAGACAGACCTGTTTGTCATGTGCGGAGCAATGTGGCTGTAACAAAAAATAGAACATAATTGAATTGTTTTTTTCGTTTTTTTTTAATGCCCTTTATCAACTCCTAGGCAGGGACTGTTAATAGTTTGAAGTTTGGATTTTTATTGAAGGACATTCTTATTTTTTTGGGTTGTTTTGTTGTTGGCCTTTGAAAAATGATTTACATCAAAAAGAAAGGTAGTCGGAGATAAATAGAAGATGGAGGGACAGAAGAATTCATCTTATCTATTTGAATACAAAACAACAAACAAATACCACTGATGTCTTTTATGGCAAATTTGATTTCTCGTGTTTATAATATTAAAGTTTGCTTATTCCAGGTGTTTACGGAAAATGTAAGTTTGTTGTCATATGATAAACTTTAACGCTACATTTCTGCAGAGAAGGGAAACATGCACATCGCAGTGATTTTTCATTAAATATTGAGTTTGGCCCGCGACGTTGTCCCAATTTTTTAATTTTGGCCCACCGTAAATTTGAGTTTGACACCCCTGGTGTACATGAAAGACCGGATCATGTACCACGACGCCACCCATGCAGGTAAGTTAAAAAAAAAAAAAGTAACAGTAATAACAAAAGAATGCTATGTATGCAAAGTGTGCTGCAAGTTACCTTGGTTTGTTCATTACAGCGTTTATCTAAAAGTACCTTGCGCTACTGGTAATATAGGAGGTCCTCGGTTTACAATGCAGTTCCATTCCTACGGCAGCGAAGTCAACCACATTTGGAACGCGGCACATTTTATCACTAACCTACGCTAAGGCAGCAGTAATATCATAACTACATGCAAAAATGCGTATGAAAAAGATTTCCAGGCCACATACATAAAGCGATCAAATGAAAAGCGGTAAGTACGGTGGTAGCTAAGCATTCCTTCTTGTGCCGCGCGATCACGTATTCTTACATCGCTGCACAAACTAGTTCTGTGCGCACCGTTCGTAACCCCGAAACGTCCTGTGTGCTGTAAACCCAGGACCTTCTGTAGTCCAGTTTGACCTTCATACAATGCTCAACTTTGTCCCAGTTCCTCCCAAGTTTTCATGAATTTCAACTCAGAGAAGAAGTTAGAGCAATAATGTGTCTGTTGTTTGTGTTCTGTGCACCTTGTTCTGGCCATCACGTTGTTCTTCTTAGGCTGATTGTTGACTGGACTGCCCCCACTGTTGCCATTCTTCAATGAGCTCTTCCTGGCCAGCTCTCGCTGTTTCTCTGCACAACACACAAACACGACTTCAGCTTCAATAGACCGCTAACAAGTAATGAAGGTCAGCGTGCTTGGCTTACATGTCACACACACTCTCCAGCTTCCAACATCAAGCATTACTCTTTTAACCGACTTGAAATGTTTCTCCTACGCCCTTGTGTAAATACTCATAAGCCGAATGAGATTGAGTGCTCATCAGGAAGTATGATGTTGACAATGAGTAATTGGGTTTCATTCTTCTTGCCACTTCGAGGTAAATCTGCATTTTAGCTTTCCCCTGCATAATAGCAAACTGTCATTTTCACGATCGGAGGAACCTCAACAGCGTGTGTTTGACCAGCAATGAAGGCTTGTGTTCTTTTGCACTGTCCTTAGGCGTCTACTTCAATAATTATGGGCAGTTTGTACAGTGCTTATTTACATCTTGTTTTGTTGGTTTCTTCTGCTATGATATGCTTCTACACTTCCTGGACAGTTGGCTTATTCCTGAGGTATACAGTACTTGCACATTTAATGTAACAAATTATTTCATACAGTGTCACGTAGTAATATAGAGTTGTCCCAAACTGATCACGTGATCAAAAATCAGGGCCGATCAGGTCATTTTCAGCTCATTGGGATGGGGATTTCTTTTAATTTTCTTAATTTTAAAAGGTCTCAAAGCAACAAAATAATGCTAGAGTACAAAAGATCTTGTCAAACGGAACAGCAATAGCTTCGTTTTATTTTACACAATGTAACTTTTTAAGTTTTTTAGTATTTGTATTTTAAGAGTGGCAGTAACAGAGCGAAAGGCAGCAGTCTGTGCATCTGCAGTCAGCCACTTTGCGGCTCCGCCTCCCAAAATGGCCACAAGCTGAATGGCATCATCAAAGAGTTGAAATTGCGAGTTGCAAGTTAGCAAATATGATCCATTTGAACGTCTTACCTTAAAATAAAAGTCTAATGAGTGTGAATTATTTTGTCACAAGCAAACTTGTGCCTCACTGGTTGCATTTGAAGAGGCTATTAATCTATAGTGTTGTTTGTCGATATAGATGTTAACGCATCGCCAAGGTGTTGGATCGGGCACGCTTTCGCCAGATACTCAAAGTCAAGTGACTCAACATAGACTTGGGTCCAAAAAAATGTGATCTGGACAAATCTGGATCTGAAAAAAATAATACAAATTCAATTTTAAACATTGGAGAGCGCCCACACTCGGAGTGACCCCGAGATTAATTTTAGGGAAAAAAAATATGTATACATTTTTTTTTTGTGTGTGTGTGAAATTGGTAGTAGAGGAAATGTGACCCCCCTCCTTGAGCCGTCACCTTATTGTGGTGGAGGGGTTTGTGTGTCCCAATGATCCTAGGAGCTAAGTTGTCTGGGGCTTTATGCCCCTGGCAGGGTCACCCATGGCAAACAGGTCCTAGGTGAGGGACCAGACAAAGCACGGCTCAAAGACCCCTTATGATGACTAAAAATGGACTCAGGTTTCCCTTGCCCAGACTCGGGTCACCGGGGCCCCCCTCTGGAGCCAGGCCTGGAGGTGGGCTCGAAGGCGAGCGCCTGGTGGCTGGGTCTGCACCCATGGGGCCCGGCCGGGCACGGCCCGAAAGGGTAACGTGGGTCCCCCTTCCCATGGGCTCACCACCTGTGGGAGGGGCCATAGGGGTCGGGTGCAATGCGAGCTGGGCGGTGGCCGAAGGCGGGGACCTTGGCGATCCGATCCCCGGCAGAAGCTGACTCTAGGGACGTGGAATGTCACCTCTCTGGCAGGGAAGGAGCCCGAGCTGGTGTGTGAGGTCGAGAAGTTCCGACTAGATATAGTCGGACTCGCCTCCACGCACAGCTTGGGCTCTGGTACCAGTCCTCTTGAGAGGGGTTGGACTCTCTTCCACTCTGGAGTTGCCCACGGTGAGAGGCGCCGAGCAGGTGTGGGTATACTTATTGCTCCCCGGCTTGGAGAAGGCGTTCGACCGTGTCCCTCGGGTGGTCCTGTGGGGGGTGCTTCGGGAGTATGGGGTACCGAACCCCCTGATACGGGCTGTCCGGTCCCTGTACGACCGGAGTCAGAGTTTGGTCCGCATATCCGGCAGTAAGTCGGACTCATTTCCGGTGATGGTTGGACTCCGCCAATGCTGCCCTTTGTCACAGATTCTGTTCATAACTTTCATGGACAGAATTTCTAGGCGCAGCCGAGGCGTAGAGGGGGTCCGGTTTGGTGGCCTCAGTATTGCATCTCTGCTTTTTGCAGATGATGTGGTTCTGTTGGCTTCATCAAGCCGTGACCTCCAACTTTCATTGGAGCAGTTCGCAGCCGAGTGTGAAGCGGCTGGGATGAGAATCAGCACCTCCAAATCTGAGACCATGGTCCTCAGTCGGAAAAGGGTGGCGTGCCCTCTCCAGGTCGGGGATGAGATCCTGCGCCAAGTGGAGGAGTTCAAGTATCTTAGGGTCTTGTTCATAAGTGAGGGAAGAATGGAACGGGAGATCGACAGGCGGATCGGTGCAGCGTCTGCAGTGATGCGGACTTTGTATCGATCCGTTGTGGTAAAGAAGGAGCTAAGCCGAAAGGCGACGCTCTCGATTTACCAGTCGATCTACGTTCCCACCCTCACCTATGGTCACCTATGGAAAGAACGAGATCCCGGATACAAGCGGCCAAAATGAGTTTCCTCCGCAGGGTGTACGGGCTATCCCTTAGAGATAGGGTGAGAAGCTCGGTCATCCGGGAGGATCTCAGAGTAGAGCCGTTACTCCTTCACATCGAGAGGAGCCAGATGAGGTGGCTGGGGCATCTGATTTGGATGCCTCCCGGACGCCTCCCTGGTGAGGTGTTCCGGGCACGTCCCAGCGGGAGGAGACCCCGGGGACGACCCAGGACACGCTGGAGAGACTACATCCTTCGGCTGGCCTGGGAACGCCTCGGGATCCCCCCGGAAGAGATGGATGAAGTGGCTGGGGAAGTCTGGGCGTCCCTGCTGAAGCTACTGCCCCCCGCGACCCGACCTCGGATAAGCGGTAGAAGATGGATGGATGGATGGAAATGTGACCACCGCCCACACTCGCAGTGGCCCCTAGATTAATTTAGAAAAATATATATTTCCTCCACCGTAACAGAGCAGTTTTACGTTGTAATAATACCATACACACTAGATAGCAGACATCGCTTACTAGAGTGCCAGATCTTCCCCATCATAAAAAAGAAGATTGGCGACGTCATGATGAAAATTAACGGGGAGAGAGAGTAGACGCTGTGGCAAAAAAATTGCAGTAAGAGCAAACTCGACCAAGAAAATTGCGGTCCCACGTGGCCCCCTGGTAATGCTGACAAAAAATTGACAAAAAATGTGAGTTGCCCATCCCTGATATACGTAATACCATTCCAGATACATCTCCTGTATTGGATGTTGCTAGATAGTGTTGGTTTTCCTAATCTAACACTGAACTGTTTCCGATTAACTTTTGAGTAAAATGTTCGTGACGTTGCAATTTTTAAATAGGTCTATTTCAAAGGTCACTTGAATAATCAAGCTTGAAAGAACATTGGATGATAGTTCTGACATTCTGATTTGACAGAATACAATTAAGTGTGACTGCAGCCGTAATTCTTACTTTATACTGGCGAAGCTGCAGTATGCAGATGCATTTGGCTAAGGCTTTGACTTACTCATGTGACTGTTAAACAGTAAAAAAAAAAAAGAGAGATTGACAGCTCAGTGCTGGACTCCATCCAAGGTTCTCCTATGGGAGAACAAAAATATTGACATGAGGTTTTAAAGAGAGACTTGCAATTGTCACCTATTTTCATCTGCAGGGGCGGCGGCTTGTAGTTGATTGTGACGGGTTCCCCCTCTCGAGTGTCTGAGTCGGCTTCCGAGGCCGTGGAGGAAGCCGGGTCCTGGCGACGTGAGGAGAAATATATGCATCATTTACATAACAATGAGCACGTCAAGATAAACTGTCACAGTAGTCGTACAATGCAAAGAAAATAAAGCTACATGCCAGACACTTCACGGCAATGATGAGATGAGGATTAGAATGAGACAGTATCAGAGAGGCATTCATTGAACAATGTTTATTATTTTGCTTGCTTGCAGTGGTTAGAACTGCATTGCAACATATTGAAAAGTGTTCCTAATATTGTGGGTTCCTCATTTAGCTCCATTAAAACGTCCAAATATTAGAAACATCTCTCTGTAGGATGCAGTGCAGTTCTGCAACCACATGAAAAACTATCACCCCAATAATGCACAACTATTAATAGTGCATAATTACCTTTGACTTTTGTGATTGTGTAGGAGCACCTAATAAAGTTAATTGTATTAAAGAGCGTCACTGATAGAAAAGTGGCAGCGTGGTTTCAGTTCCAACTCAGTGACGGTGTGAATGTGCGCGCGTGCGTGTGTGTGTGTGAATGGTTTTCGGTCTCTATTTGTGGCCAGTGATTGACCGCCAACCGGTCCAGGATGTAGCCTGCCTTAATTTTTTGCTGAGATTGGCTCCAGCTACCAGTGAACCTCAATGGGATATAAGCACTATTGGAAACGGATGGATGGATGAATGAACTAAAGGTCACTGTATGAGTCAATGCACAAGTACATTTGGACATAAGAACTAATGTTATGTGTAGTAGTAGTGTTTTAGTGGGGTACTTGCATTGTTAAGGGGCTATTTTCAGAACCCCCGATAGAAAATTTGGTGGTGGGAGCATGATGAGGCATAGGTGTAGTTGAGGATTTTGTCCAAGCTACTGTATGCAAGTGGAGTACAATTTACATGTTGATAATGTAACCAGCATATTTACAATTTATTACAAATGAAAAGGTGATTAAAGGTTTCGGGATAAAGTGGAGTGAGTCAGGCATTATTTTGAAAAGACCGCCGACAGGGAAATGTGCAGCATAGCTCACGGTCCTTCCAGATCAAAAGTTATAAGCATTTTTATGCTTCAGAGGATTGTCATATTTCAAAATTGGAGGCCGACTCTTATCGTAGCACTAAAATGTATATGTACACCTTATTAACAGCGATTATGACGTGACGATATTATTATGACATGAATTTATTGCATGTGACTTGTTTTCAAGTAAAATCTTAAAGGCTAAACAAACTATGCTGTCCACTTTGTGGTCAAGTCACAGCTTGTTGCAACTGCTACTAAAAGGTTCTTCAGGGAAGACCATTAAAGAAAAAGAAAATCAATCAACATGCCCAACATGTTTTTTTTTTTCCTTTTGAAGCCCAAAATCATCATCGCCATCACAGGCCGGAGCAACTTGCTGCGTGGATGCTGCTGATGTGGCTTCTGCGTTGGGGCCGCGACGGATTGCGGCTGGCTCGCTACACAGCGACCACGACCCCCCCCTACCGACATTTCCCACCAAACACCTCGTTACTTTCACACTGTGGCAAAAACAACTTGTTTGGTTGGAACGCATCGGAACGTGAACGCATCTCGAGAATGCATAGAGCAAGGCCAAGCGCGTTAGCGATCGGATGGTAAACGCGCAGAAGAAAAGACAGACGAAGAACAAGATTGAATGTTGTCGTACCAGCGGCTGCATCTCAGCCTGCGTGTCCGCCTCCTGCGCGGCATTGGGCACTTGGAATCTGTCCATCTCCTCCATCACGTCGCCTCCTTTTTCACCGAACTCGACGGACGACGGCAACGCCTTTGGAACGGGATGCCGGCGGGGCTCCAATCAGACGGCAAATCATAAGAACGACCCCTACATCCCAGCTGGGGCGTGCTGACGGTGCTGGTGGGGTGACCGGTGACCACTGGGCCGCCGCCCACTTCCGGTTTGGCCCAGGCAAGCTGAGGCCCGGGGACCCTGCCGAGGCCCTTCAGCATCTCATTTCAGACGCCACGTGAATCGTTTCTTTTGCAGAAATGATTGATATTGATGATTATTATTTTTAGGTTATGTTTTTCTGAAGATACCAATTATATTTTTGGATAAATAAGATTTTCCTTCTGTTACCTAATATGCCTTTTTCCATAAAACTAACACCAAAGCGTCTTTGTGTCTTCAGAGTTGTTTTTTTTTCTTTTTTTCCTTTTAAAAACAGTCCTTTTTTTGTAACTCAAACAGTCCTTACTATTAATTCCACTGAAGAGAGTCTCATAATGTTGTTGCAATACACCAGAGGGATCTGTGAGCTGAAGTGCCAGGATGAGGCAGACATTTTGCATTCACACACAATAGCAGACGGCAAAATAAATGGTGTTATTTCTGAAATATGAATGAATATGGATGAGATGGCAAACGTGTCAAAACTATTGCATGTCTTTACCCTTATTAGGATTGTATAAAGATGAGAATTTAATGAGTAGTTAGGATCATTTCTGCACTTGTATCCGCAAAGTTTGAAGGCAACACATGTAAATTGTGCAACTCACATGATTTTTATGAAGCTGTTTGTCCTTAGTGTTATGCACTTTTGCCTTTACTGTTCCAAAAGGATGTGTACGTATTTCAATGGGCTACCACCATTGGCTCTGTTAAAAAGGATTGCATTTACTATGAATGCCTAAAATTTGAAATCATCAGTAGCATTTGGAAAATACAACTTTAAGTGTGGCTGTTTCAGCATCAGAGACATTTACCCACGTAAAACCAAGGCGGCACGAATAAATGTTGAATTAGAATTACTATTTTTTTGTGTGTTTTTACCATTATTGTTCGAATTATTTGAAAATGACCCTTATAAATCAGATTTGATATTTGTCATTGTGAAACAATTAACCAGAACCTTTTTTTTTTCTCAGACGTCTTACATCACTCTAATTGTTTTGCACCATTTGAAGCCCCAACCTCAGAAATGCGAGGCAAATGTGCTCACCACTAGTGCGCCGTGCTGCTCACACAACCAACAAAGTAAAAACAAATACAGGAGCAGCAATCAGGAGGAATTACAACTTAAGCAAGAAGGGAATAAACATAAGGTTAATATGTTATGTGTTGGTAAGTATTAAGTAATACTTATAGTCTTAAACTGCTACAGTAATATTTGTGCAGAATGGGAAGTATAATATTATCAACAGTGATGTATAATGATACAATGATGAATTACAAAACGACAAATATGTACAGTGTATGAAAGTGTTAATATCCATAACATTGCACATCGGAAGTTATATTTGAACAATCAGTAGACACTGAAAATTATATTTTAAAAAAAGAAAAAGAAGTGCGTAGTCATTCTCTGTACAGTATAACTTTTTCAATTTCACTTCTTAAATAAATTAACTTTTCCACAGTAATCTAATTTATTGAGATGCACATGTAGTTGTACATAGTCATCTTTTTTCTTTTTTAGTGCAGAACAGTTTTATTTGCATCTCGTGCTAATTTTGTAATTGTTAAAATACTTTAAAATGTGTTTCTCTCCTAAATTTTCAATGTATTCAATATTGTATATAACATAATGTATTCAATATATTATTGAATACATTATATTCTTCGATTGTTATTATTATTATTTTATTATTATTATTATTACATCCAGAATGTAAAATTGTTTTTGTGAAGTCAAAGTAATTGGAAAGACAGTTAAAGTTGAATTTGAGCTTATATTATTGTTGCAATAGAGAAAACTTGGAGTTCCACTGCTTTATAGTGGCTTTAATTATCCACTTTAGGCATAAAATATGATTATCCTTGCCGGAGTTCTAATTATTCAGTAGGATGCACCGACCTCACTTCCTTTTAGATTGAGTACAAATACATTTGAGTACTCACCAACAGTGAGTCCCGACACTTGATAATGCCAATATATTTTGCAATTTAGATGAAAGTCAGTTTTATTTTAATCAAACATTGCACACAAAAAACACCACCATTTTACCACATTATACACACAGTCAAATTTTGTTTGAAACACAATTTTTTTTGGAACCTGGAATATGTTTCAAATATAAACCTTCTTATAGACATGAATTTATTTTATTCCGCTTGCGCGAGAGGTGTTCAGTTTACGCTGCTTCGTTTGTGCACATCTTGGCCTGCAGGGGCCAGTGTGGCACGCGCATTCAGATAAACACGTGGATTTAATGAAAAGACACAAAGAAGAATGTTGCGGCAACGATGCAGTAAGCGAGAACTCGTTTTTCGCAGAATGGAAAGAATATATGCCTCTGACTGAATATTGTGATGTCTATTCTTTATTTCAAGGTTTATACTGCGCATCAATGCTATTTGTTAGCCCGTCTATAGCATTTAGCATTATGTGTTAGCGTTGAACAAGTTGACCTTTGCAAGCCTGTGCTATGTGTTTGCTTAAATATACAACGTGCAATACTTTATTTTGTGTAATATATAGATCTCTGTGCCCCGGGCACACTGGGCAGTTTGCAGAAAATGCTTCCACAAATCGACTTGCCGAGAGAGGTTATCCAAGGAAAGCCTTCCAAAAATCTCATGGAAATAAGTCATAACGTGTCATGCTGACAGACCGCTTCCCAAAAGCACTTCATTAAAAAAAACAAAAACATTCTAATCAAAGCTGCTGGCTTGGTCTCAGCTCAATGGGACAATCACAATCGCGCTGTGATTGATTGGTGATCAGTCAAGTTGTACCCACCATAAATCAGCTGGGATAGATTCCAGCAATATCAAAAACTGATGGATGGCTGGATGGAAGTCCCAGGACCTGTTTTAGCTGCGCATTGTGTTGACCAGCAGAGGGCAGCAGCATCGTGCTCTCTGCAACTCAACGGTCCAGGGAGGAATTGCACAACTGTCAACTGTTATTGCCTTCCACACTTTGTGGAGTGCACACTTAAGCCAACAGACGGCAGTCTAGTTCTACAATTTTGTCACTTTTGATGAGAAGGGCCATTTTTTTATTTTTATTTTTTTTTTAAATTGATTTCAGCAGAGATGGCAAAGGTACGTACTCACATTATGTACTTAAGTAGAGTCACACTAGCAGTAGTAAAAACAAAACAAAAAAACAAATTAAATAAAAAGGTAAACACAGAAACAATGATTCAACTCCTTTCCCTAATTATTGTCAACATAAAAAAAAGAAGTACAGACTGAAATGTACGAAATTAAAAATATTACTTTAATATCACACAAAATTGTTTCCTCTTGGAAAAAAAAGCACTGGACATGCTATCAAAACAACATTTTCCCCCAGCTTTGGTAACGTTTACTCACTGACTTACAAAAAGAGATTAGTTAATGATAACGCCTGAAAAAATACACCTGCATGTGTTTTCAAAGATTAGAATGAGACTTTTTGAACGTGAAGGTCTTTTTTAGGCTAGCACAAGAAATTATTGTAGGAGCCGATGGGCCATGGATGGGGAATATCTTGTTTCTCTGATTCTGTTCTTAATGCTCCCTGGTTGACGTTCCTCCATGGTGCTATGGTGCTGATATCCATTTAAAAAAAAAAAAATGTTTTTTACGCCTTATAAGTCCTCAAGCGCTCAACCGAAGTTGACTTTACCTCTCTCTATTTACTGTACATCTTTTTTACGTTGTGTCGTCATCCATGCAGGTTGAAAAAGTAATGAGCCCATTTTGACGAAATAAGGAGTTAAGTACATTTATTATCTTTTCAAATGTAGGGAGTAAAAGTAAAACGTTGGCAGAAAACTAAATAAGTATAGATAGCTGAAAAATCTACTCAAGTACAGTAACAAAGTCTTTGTACTTTGTTACTTCCCAACACTCGATTTGAAAATTGTATTCCATATACACGTCTGTATCCGAGTCATCTAGAGTCTATTGGGCACTTCAAAACATCTTTTCTCACAATGTAAGAACATTAATAGCTTATGGAGGACATATTCTGGAACTTTGACTCTGTACACGAGACAGAACCAAAATGGCAATATTTGAACCAGAGTGTAACAAGGGCATATTAAGAGTTTTGTAATTCTTTAACATTTGTGTGTATTTGACAAAAGCATGTCACAGACATATTAATAAGACAATTGTAATCTGTTTTAAATTGTAAAGAAAAGTGCAAAATACTAGTACAGGTATGTCTCTTTTAAAGACAAAGTTACAGCCATCTGTAGAAGGACAAAATGAATTTTAATAACTTCTCTGTGTGAGCTGTTGTTAAAATTATTTTAATGACGGTGTGTTTGTGGGATCAGTGCCGGCAACTCTATAGGGGCCCCGTTTTCAAGATCTGATTAAACGTGATTAGAGTTGTGTTATTAATTATTCATAGACAGGAAAAGTAACATAGCACAAACACACACGCTAGCATAAACATTAAATAATTGCCTTTCCAAACATGAGCCTGCGGGTGTGCGTGTGCACATGCACGAGCAAAAAGACACATTAACTTTTGATTTCTTTTGTAATGGTTTGACGAGCTACTGTGGGTTACGCAACCCCTGGAGTGGTCCAGATGGAGCTGCAGATTACTGGCCCTATGTCCTGTTTATTAATAATCTCTATGTGTTATTTCTCCTCACCCCCTTACATAACGCTTGTGCTGAGTTCACTGACTCTCTTTCATCTCAGCTCACGTCGGACGCCCCTCGGAAATTGCCCCGTGTAGGCTGGCTTTGGAGATGTAAAGCAAGTGGCAAGTGCCTAATATCAAATCGCCACAAACGTCATCAAGACTGCATAGCACTCTCCCAAAGTGGAGGGATTAGAGTGCACTGGAGTATCGGAAGAGATGAATGCTCATTTCTCATTTTCTTCCATTGGTGCAGAACCGGAGGGAATCAAAACTCTTTTCCTTGCTTTGAGGAATCAATAAGCATTTGTCAAGATCAGTGCATTGGTTCACACACTGCAATGAGTCAGAATGTTGCTGACCTTCAAAGCCACACATGCCACTTTGAAGCAGATCAGTTTTCAAACGTCTGGCGCTGGTCCAGTTACAAGGCAGTGCAGGAGGCCAAAGAGAGGGCAAGGAGTCAGCGGGCATAGAAGAAACAACATCTGCTGCAATGTGGACAATATCATTCCACATACAGTGATGATCTCCAATACAAGAGCTGTACAAGAGATGATGCTCAAGTTTGAATGTCACTGTCAGAGAGACATACATACATACATACATACTGTTTTGACATTTGACAGCAATAAAAGTCATTCTTTTACTGTGGAATTTGATGACTTTTCCTAAATTAAAGCAAATTGCTGAAAGAAAGATAATGCTTCAGTTTCCTTCTTTCAGTGCTCTTACACACTATGCAATGTGTGAAAGAAAGGGTGGGGGAGGGGAATTTCTGTGGCATGTGTGTATCTGTTTTTGTGTGTTGGTGGCATTGAGTTGGTTTCCTTACCTTGATTGTATTGTGTAAAGCACTTGGTGCTACGTTTTAAATAAAAATATGCTATAAAAAATGCTATAGAAATAAAGTCTGATCGATTGATTGAAAGTGACCCAAAATATACACACATGGTGACCCACAAGAGGGAGACATTCACCGGGGACGTATACATTCAAGGGTGGGGCAGGAGACGAAAGGCTCAAAGGGAGTTGCTGGCTTCAAAGGGAGTGGTTGGCTATAAACCAGTGACATGACTGGTTCTTCTCTCCTTGTCTTCTTATTTACCGCATCTCCACACACAAATGAAAACATTTCAAAATGTCTTTCTTTTATACAGGTGCTACAAAGTTTGGATACACTGAGGTTGTTCAAGCGGGAGCTTGAAATCCGAGAACTGGCAGTGTTTCCACCACATTTGCACTAGTTCCCGGAGACACACGCACGTTTTGGTCTTTACAGGGTCATGGGGGAAATCTTGAAAAAAAAAAAAAAATTACTGATAGATGTTTGGTTGTGTAAAACACAAAAAACAAATACACTACAATACCAAGATCTGTAGTTCATAATTTGATATGCTTTGATATACAGCTCTCATATTGAGAGGTGTTTTAATGTTATGACCCACGCCCATATGGTCTAATAGTTGAGAGAAGAGCCTGGATTGGACTGCCAATTAGGGACTTATAAAGGACACCCGTCTCGATAATCAAAAGTGACGACGGGAGTATCCGAAAATAAAATGTTGGTAAACGTAAGGACAGTCATGAAAGGTCTGACATTTTCACAAAGCTAATGCAGCTCGAAACAGTTAAGTGGCAGCTTAACTATCAGCAGGATGTGTGTCACACTCAAGTTCAAAATGGTCCATGCTGATTCAGTGCAGGAAGTAAATAATAGCTCATACTGTGACAATGACACATGACAACTGGTCTTTGGAATTTACTGTATCAAATTCATACTTACACCATTGAAACCTTTAGAGTCATTTTTTAACAAGAATCTCACAGAAGCTGTGGACTATAAACACTGCTGAACAAAGCAGTTCATGTGGGTTCCAATAATAATCTCAGCTCTAATTCCAACTAAATTGAAATTGAATCTCATAGCAATCGGTGAGAAAGTACAGAGCCACTAAAGAGACATGAAAAAAAGAAAATCTCAGTATTGTGTTAGTTTTGCAAGCTCAGGAGATTCTAACCTGTATGCGCCCAAGACTAATCTGTGTACTAATGCATGAAAACCCAATTTCAATGCGTGGGCACCAGTTAATGTGTGCTCACGAGATACTAACTGATGCAAACCAGATACTAACACATGCTCACCATATACTTAAGTGTGCAAACTAGATACTAACAGGTATGCAACAGTTACTAATGCGTGTCGCAAGTCCAACACGTGGGCAGCAGAAACTAATGTGTGTTCTCAAGTTACTAACTCATAGTCTTGGTCTCGAGACCGGTCTCATTTTTGAAGGTCTTAGGCTTGTCTTGGACTTGACTGCCAAAGGTCTTGGCCTTGTTTGACTCTCGGGTTAATAGACCAGGGATTTTACGTCGAGACCGGTTGAGACCAGCACTGATCTGCTATTCTCTCAACTTCATTGATGTGATAATAAGAGGAACAAGAAATATTTTTAATTCACGTGTTACGAACCCCCACCAACCCTGTAATGACTGCAACCTTAAAAATGTAATCAAACACGGGTAAACTAACATTATCTGTAAGTAACACCTGTAAATCCAATGTTTTAATTTTGTCTTTCTGAGATGACTGTTTCTGAAGAGGTTTTATTTCCACCTTAAATTTGCCTTTAACAGACTTTGTCAGGGTGTCTTTTCAATAGAGCCTTTGGGACTTTCTGTTGCTTTGGCTCTAGCTTATGCCAAATCAACTAAATTGTCTCTTCTTGAAATCTTCATTTTTATTATTTTTTTAAATACAGTACAATACAAGCATATATTTTTTGCAAGGATTTAGTTGAAATGTTTTTTTTACAAGTTGCGCTTTGAAAGAGTTGCAGGCTCTGTGTTGTTGGCTGTCAAATGTATTTCAAAGAATATGAAAATGAAAGCGAGAATGTTCCTTAACTGTTCAACCTTGTCATGATTTTTAAAATGTATTTTTATAGTCTCGGTCCTGTCACGGTCGCCGCTTGTCTCAATTTTGACCTTGACTCGGTCTCGACTCCCAAGTCTTGGTCTCGTCTCGGTCTCGTGATTTCTGGTCTCTACCTGGCAAGTCTTTGTCTCAGATAGTGTGGTCTTGAGCACAGCACTACAAACGAATGTGCCTGAGATACGCCTGCTCAACAGGCGTGGCTGGTGAATGACCGTTTTGCATACCAACAGGTTGTTCACCTGCCTGGTGGCTAAACAGCTTGTTAGTGGCAGTGTCAAGAAATTGTTAGTAGATGGTAGGAAATGCCGCAAATTAACTTTCTCTATTTAAGAGAGTTTTTCTAGTGTGACAAAAATGGCTTCTTTCACAGCTCTTTCAAACCCAGGGTTCTCTCTATCTAGAATTCGGACGTTGCTGCCCTCAAAGGAATTCTTCTTCTTTCTTGTTGAGATGCAAATGAACTGCTGATTCTGGACTCGAAGAGACCGCCCCCCCCCCCTCTATGTTGTGCAATGGGTTTGTGTGGGGGTTGCTTGGTTTCTCCAATATAGAGGTCAGCATTGTTGATTATGCAGTGAAGTGAGGAGTGCAGTGACCTCTACAATGGATGGATTAATAAAATAAAACCACTGTCAGGTTTTGCAGTTTCTTTTTTTTGTCAAAAAGATACCAAATGCACCAATTTATTAATAGATATAAATGACAGCGGAACATTTGCACTGCTTTTATTGACGATAGCTTGGAGCCGTTAGTTTAGTGTTAAGAAAATCCCAAAACAAGAATTATGGGTTGCTTTGAAATGCTTTATTTCTTCTGAACATTTTTAACCTACAACTTTGAAACAAAGAAAAAAATATACATCGTTTAGCATGGCCGACATGTTTGTGGAATGTGTTGGGCCATTTTTATGGGGTGTATCACAGTGAAAATAGCCGAGTTATAAACGTAATATACTGCTGAACTTTACATACACGCTCCAACTGAATTCTCATGAAAACATTATAGTTTAATTAGTGCCGGTTATAAACGAATATGACAGGCTTGTCCTCATTCATGCGCAATAAAACAACTTATTGCTTTGCTCAGTCTGTTATTGCCAGTACACTGAATAAACGCCAGCAATGGGGAAAAAAAGGCACATTAAGGGGAAGTATTACTTGTTCCTACAATTCATGAGTTAAACTCTTCTCTATAAAAAGGGCTTTCACGCCTGTGTGATTTTTTTTTACAGCCTCTTTATCACCTCCCAAAAATATCTGCCCTGTTTCTCTGTCTACATCATTAGTGGTACACTTTCTCCTCTTATCCAACACTGCCATATTTGGTTTGCTCACTCCCGTTCGCTGTATGCCCCTCAAAATGAGAAGAGGATATCATGGTCCGCCTGCGTGGACCAGAGCAAACAGACCGACAGATGGACAGTCCCGGAGACGCACGGGGGAGATAAGAGGATTGGGCCACAGCTTGTTGTTGCTCTTGGTCTTGCTTCAACTCTTTCCCACGAAGCTGCTGCACAGAGAAGACGGCCTCGAGACATTTGCGCAAAAGAGGAACTCCTTTTTGGATCGTCCAGTGAGTCGCCATGGTTCCCTTTGTCATGATCAGGCTGCTAAAAGATACTTGTGATCAGGCTTCCGCTTCGTCTTCTCCGGTTCAGGCGTGAAGACCGGCACTGGTTTGGATGGCACCTGGCAGGCCTTGTACAGGATGACGAAGAGGATGAGGATGAGGACGCCCACTGCCGAGTTGCAAACAATGGCGGCGATGGCCCACACCGACAGCCCCATCCTCAGTTCGTGCTCCATAGCCAGAGCGGGGAGAGAAGAGCTCAGTAGATGCAAATTTCACTTCCTGTGCCACGTCATTGAGAGCCTGAAAGAAAAACACAATGCCTTTCATTTCCAGGCCCGTGCACACACACACACAAACGTGCCTGGCCTGGGTTAGCCTGTCACATGGCCCTTCTAAGTCCACAAGAAAGATGAGCTTGGTAAAGACTACTTTGTCAGAAAGCCAACATTCTCTTATCCCTACAGACGCTAAAATTGAATCCATTTGTGCTGTGTGTGTCAGAAGCAACACAACTGCATCTTTTGTGTCAGCTTCAGTGCATAGAAATGATTTACAATGGGGTGGAGACTTTCACTGGAGCCTTTGGGAAACGACTGGAGTTTCTTTTGCTTGGTTTTCTTGTTGTTTTTCAAATGTTCCTCATTTACATGCAGCTGCAAAAATGCCTGAAGAGTGAAGACAGTTATTAGCATAGCACGCCACGACCACGCACTTCGTCTTCCCGGTCTTATACGAAAGTGGTTTTTACTTTGTGAATATTTGATATGAGATCTTGAGTTATGGGAGTAATGTGTTTGCGTTGGTGTCAGTGTATTAAATATATGAACTTCATTATGTTGAGCGAGACACATCAACAGCCTTGTGTTCAAACATTCATGAATAAAAGTGACGCACCACAAAAAGATCTTTTTTTTTCCCTTCCAGTTTTCAAAAATGAACACTTGGATACCCATTTTCAAAAGTGTACCTTTTCTTTCTCCAAAACACACTACAGTACAGTAGACATTATACTCAGTATAAATGACAGGGCAAAATGATATAGTTTGAATTGTGGTAGAATGTTTCTCTAAGTGTGGCATGTGGGCTCCCTGTAGTGGTACACACACAAAAAAAAGAATAATTCTTCAGATTGTGCGTAATTCTTTAAAAAAAAAAATCTTAAATCAAAAGAGTACATTTGTTGAGTACAGTTCAGTTGTTTTTAACATTTATGTACATTTGCATTTAATCATTTAGAACCTTTTATTTCCAAATATTTCTAGTGCAGTACAGTTTTTATTTTACTATATTTCAGCACATTTGTTCAAACTGGGCTGAATGTTACAGTGGCTCAAAAATGTATAATAAAATAAAATCTAAATAAAAATAAAATCACCCTTGTTTTTTTTTAATGAACACTTGGGCCTACAACGCTAGTGTATTTTAATGGTGGTAATTATGAGCTAGTTTTTTTTGTTTTGTTTTAATGTTGTACCTGGTGTAAAGATTTTGAGAATCTCAGTCTAAATAGAAAAACTGTTTTTAGCCTTTACCCTTTGAAATCATTATTTTAAAATTGTATTCACCCATCCATCCATTCTCTAAAGCACATGTCCTGTTCAGGGTCGCGGGTGAGATGGACCCTATCCCAGCTGACTGGTTGCCAGGCAATCATAGGACATGTACTGTATACAGTAGAGACAAACAACCATTCACACTCACATTAATTAACATGTTTACTGAGTTGGGAGTGAACCCATGCTACCTGCAAGCATTATATTGTATGCATTATTTAAGTTATTGTAGATGAATATTGTAAATATTGTATATGCTCCAATGTTTTATGATATATTTGTGACTGTTTGACAGCACAGCAATGTCTAATAATCACCTTACGTGAGGCAATTTCATTTTGTGTACACATGGGCCAAATTTAAACACATACATTACAAACTGTATGCAATTATAAATCATATCTCTCTCCAGTACGTTGGGTAACAGACTTAAGACTCAATGCCCAATATTTTCTTAAAACCCAATATGAGTGGATGTACATATTTCTTTTAAGATATGCCTTTTTAATATGTACGTACAATGTGTGTATGAGAAGTAATAATGAAGGATGTTTAATTCATGCTTGTGGTCTATCTATATATAAATAAAATATAATACATAATATGATGCTCAGGGCAAAAAGAGGTGACTGAAGGTGAGCAAAAATGAATAAATATTAAAGAAGATGCTATGAACACACAATTAGCACTATTGTAAGGTTTGGAAGTTTTAGCTGCAAAGTTTTCAAGGAGAACGCGAGAATGTTATCAGGTTACACAGGTGTGTGTCTGACAGAAAGAGAGAAAAAGAGAGAAGATGTGTGCACGTGTCTGTTCCTTCAGATAAAGAACACACACACACACACACACACACACACGCGCGCGCAGGCATGTAAACACCTAATGCATTTCTAATGAGGCCTCATTATGGATTCCTCTCTCCAAAGGAGGAGGATCATGCTGCAGCCCAAATCCACCCATTTTCTTTAGCATTTGTGCTCATGAGCTGACTTTGAGCGAGCGAAAACGTGCCAGCCAATCACAGGGCACATTCACACCTTGAGGTGTCTCTGAGACAGAAGTGCTAACCAGTAGCACACTGTGTTGCCCATGAACAAATCTTTATTTTTATGTTTTTTTTTCAGATGAAGCCGACTAAAGAGGGATAGCTGCTAATCACTGATACATTTGATCAGCCTTCACTCTCCTGAAGCCTCACTTTGTACCAGATGAACCCCTGTCATCAGTTTGATGGCATCACTAAAGAAAAAAAGTCACCCTCATAAAATGATGTCTATGCATAACAATGACCATTTGCAGAAAAAGACTAGAGAAATAATTTCTCGAGTTCAGTGATTGTGTATTTTGTTGCTTTTATTCAAGGAACTAACTAACTATCATTTCAATTATAAGCGGGTAGCACACACAGAGCCCCCTCCTCAGTGTGGTCACCCTGTTCCACCTCCTCGATTTATACAGACGTTCATGTTGTCTACGATTACGATGTCAAGGCTATGTGTGCAGTTTATGTGAGACCAGGCAGTCCTTCAGGTACGGTATGTGACCCTGTGAGTCACAAATGTGGAACACAAAGGGCAGTTAGTTTTCTCAACCTTGAGGATGGAAGCAGGAATTAATAAAAGTAATCACGGGATAGGATCCAGCACACCCGTGACCCTCGTGAGGATAAGCAGTATAGAAGATGGATGGATGGGTACTATAGTAAACAATACAATTACCATTACACTGGTCACAATATTAGGGCCACCTACACAATTTATTGGGAGCAATACGAGAGCTGTTCTGTTGTGATTGATATTAGTACCTCTCTGTCTTTTCTTGTAAGTCACCTACTGATGATGCAGCGTCGGTTTAGGGTCAAAACTACAACATTCAAGTTGGGAGATGGGTCTACCGCCTAAACCATGCCGTAATATTATTTTTTTCCCCACTGATTTCAACTCCACTACATGGAGCCACAAGAAAGTGGGCAAATTTACATGACAAAAAAATATTAATTTCAACTGTCATCAACATTACTGAGTCATATTGGAAGGTTGAATTTCATGATGAGATGGAAATAGATCAAATGGATTTGTAACGATTGTCTCAGTACTATTCGTACATCTGTGAGAAATTTCCATTGCATGCCTTGCTTATTCTGATTCTGAAATAAACTTAAAAAAAGCTTGCCACATACAAATAAAACTCATAAGGGCACAAACCTATTATTTTCCTTACATTGAATTCACAACCGGCCCTCTCTCATTCCCTGATATCAGATCTTAACCCATTCATCCAACAAGATAAAATGTCAGTGTACTCAAATGAGAACATTATGCTGATGTTTTTTTGTTTTTTTGATATGTACTGTAAGTCTTTGTATGTAAAAGAACTACTGTACTTGGTAACTTTGACAAAAGTGGAAATAGACATCACACACATCAATACAAGGAAACAGAACCACATGAATTCTCACAGTCAATCAGCGAAGGTAAAAGTTGCACTAAAATGTTATGAAAAAACATATACAGTAGTATACTGATTTATTTAATTTTTACTATTTTTATCTTTTAAATTTACCAAAGTAACAACAAGTCTTGTATTTAATTCCCAATTATTTCAATGAGTGCCCTTATAAATGGTTTAAAGTCTAAAAGTCAATAGTCTAAAAACACAGACTGTGTAACACGTGTGCATGCTCCCCGAGGCTCCAGTCAATAGACAGATGACAACAGTCCTTCTGTTATGCAATGACCCTCCAACAAGCTTTAGGTCCCAAAACTGACAACACACAGTAGAGATAAGATCTCATTTGGTGCATGTTTCTGTTACCCTGATATAAAGCAACTTTTGTGGTTCTGCCCACATTAGCCAATAATTGAATGGAAATGAATGCAAACATTAGCTGCGACCAAGAATGCCCCTTTGTACAAATCCGCATCGCATGCAACACGCGCCGCTCTCGCAGCGAGCATGGTAATCAGGTGAACTTTTGCATAATGCATCTCCTTTGCACAGTGAGTCAACTTCATCTCATGTGACAAAGTACCTGCAAGGATGCATCTCAGATGCAAAAGTTAGACTTGCTTTAATCAAATATTACTTTTGTAGTTACACGTTTGTATTTGTAAGGGGGAACAATGCAGATAATAGACAGTCAGACAGTTAAATAACAGTAAATGTGAACTTCAATTTGTTGTTGCGGAAGCAAAGTGGGAATTAAATTATCCTCCTCCCCAGGAGTACAATGTTTTTTTGAACTGGATAAACATTTTCTGTGATACAGTGTTGAGCAAAAGTTGTTGGTCACCATTAAGATTTGATGTTTCAGCAAACCTTGATTAACTGCGACTATGTATTGTCTTGGGCTGCTTTGTGTTGTTAACATGTCTATATTAAACAAGGACCTGGAAAAGCACGTTTTGTCTTGTGTACACTGTAAAGATCTCTGACAAAACAACTAGAAAGACAAAAGTCATACAACCTAAAAGTTTCTTAAAACTAAGCAAAGTGGAATGGAACCGCAAGTCACAGCTTAAACATTGTTTCTTATTGTATTAAGATGATGACGCTGGGTTTTTGAACATAACGGTACAAGCTAACACATTATGCATTATAAAACAAAACAAAAATTTTCAGTCAAATCCAAACTTCAGAATGCAGCATTTTTTTCCAGAAAACTTACTCTTTTTTTTGTCCAGAAATCCTTTTCCCCACTTGTCTTCTTTTTTTTTTTTTTAGTTTGTTATCCTTCTCTTCTGCAAAGCATGGACGCACATTGTCAGCAGAGGTCCACCAGTCCGCTTCTAGAGGAGGGTGGAAAAGTCTCAGGGGGTGGAAGTAGTTCACCAAAGTGAACCTGGGCCCTCGTCGGTGTGTGCTTGATGAGCCAGCACGCCGGGGGTCAGCCCTGGAGGTGTCCCAGTCACTTCGCAGTCAATGTTGACAGGCTGCAGGGCGGCGGGATGAGATAGTGCTGTCACTACATAGTGCGGTTGTGCATCAGTGCACGGTCCCTCCCCCACCACACACACACACACACACACACACACACACCCTCCCTCTCGCCTCCGCTCTTTCTGCTCCCCACTGAGCTATTAATAGAAAGACACTCTTGGAACATCCCATCAAGTGCTTTACCCCTCACACCTTGATGAAAGTCCACAGAGGTGAACTACAAGACGCCAAACTGGCTATAATCTTCTATAATCTTCTAATCTAAAAAGAGTTGCTGCATGGGCTCAAGTTATCCATTTCAAACAGTCTAAACTGTTGTTTTACTTATTTTATTAACGTAAAAGGTATTTGGTTGATCATTTTCATGTAAACTCATTCACTGCTATGCACGTTTATATTCGTTAAGTGGAATCCAACCGTTTACTGCCATCGACGTATATATTTGTCAAGTACGTTTTTCAATGGGTAGGCATGGAGGAGAATCTCGCCCAGCTTGTAATTAAAAAATTATAATTTGTAAGCAACTGTAATGACTAACAAATGGCGGTGTTACATCGCTCTGAAAATTACACAGTATAGCTTTTAAGTAGAAGATAAAGATTAGGTGGCGAATCTTGGCTTGTCACGTTGATTATGAGGGAGAGAAATACAGCGTATGTATAATATATCACAGTCTGTGTTTTGTGCTAGAGCCCATAAAGCACTGACTACGTGAAAAAGATTTTCAGATTTGACTCAAACACTGGAAAAATAAGTTAAGACCACTTCCTAATTAGAATTGATTTGACTTTTGTTGAGAGGGTACAGCAAAATCTCCATGAGAAAAGTCCGACAACACATATATGGTATGGTATAATGTGTAGAAATTGTGTATCAATCATGAGATTAGGTGACAAAATTCATGGCGTGAATAGTAAACATCATGTAAAAACAAAAAAAGCTCAACTGGAGCCATGTGGTGAGTCAGTATCGCTGAAGGCACATTTCTTGGTTGTATATCGTTAAATAAATTATTTTGCAAAAGCCCTTTTTCAGTCTTGTTTTTGCTGTTTTATAGTTTGAGGTGCCACAAAAGCCAAAAAGTCAAAGAGTCAAAGTCATTGTTCTGCTTTACGTTTACGTTTCTTTTCAAACCAAAAAAAATCTTTACTTTTTGTTCGGAAACTGGTGTTTTTGGAGAAACAAACCCAGGTTTACAGCTGAATTCTAAGGAATAGAAAAAGCTAGAAACCAACTTTTTTTCTAGTGTTAGAAGAGAGTCTACTCTTTCTTTTGGTAGGTTAAGTGCTTATATTGTCACAGAACACAAACGACTGTCTTTAGCAATGCGGCTTAACGACTGTCGTTTTGAATCCCAAAAATGATACAATTCGAGTTTGGGGCGTGCCTCAACTTTTGAAATTACAGTACAACAAATGCCGCTAATGGATCGAAATTGTACTCAGTTTTGTAACTTTTCGTTGTAACTTTCTTTGGGAAAAATATTTGAAACAGTTCTTAGTTTGACATGACAGTTCGATAACACTGCAAACTACAACCACAATAAACAATAAATCAAATTTAATACAGTAGTTATTTTATATAGAAGATTACGTCCCCTTACTTGAGCCCCACTCAGACATGTCCCCTCCCCCTTTTTTCTGGTTACTATGCAGCACAACAGCATGGTTCCCTGTCCTAATTTCTGGGTGTTTGTGTGTAAATAAGTGTGTGTGTGTTCCAGAATAACAGGGTATTGTGTCCTCTCTTCTTTCAAGGCCACCACACTTTTCTCCTTTACTTACTTGAGACAGAACATTCAGTATAGAGAAAGTCATTCGGAGGTGCTGTCCAAAGGATTAGCATGAATACATTTCTTACTTTGAAGACAATTATGATGTAATATTTCAATTAAGCATATTACCAAAATTTAATGGCCGCAAGATAGTAAGAACCAAGCAAGCAAATGAAGGAAGACTGTGACTTCATACAGTGGTACTGGTATCAGCTCAAACTGTACGTTACTTAGCTATACAGTACGTCCATGCATTTTCTATAGCGCTTCTCCTCATTAGGGTTATGGGTGAGCTGGAGTCTTTCCCACTTGACTTTGGGCAAGAGGTGTGGGTAGCTGGGGTACATCCTGGACTAGATGTCAACCAATCACAGTTTAGGTATGGATTTAGATTTTTTTTTTTTTCGTGAACAGCGTAAATTCTGTGTGGCAGGTGGTGCAACTTTGCACCAGAGACAGATTAGGCCGGTGTTGGTAATTTCGTAGGCGAGCACAGCCCGGCAGATCTGAGGGTGGGCGGGCTGCACCAGTCAGGGTGTATTTACAGGTGCCTTTGTTTGCCGCCAATCAAAGCGGCTCCTCTCATTCCCTTTAAATGTGGTGCAACTGAGAGTCTCGACAGAGACATATCTGTGCGGAAGAAGACGATGCGTAATTGCGCTGGTCATTTGTGTCCGCAGACCTCACCTGTCAAGTTCACCAAAATCACATTAGACTAGCGGTCTACCTTGCACCAGTATTTAGACATTGTCTGAGCGGGCGTAAGTTTCGACCGATTTTTTGCCACCAAATTGTCATTCTGCCGTGTCTCCAAGGACACACCCTTGCTGTGCCAGAACGGCGAGCTTGGTGCATGTCGGTCAGTCAAATTGAAAAACACGCGCAGCGAGCCTCACGCTTGCACGAAAATCAGGATCCACTGGCATTTGTGCCTTGCTGCAGATGTGGCATTCACGAAAATAGAGCCCTTCATGTCAAGCAAAAAAAACAAAAAACAATTATCCATTTACAGTATCTTCTAAAACACTTGTCCTCATTATGGTCATGGGTGAGCTGGAGCCTGATCACAGCTAAATTGGGGTGAACAGCGGGATACACTCTGCAATGATTGCCAGCCCATTGCAGTTTAGCTATACCAACTTTCATGTTGTTCTTCATTATAGCAAAAAACATCCATCCACTTTCTATCGTGCCTGCCTCCATTAGGTTCGTGGGTAGCCTGCACCCTGAACTGATGTTCCAAAATCCAGATCTCCTCACTGTGAGCCAGACTTGTTAACCATTATTGTACCGTGCTGTCCACCGCTCCATTGCTTTTTGAAGCAAATTAGTTTGTAATAAACAATTATGGTACTTTTGACAGAATTTCCTCAAAGCTGCCCGGAAGTCGTTCTCCATGGCCTCACCGAACTCCTCCCACGCCCAGGTTTTTGCCTCAGCGACCACCAAATAGTGTATAGTGGGGATGGGGCACTGCTGACCTTGACTCGGGACGTTGTGAATTGTTGGGGAGAATACATCGAAGACCTCCTCAATTCCACTGACCCACCTTCCCTTGAGGAAGCAGAGTCTGGGTTCTGTGAGGCGGGCTCTCCTATCTCTGGGGTTGAGCTCTTCACCCTCGGCAGGGTCCTCGAGGGTGCATGGGAGTTCGCCTAACCAGTCTACATGTGTTTTGTGGACTTGGAGAAGGCGTTCGACCGTGTCTCTCGTGGAGTCCTGTGGGAGGTGCTTCGGGAGTATGGGGTACCGAACCACCTGGCACGGGCTGTTCGGTCCCCGTACGACCGGAATCAGAGTTTGGTCCGCATTGCCGGCAGTAAGTCGGACTCGTTTCCGATGAGGGTTGGAATCCCGCGAAGGCTGCCCTTTGTCACCGATTCTGTTCGTGACCGAAAGAACAAGATCCCGGATACAAGCGGCCGAAATGAGTTTCCTCCACAGGGTGTCCGGGCTCTTCCTTAGAGATAGGATGAGAAGCTCGGTCATCTGGGAGGGGCTCAGAGTAGAGAGGAGCCAGCATTGAGAGGAGCCAGATGAGGTGGCTCGGGCATCTGTTTAGGATGCCTCCTGGACGCCTCCCTGGTGAGGTGTTCCGGGCACGTCACATCGGGAGGAGATCCCGGGGACGACCCAGGACAAGCTGGAGAGACTACGTCTCTCGGCTTGCCTGGGAATGCCTCGGGATCCCCTCGGAAGAGCTGGAGGAAGTGGCTGGGGAGAGCGAAGTCTGGGCTTCCCTGCTGAGGCTGCTGCCCCCGCAACCCGACCTCGGGTAAGCGGAAGACAATGGATGGATGGTACTTTTGACCAATTTTTCTTGCATTTTAGCTTACTTGATAGAAGCGAAAATTATGGACACCTCTCGCTAACTCTATCTCTCTCTCTCATACACACACACACACACATGCTCACACACACACACGCATGTGCGCGGACACACACACATACACGCGTGTGCACGCACACACACGAACCCGAACACACACACACAGACACACACACGCTTAATTAATTCTCATATCTCGTGCCCTCGTCGTCAATTCCCCTGTCAAAATGTCTCGCAAATGTGACCAACGGGATGTGCAGGGCAGAAGAATGTTTCATTTTCTCATCAATATTATTATTTCGGGCCATGACTCTCACACACAGCGCTCTCATTGCAGTGAGGCACATAAATGAGAGAAGCGTTAATCTCAGCTTTGCCATTGTCACCCTCTCCATTCTCAGTTATCACGAGAATATGAGGGCGGATTCCCTAGTTGAGCATTAAGGTCATGGAAGGCCATGGAAGGATATTAGTAGTATGATATTTTATACTGAGGGTCCATTTCATAATGGAGCTGATGCCATTCAGTGACGTTATTGTAGCTGGCCTGTTTTTTTGGCAGCTATTTTCAGCATGCCACATGTGTTTGTTGGCTCTCTCATCTGTTCACGCTGGCTCATCATGCACAGTGAGATGTCAGGCCCAGTTTTACAACATGAGCGTGTGAGGACACCTGCTGGATAATTGTTGACATTGTTCCTTGATGTTTAGTCCATAAATTATTTATGGCCGTTATTTCTCAACTTTTGTTGCGCCAGGGCACATATTTTGCATTAGAAAAATCTCCACCAACAAACACAAATGTCATAAAAAGTGGCTACAAAATTCTATACAGCCCTATTCAAATGCCAGGTTTTTGTGATTTAAAAATGAGACCAAAACGTTTCCACCATTAATGTGACCTGTAACCAGCACAAGCCCAGAATGAATGAATAAGACGGGACATTGCTGTCACGTATAATAAACAGCCAACACTTGTCAGAAATTCCTCTACATTGCTGTTGGCCCTTGGTAGCCTCGTTTTTGCTTTGTGTCACTATAGCCAAAATGAGAGATAAGCGTTTCAGATATGCCGTTGCTCGAGTGACGTGGAAACAGATTGGTTTGCAGCACTTGTGTGGCTGCAGTTCAGTACCCGAGTGGCATTAGCAAGAGAGGTGGCACTGTCTATTACCAACTGTCAATGCATCAATGCACAGCATTGAATTCAGTCACAGAGTGCTATTAGCGGTAGTGGTGCAGTTAGTAACACTGTTTCAATGCATGCATTTAAAAAATTATGATTTTATCTCAATTTTTTTACTCAGTGTAAAATCTGGGCCTGTTTAGCTGAACACGAAGCTGATATACTCACAGGAAGCTATGACTTTTTCTTTTGTGTGAATGAGAACGGGTGTATACACAGGTTTACATACGTACATTCAGCCATCTATTGGAAGAGCATTGATTTGTTCTGCCTGTCACGATATGTCGCTTGCATAACTCATTCACACGCAACGAAGGTATAAATGTGAGTGTTAATTGTTGTCCGTCTCTAAATGTGCCCTGTGATTAATTAGTGACCAGTTCAGGATGTATTCCTTTTGGCCGAATTCAGCCGGGATAGGTTACAGCTCCCCGTAACTCTGAACAGGATAAGCGGTGTAGAAAAATAATGGCTGGATGGCAGTTACCTCATGTGTCATGTTTTACATATGACATCATCACACAAGACGACTGTGGAGAGTTGGGTAGTTTTATTGAAACTTCATTATCTTTAGTTGTTCATCATAACCTAAAAAAAGATACTGACAATTAGATTAAAAAAGCAAACTTGACATTAAGTAAAGTAGATTTTGTGCGTCTGTACCTGATCAATCCAGTCATTGAAGGCGGACACGCGGGTGAAGACTGTGGGCTTCTTCTTGTAGTTGCAGCCCAGGCCGGAGACGAAGCTGGCGATACCATGCACCTCCCAAGCACCCTCCATGTTCCTACAGTTCAGAGGGCCGCCTGAGTCTCCCTGAGAAGCAGGACATTATGTTTTATTCTGCTGGCGGTTACAGGCACACTGACAAAGTATAAGACCTTGTAGTGAAAATGAGTTTCGTGCCGAAAAAAAAAGAATCTCTGACTAGAAAAGGCAATGCTCTCCGAAAATGGTGGGAAGGCAAATAATTGCTGTCAACGAACCGAAAAAAAAAAGTATACAGTGAAAACTTTCAAATCCTTGAAAGTGGACATTTGGGAATTAGATCATCATTTGTAGGAAATTATGCTTCTAAAGTACAAAACTTGAACCGCCGTCACACTTGGAATCGATATATCACTCGAGACCTTGGTTGAGCAAGCATCAAATGACTGACTTACTTTTTCTATGGCTTTTTGCATCTTTTATGCAACACTTATTCCAAAAAAAGGACTAATCTTAACAAGGGTTGTTAAGAAATGATAGCACATGGGAAGGGAAGAATACTGTATACCGAACACCTGAAGCCTACACAAAGAATCCAGCTGTGTCCAAATACGTTTGCCAAATGATATGCATCTGGAACGTGAACTACGTTTGAATGTTACCTTTGTCATTTATTGATTTGTTACATCTTAACATTAACAGTGGTTAACCTATTTTTACAGTTATATGACAGTTTATAATGTTAAAACTTTACTAGTACTTGAAACATTCATTGTCCAGTTAATTAAGGTTTTTTTTGTATGGTATCAATGTTTTATGATACCATTTCTCAGATTATTTCTATTTCCATGATTTGCTTGAGGAAAATTAGTTTCAAAGTTTAAAATGTGTGAATAAGTTGAGGTTCAACTGAATAGTTATTTATTATAGGATAACATATTGCAATAGCAAATTACAAAGCAAAAATGCCCCGAAGCGGCCTGGAGCAGTATAGGAGATGAGCAATCTGATTAGATGCTTAGTATGTGCCAACATATAAATATTCTAACACAAATGCTTTTAAACTTTGGATGTTGGCACACGTACATTAGGCTCAAACAAAGTGTCTAATATAATGCTTTTTTAAAATTATTATTTTATTTCCTACTAAAGTCCCAGGTGGAGATAATTATTTTATTTGAGTATTCAACAATTAATTAACCAATTTTTAATAGGTCTGACAATTCTCGCCCTCTCCCCACATACAGTACGTAGACCACTTACATTACATCCAGCCACGATTCCATCCCCACCGGCACACACCATGGTGGTCCTGACAGCGATGCCCCACCAGTCAGGCTGCGAGCAAGTGGGGTGGTCAGCCACCGGCATCAAAGCCTGCTGCAGCTTATCAGCAATGGGGCCTCCGGCTAGAACACACAGGCACACCGTGTGAACGACCACATGCACTAGCCGCCGCCAGCGGCCTCCACAGGCAATCGCAAACCTTCAGTTCAGGAGCATTAACTCCCGAAAATGATTTTGCCAGGATCTAATGCGTGTTATTTTTATTACAACTTTATTACTTGTAAATCCAAACATCATCTAAAAGACATCAAGTCAGTCTGTGGCTGCTCGGCTATAAAATTAAATCAAACTAAATTAAACACTTACTGTACAGTCTACCCCATCCAGTGATGAAGCAGGGGTAGAGATTGGTCAGCAGGGTGTCAGCAGGGGGGATGCATGCCAGCTGAACCTGGTCACTCAAAGTCACCGGCTCAGACAGTTTGATCATGGCGATGTCGTTTCTGCACACAGGTAAGTTCATTGTTTGGACTGGAGGCAAATTTAGAACCAGACACTAAGAGGACAACATCACACTACAGTGTTCAGAATAATAGTGGTTTGTTGAAAAAAAGTGGCTCTTATTTCCGTACAAGCATTTACAACAATGCCCACTCTATTCCAAATCAAAAGAGATGAAAATTAATTCCTTTTCAGAAAGTGAAGAAAAAGGAACATTAGGCTGCTCAAAACAAAAGCTTTGCCCCTCATTCATCTTTACAAAAACATTTACACCATAAACTGAAAAATGCTTGAAATGTTTGTTTTCCTAGGACTCATTAAACTAATATTTTGTAGTACAGTGGTGCCTTGAGATATGGGTTTAATACGTTCTGTGATTTTGGTCATAACTAAAAAAAACCTCAAATAATCATTCCCAATTGAAATGCCAATAATCAATTCCAGCCTTATTATAATGTGGTTTTAATAAAGAAAATGGATAATATTGTACCTTTTTAAAATAAATAACACAATTGAAGTAGCATGTAAAGAATTCAACGATTTGTGCATCATGATCAATTATTGCAGCTTTTTATGGTGTGTGCGACTTGGCCACCGAGGGAAAGTATAATACAGTCACGCAGCCACAAAACAAGAGTATGACAACCACTGTAAGTGACTTAGTAAGCTGCAGTAATATTAGCTGTTTTTGCAGAGGATAAAGAATATATGCCTGTGAGTTTTGTTGTTTTGTCAGTCTACATGTGTTGCTGCACAAGCTATGTTCAAATATCCGTTACTTAAGGCGTTATAACACTGAAACTCACATGCTATTTGTTAGACAGTCGATGGCATTTCACAAAAGTTAAACAAAATTGTGATATGCATACAAGGCTAGTAGTGGGCAATGTCATTTTTTTTAACAAAACACTAAAGCTGGAAAACTTCTGTCTTTTTTGCCACCTGTCCCAGCTTTTTTGGAATGTGTTGCAGCCATAAAATTCTAAGTTAATGATTATTTGCTAAAAACAATAAAGCTTATCTGTTTGAACATTAAATAGCTTGTCTTTGTAGTGTATTAAATTAAATATAGGCTGAACATGATTTGAAAATCATTGTATTCTGTTTTTTTTTTATGTTTAACACAACGTAACGACTTCATTGGAATTGGGATTGTATAACTGTACAGCAAATGTGCGTTTGACTGGAAAAGCATTATGAAACCATTATATTCAACAACAGAAACCTAACAAAAGTACGATGGTCCACTGTTGTTGCTGTGAATGCACTAAACACTTGTCTTGTCTTTTCACAGAGTTTACATGAACATAAGAAAAATGCTGCTTTCAGTTCCCAAATTTTAGCCTTTTAGCCTTCAAATCATACCAGCCAAATCAGCGCAATGTCAAATGCAAAAGGAAACCAACCAATTAAAAATCAAACTCAATCACCTGCCTAATTCAGAGCCCACAATCTCTATTTTAAATAGGAGCATATCTTACCCAAAAGCCACGAAGATGGGATTCCATTTCTCATGCACAATGATCTTCTCAGGCAGGATGGCCTTGGAGCCGACCTCCTCCTCCACCAGGTTGTGTTTGCCCACAAACACCCTGTAGGAGAGCTTCTTGCTGCAGACGGGCACAAACATGCACATGCTGTTTGAGCATGTCATTTAAATGCAATTCGATTTTGATTCATTTAGAGTAGTGTGTATTGTCCAAAAATTGTAATTAGCTGAAAATGAAAGCCTTTTTATTGACTTTTATGCATACATTTTGAATTTGACATCACAGTGTCACACTCAAAAGAATGGGAACCTTTCCCATGAAAGGTCTGTTGAGTTCGTTTCTCGAGAGCACCTCAGCTGCAAATGCAAATGCCAGCCGGGGAGAATCAAAGCTGAGGCCCTTTTGTCACAGGGTGCATTCGTGCCAGCTGTCTATGTGGTTGAGTGTGTGGGTTCTTGTATGTTAACACTCCTACTTGATGCAATGAGCGGCAGTCATGACCCAGTTGTCAGCAATCAGGGATCCCCCACAAGTGTGCCTCCACTCTCCATCCCTCTCGTACTGAAGCGAAATCTGCACATGGAACAAATGCACACACTCACAAAAAGGTCTTGGCAATGGATGGCGGCTCATTTCTGAGGCAAACCTCTAATTACTGCACTTTCAGCAGCCCTTGAGTCTGTCAGCTAAGAAGCACATGCCAGGTGTGGGACGCTTGCCAGCAGATTTGAAAAGTCAGACAGATGTGTGTTGTGGACGTGTTAGCATTACCTGCCAGGGCCAGCTGTGAAGCCTGGCATCTTCGCCGTTGACCACACGGGAAGTCTGCGGCTCAACGGTTGGGGTGCCGCACCCCAGGGCTGAGGGAAGCGTGCATAAGAGCAACAGGTGGAAGAAAACGTTCTTTTTACATTTGCAGATTATTAAACCACCGGCTATTCTTTCTTACTGTTTTTGGTATTCTAATGGTACTCTCTCTCTCTCTATCCATCTATCCATCCATCCATCATTGCTCAGGTTCTTGTTCCGTGTTATGGCACTCTTTAGCACAGCCCCTTGTTGCGAGGCAGAATTTTCTCTTTAAAAATTAGTGACTAACACATACAGTAGTATACCAGCTGCTTGTTTGTTTGAATGGCAAATTTGAGGCTGATGCCAGTAGGAACAGAAAGCCAGGTGAGTGTACATAAAAATGCATACAAATAAGATTTTAGTCTCCTAATAATATTTGTAAATTTTACTATCCATCCATTTTCTAAGCCGCTTCTCCTCACTAGGGTCGCGGGCGTGCTGGAGCCTATCATCGGGCAGGAGGCGGGGTACACCCTGAACTGGTTGCCAGCCAATTGCAGGGCACATACAAACAAACAACCATTCGCACTCAGTCACACCTACGGGCAATTTAGAGTCGCCAATTACCTACCATGCATGTTTTTGGGATGTGGGAGGAAACCGGAGTGCCCGGAGAAAACCCACGCAGGCACGGGGAGAACATGCAAACTCCACACAGGCGAGGCCGGGGATTGAACCCGGGTCCTCAGAACTGTGAGGCTGACGCTCTAACCAGTCGCCCACCGTGCCGCCTACATTTTACTATTGTAACATGATTTCTTTTTTCATATATTGGTCCTTTTTTTGTTTTAATGTTATGACTTTATTCATGTAAAATTGCATCGTTTTAGCCATTTATTTACAACTTTATTCTCAGTGTTGTTTTTCAGTGTGGTCTTAAAACACAATAGAGCTGCATTAATTTTGCAATTAAATCTCTATGCTGTATTTTTTTTTAAAAATTAAAAAATCCATCCATCCATTTTCTATAGCGCTTGTCCTCATTAGAGTTGGAGTGCACCCTGGAATGGTCGGCAGCCAATCGCAGGGCACATCTAGACAAACAGCCATTCACACTCAAATTCACACCTATGGAGAATTTAGAGTCTTCAATGAATCTAACATGCATGTTTTTGAATATGGGAGGAAGTCAGAGTATCTGTCAAAAAAATACAAAAGCACAGGGAAGAACATGTAAAGACAGGAAAGCTGTAGCCTGGATTTAAACCTGAACCTTAGAACTGTGAGGCAGACGCCGCGCCCCATAGGAGTGACGATGATGTTCTTACCAGCAGCAATGAGAACTGAGGCCAACACAATGGGGATCATGTTGATTGATGAGTCTCTAAAGAGGCCGTTCAACACTCACTCGCTTTTAAATGTTCTTCCGCAGGCGATCCCCCTTTGGGAACACAGTTACACACGCTATTGGTGTGTGTAGCGGCCCTCCGAGGGTAAAGTGAGCCAATGGCGACGGGGCCCACACAGGTGGCTCCTCTGGAACATTTCTCATGACCTTCATTTGGAGCTACACGTCATGTCTAACCACTACTTACTTTACAACATGTGCTAAATACGTTTAACTGTGTGACTGCTTGCTAATGTTTTTTAAATAATGGAGTCACATTTCAAACAATATCATATTCTGAAATGGAACCATCATTTCTTTATTCCCTTTCGATGTCAATTCAGTGTAACCTGGAATTAAATGCTCGCATAACAGCATGAGAAGCCAACATCTGGATTAATGGCGCACGACGTGTTTGCTCTGAAACACAAAGTGAAAATCCAACCAAGGAAGTATTGGAATAATAAATAACCAGCTGGTGTCATCGGGGTAGCTAATATTGACAGTCAGGCATAGTAAAACAAACTACTCTCTGCAGGAATTGGGTATATTTTATGAGCATATGTATGCTGAAACATCTTTAACTTCTCCATAGATGCAGGATTTTTTTCACGCGATGATATAGTCGTGTCTTGTTGCAAACTCAGTGTTCTCAGAGTGAGACGCAGCTCATTTTTTAAACATGACACAAAATCAGAATCAGAATCAGAATCATCTTTATTTGCCAAGTATGTCCAAAACACACAAGGAATTTGTCTCCGGTAGTTGGAGCCGCTCTAGTACAACAGACAGTCAATTTACAGAACACTTTGGAGACATAAAGACATTAACAAAAAACAACAACAAACAACAATTGTGCAAAAAGATGCAGAGTCCTCAGTTCGAATGGCTAATATCGCAATAGTCCGGTGCAATGACCATTGTGCAAAGGGCACTGAGACTTCAAGGAGTGTATGCGGTTTAAAGTGACGAGTAGTGCGATAATCTGGGACAATGGTTGTGCAAATGTTACAGATACTCCTCAATCAGTGTGCAAATGGAGCAGATACTACTCTGGCATGAGTGGCCACTATATGCAAATAGTGCAGCACGGCGAGACAACTACAGTGAGTGCACGAGTAATACATAATACAGAAATGTGACAACGAACTCAAGTCAAAAAATTGCCAGCTTGTTGTAATGGAATTGTAAGTTAGCTGTTCAAGAAGTTGATTGCAAGAGGGAAGAAGCTGTTGGAATGTCTACTAGTTCTAGTTTGCATTGATCGGTAGCGCCTACCTGAGGGAAGGAGCTGGAAGAGCTGGTGACCAGGGTGGGGAGGGTCCGAGAGGATTTTGCACGCCCTTGTCTTAGTTCTGGCAGCGTGCAAGTCCTCAAGGGTGGGTAGGGGGGTACCGACAATCCTTTCAGCAGTTTTGATTGTCCGTTGCAGTCGGAGTTTGTCCTTTTTTGTAGCAGCACCAAACCAGACTGTGATGGAAGAACACAGGACTGATTCGATGACCGCTGTGTAGAACTGTCTCAGCAGCTCCGGTATTTATAATAGGCTACTTTGATTGTTTTATGCAGCATTTCACAATTTGCAGTGACACTGCTTCGGAATTCATTCAGTGGCACAGTGTGGTTTATCCTATAGACTTGCAGCATTCCCTTTGGTCCCCTGCCTTTTTGACACTTTAGGACCGCTGTCATTCTGGCTTCAACAATTCAAAATTGAGCCAAACAAGTATGCATATCTAATGTGTAAGATTAGGGTTTGTTTGTCGACTCGTGCATCAGTCCCCCATTTACAAATGTACATGCAGTACACATCATGTGAGGAGGGGGAAAAAAGACCAAAGACTTGACTTTGGAGACCTTATAGCTGGTTACAGCCATGACAGTCGGACAGTGACTCTTATGAGTTTTCTTCATTTCTTTCTTTCTTTCTTTCTACTATCCATCCATCCTTGAATACAGCTGCACTGAAGACTCTTGTTTGGAAATGCCATCCGAGCGCACTCTGCTACACTCTGGACCATTTGGAAACTCAAGAGTGTTGTTTGGTTACTCAGAGCACCACACTCTGGGAGTGCCAGAGCGTACTCTGGCCGCTCTGACTGGCTAGGAGGAACGGCAGAGCGGCAGGGAGGGGGACGGGGGATTTTAACAACCTCATTTACCATGCATGCACCGCGGATTATGTGGGTATAACTCAAATTGGTATCGTTCGTAAATTCAAAGAAAGGGAGCACGTGCTGCCTCTCGGAACACTCGCACTCTCAGGGTAGAGTTAGGGTGGCAAATTGAATTTCCGAACGCACTCTAAATTGTCCATAGGTCTGAATGTGAGTGTAAATGGTTGTTTGTCTACATCAGTCGTCACCAACACGATGCCCACATGATTAGCCTGTTGTGAAATGGCTCACCAGTGGGACATGTGGGTGTTTATTTGATTTCGGGCACTTTTGAGTTTTGTTTCTGTCATCACCACCACTCTACACGATGTGGTGACATGTGATGGTAATGACATTTCAAAGTTTTTAGCTAACTGTGCTATGCTGGTAGAGTTATCTTAAATGTTTCCTTTAGCTAGCTAGTCCTGTACAACATTTTTATATGACTATCAAGATTTTACAGGAAAATCTTTAAACATATTAACAGTACAAGTCGTTTGGTGATGACATGCAATAAAAATATGTGACTTAAGGGTACAAATGAGGAAAAAACTTACTCTTCCAGTTATTAAAATGTCTGACTTCTCTCTGCCCTAGCATGCACTTGAGTGACAAGACAAAATGACACAGGGAGTTAAAGAATCAGATTTTGAATAAACTTTATTGATCTGAAAATGGTCAATGTGGCGGTAATGACAGCAACTTTAAGGGACAGACATATTTTAGTAAAAATAAAAGACAGAATTTGAAATGTTTTGTATATATGATGAGAAATCATTAATTCTATTATATTTTAAGGAATTTATGGTAAAAGTTACGCCATTTTAGCATTTTTAGTACAACCCCAATTCCAATGAAGTTGGGACGTTGTGTTAAACATAAATAAAAACAGAATAGAATGATTTGCAAATCATGTTCAATCTATATTTAATTGAATACACTACAAAGACAAGATATATAAACTTTATTGTTTTTAGCAAATAATTATTAACTTAGAATTTTATGGCTGCAACACGTTCCAAAAAAGCTGGGACTGGGTCATATTTACCACTGTGTAAAATGAAAAAGACGTTGCTTGGATGGCAGCATATGTTTCTCCAAAACCTGTATATACCTTTCAGCATTAATGGTGCCTTCACAGATGTGTAAGTTACCCATGCCATTGGCACCAATACAGCCCCATACCATCACAGATGCTGGCTTTTGAACTTTGCGTCCATAACAGTTCCCAATTAGCCTGTTCACCTGTCGGATGTTCCAAACAGGTGTTTGATGAGCATTCCTCAACTTTCTCAGTTTTTTTTGCCACCTGTCCCAGCTTTTTTGGAACGTGTTGCAGCCATAAAATTCTAAGTTAATGATTATTTGCTAAAAACAATAAAGTTGATCAGTTTGAACATTAAATACCTTGTCTTTGTAGTATATTCAATTAAATATAGGTTGAACATGATTTGCAAATCATTGTATTCTGTTTTTATTTATGTTTAACACAATGTCCCAACTTCATTGGAATTGGGGTTGTAGAAAGACAGAGCTTCATATAGCCAAACCCTGTGCTAGGTACAGGGTGAAAACTGTAAAATACCACCATAAAACCACGCAAAAAATGTCAAAATATACTAATATTAACATGACATTTTAGACAACACTTATAATTAGGCACCCCCACTGCTGGTTATTGAAATATATTATTAATAATATTATTATTTAAATATATTTTTTCTTTAAATTTTACATCAAGGACACAAACAGGCCCGTAATTAAATAAAAACCCATATATGTTTCTACCCTTGTGAAATAATTGTTGATTATTGTTGTGAAACCATAACATGATCAGTGTGACACACTTAGTGCTGTTGAATGACAAACTGTGTCCTGATGTTTTGATTGGTAGTGTGAATGCATATCATAATAACGTATAATTAAAATTAATTGAAGTTTGTTGTTTAAGATGTTTGTATCAAACTGGTAGCCCTTCACATTAATTAGTCTCCAAGAAATAGCTCTCACTTTCAAAAACGGGTTGACATATTTGTCCCTGTGTTTGACTGGCAAACAGTCCAGCTCACCCGCGACCCTAAGGAGGACAAGCGGTATAGAAAATGGAATTATTATTATTCTCACCACTAGGTGGGATAATTTAGCTACAATAGCATGTAGTTTAAAGTTATACTATTTTTTTCTCCCTCTCTTGTTGAAAAGAAAACAGCAAATTATTACTTGAAAACTGTTCCAGAAGAAAGTCTGACAGATTCCAGTTTCATTTTTGATTGGACTCAGGTGACCCTTTTTTTCTGGCCGTGTGTAGACAGAAGGAGCATGACAGCAAGAGAATAAGTCGAGATAGTCAGCATCCCTCTGTGAGCTCCTCTGCAGCCCGGAATATGCAATTAATTGAAAGCTAATTAAAATTCTTCATCATATTTGTAAAACATTGTCTTGCTTATCGCTGCTCGGTGTCCACAATACAACCCCCCCCAACCCCTTGCCGTGTGATGATTACACCTCATGTATTCATTAAAATGTTGGTGGGCAGATGCACTGAGGTGATAACACAACTATACTTTCAGCTTGGAGCTTGTGATGGATCTACTCAACTCCGGCCATTGGAAGGCCCCCTCTGGGCTTTTGTAGCAGCTTCGTCTCAGCCTGTTTTACCTGTCAGGAAGTACTGCTGAACTCTCTGTGACTCAGATTTTAGAGTCGCTCTTTATCTCTCTATGGCAGGTAAACATTGCCTTTCAATGATAATTCCTCATATGGAGCAACAGGAATGAGATTATCTGGAAATATCATGAGAAACAGGACTTCAGCATACTGTGCATTCTAGGAGTATGGAGACTCGGCCCCTTTAGGTACAGCCGCATCAGCTATTGTGGTCGCTCTTAAACTTTTTACACCAAGTGCCACCTTAAAGGGGAACTTTTTTTCTTCTTCTCCAAGAATATGTTATATTTGGCGTCACGGTGGACGAATGGTTAGAGTGTCTGCCTCACAGTTCTGAGGACTGGGGTTCAATCCCCGGCCCTGCCTGTGTGGAGTTTGCATGTTGTCCCCGTGCCTTGGTGGGTTTACTCCAGGCACTACGGTTTCCTCCCACATCCCAAAAACATGCATGGTAGGTTGATTGAAGACTCTAAATTGCCCGTAGGTGTGAATATGAGTGCGAATGGTTGTTTGTTTGTATGTGCCCTGCGATTGCCTGGCAACCAGTTCAGGGTGTACCCCGCCTCCTGCCCGATGTTAGCTGGGATAGGCTCCAGCACTCCCGCGACCCTTGTGAGGATAAGCGGCTTAGAAAATGGATGGATGGATGGATGTTATATTTGGCACAACTAATCGAAACATGGAATTTTGATTTCTATTGCATTCGTGGAATAAGAAGTAAAGAGATGAACTCATACAATTTTCATACATCTCAGGGGCCCGCCATGTGTGGAAGTACAAGCAGCAAGGAACAAGTTGTTTAATTAAATCTTCAGAAGCGCCTCGTGCTCCAACTGGTCTTCCTGCAGGTCTTGTTTCTACTTGCCAGGTTCCAATTCTCTCACATCAACAGGAAGAGAGAGAAGCACGGCTGCATGCAGGCTGTATGCTATGACGGGTTAATATTTATTCTGATTTGGAGTACGGCACCAGGACGTGCAGCTACATTTAATGTTTTATTCTATCAAGAACCACTCAAAAATATTTTCTCCCTGCCATATTTCATAATTGTTCATGAAATAAAGTATAAAAAGGCCTCTGATTTTTTTTGTAGCAAAAGTGATTGCAAACCTTAAACTGTACAAGATGAGCCAGTATATAGATTAGATAAAAGCAACAGAACCATGGCTACGTGTAATAGATTTAACCGAAAAAGCATTAAGCTAGGGTCCATGATCCGTCTTTTTGCAAGAATATGTAAACATAATATGATTACTGACAAATGTTTTTGACAATAGGACGATTTTTGATGACCTACTCTTTACTTTGTGTGTTTTATTATGTCATACAAAAGAAACAGTTAGAAGAGTCTTGAGACACTTTTATGAGCAGTTGTTTGATAGCGTGACTGATGTACCTTAGTTTATGTCGAGTGACCACCTCTTGAACTCGGCACAGATCCCAGAGTCCAAAGGCTCTTCTTTTCAGAGCGTCTGAAATAAAAGTGGAGCGTTAAGTCTCATTCAGTGTGCGCAGCAACTGGCCAAGCATGTCCGAGACCACAGAGCCACAGCCAAGTAAGTAGACGCCATTGTATATCAGCAAGATGGAATTGGCAATTAGTGAATAAAAGACTTGAGAAGAGGGTTGATATTTTTCTTGGGGCAGATTTGATTTTATTTCTAGCTTCATTTTGACAAGAAGTGAAAAGCATCTCGGTATTTGGTTGGCATTTAGGATCAATTGAAATAACAATATCACTGGTCAAAGGGTATCTGCTGACTTTTATTAACACACACAAAACATCAAATATTAGGAAACGCATTTGCTTTACGGTGCACTGAATAACAACTTGATTATTTTCTACTGGATGAAATGTTGTATTCCACTGTTAAAGCAGACACATGAATGTTTATCAAATTATATTTGTGATGTTCAATCACTGTCTTTATCATAAGTGATCAAATTGCTTAATGCTGCCTATCAGTGCCACATTAGACCTAAAACAAACATGCACAGTAGACAGTAAAGTAGTAGACAAAGTCCACTTTATTTTTGATGTGCAGGCTACATTAACTCTGTCAGTGAAATGTACTTAGCATCTAACCAGAAGTACAAATGTTGGAAATTAGGTATGCTTTAAAGAAGCATTTCCAAACATTTATTCAGCCAGGGTACATATAATTTCACATTTGAAAAATCTCACAGCACACGACCAAACAAAAATGTCCCAAAAAGTATACACAGTGGAAATAAAAAATCTGCACACCCCTGTTCAATTGCCAGATTTTTTGAAAAAAAAACAAAAAACTTTTCACACTATTAAATGTGACCTACAACCTGTACAACTGAAAATAAGATGATAAATTATTAGAACCCCAATTGCAGTGAAGTTGGGACGTTGTGTTAAACATAAATAAAAACAGAATACAAGGATTTGCAATTCATGTTCAACTTATATTTAATTGAATACTCAACAAAGACAAGATATTTAAGGTTCAAACTGATAAACTTTATTGTTTTTAGCAAATAATCATTAACTTAGAATTTTATGGCTGCAACACGTTCCCACCTGGGACAGGTGGCAAAAAAGACTGAGAAAGTTGAGGAATGCTCATCAAACACCTGTTTGGAACATCCCACAGGTGAACAGGCTAATTGGGAACATGTGGGCGCCACGATTGGGTATAAAAGGAGGTTCCCTGAATTTCTCAGTCATTCACAAGTAAAGATGGGGCGAGGTTCACCTCTTTGTGAACAAGTGCGTGAGAAAATAGTCGAACAGTTTAAGGACAATGTTCCTCAATGTACAATTGCAAGGAATTTAGGGATTTCATCATTTACGGTCCATAATATTATCCAAAGGTTCAAAGAATCTGGAGAAATCACCGCATGTAAGGCCGAAAACCAACATTGAATGCCCGTGACCTTCGATCCCTCAGGCGGCACTGCATCAAAAACCAACATCAATGTGTAAAGGATATCACCACATGGGGTCAGGAACACTTCAGAAAATCAATGTCAGTAAATACAATTCAGCGCTACATCTGGAAGTGCAACTTGAAACTCTACTATGCAAAGCAAAAGCCATTTATCAACAACACCCAGAAATGCCGCCGGTTTTTCTGGGCCCGAGCTCATCTTAGATGGACTGATGGAAAGTGGAAAAGTGTTCTGTGGTCCGACGAGTCCACATTTCAAATTGTTTTTGGAAACTGTGGACGTCGTGTCCTCCGGGCCAAAGAGGAAAAGAACCATCCTGACTATTATAGACGCAAAGTTCAAAAGCCAGCATCTGTGATGGTATGGGGCTGTTTTAGTGCCAATGGCATGGGTAACTTACACATCCGTGAAGGCACCATTAATGCTGAAAGGCACATACAGGTTTTGGAGAAACGTATGCCATCCAAGCAACGGCTTTTTCATGGACACCACTGCTTATTTCAGCAAGACAATGCCAAACCACATTCTGCATGTGTTACAAAAGCGTGGCTTCGCAGTAAAAGAGTGCGGGTACTAGACTGGCCTGCCTGCAGTCCAGACCTGTCTCCCATTGAAAATGTGTGGCGCATTATGAAGCATAAAATACGACAACGGAGACCCCGGACTGTTGAACAGCTGATGCTGTACATCAAGCAAGAATAGGAAAGAATTCCACCTACAAAGCTTCAACAATTAGTGTCCTCAGTTCCCAAATGTTTATTGAATGTTGTTAAAAGAAAAGGTGATGTAACACAGTTGTAAACATGACCCTGTCCCAGCTTTTTTGGAACGTGATGCAGCCATAAAATTCTAAGTTAATGATTATTTGCAAAAAACAAACAAGTTTAACAGTTTGAACATTAAATATCTTGTCTTTGTAGTGTATTCAATTAAATATAGGTTGAACATGATTTGCAAATCATTGTATTCTGTTTTTATTTATGTTTAACACAACGTCCCAACTTCATTGGAATTGGGGTTGTATTATGATATATGCATTGAGAGGAGCCAGATGAGGTGGCTGGGGCATCTGATTCAGATGCCTCCCGGCTGGCCTGGGAACGCCCCCCGGAAGAGCTGGATGAAGTGGCTGGGGAGAGGGAAGTCTGTGGGTCCCTGCTAAAGCTACTGCCCCCGTGACCCGACCTCGGATAAGCGGTAGAAAATGGATGGATGGATGGATGGATATTATGATATTGTAATTTAGATTATAAATAAGCAACTGAATAACTTCCTGTGGGACACCTAATGGGCACAGTGGTTGGGAGGCACTGCTATAAACTTTTCTGCATGTACATACGTGTAGGCATATACTGTACTCCATCTGCATATTTACTGATGATTAGGTGGCAAAGTATCACCAAGATATGTGCAGTTGGTAATACATTTGTAACAGTTCAAAAGGATAAGCACTGAATGTACAAAGTATGTACAGTATAATAGACTGGAAAATGCAGAGTATATGGCCCAAATATTGTAAGTTATTTGTGTTATTTAACACCATTCATCTAGTTCACATACTGTTCCTCTTTGAGTTTGTTGAATGTATTGTTGAGATAATTACTATTCCCCCTTGATCAGGCAAAAACATACAGTATGCTGCCTCTATTTTCCCAATGCATGTTGGAGTAATTGCATTTAAACCTCACATTGTTGACATTGTTAGAGTCTTTTCTAGCCTACAGCTCTCCACTACATAGTCTCCTTTTTAATTGTCTGTGTTAATAGCATTGCAGCAACAATGTATTTATTAATTTAATTTATTCCCTTTATTTGTTTTTTTAGTGTCTTAAGAAAGGTGAAAACCTTAGCTCGGCACACATTGCAGTATTGAACCACAACAATGATTTGCTTTTTGCTTATCGTGTGAATCTGAAGCAGTGTTCCCTCATTGCAGGTGGTGATAGATAGCAGGCGATGGAGAGGAATTGCTTATTGGATAGCAAATAAGGCAGGCGATACAGCAGATGTCATTTAGCGTGCACCACCTCAGGGAGCCATGTCACAGTGGCGGAAGGCTTTATGTAATCTCACAAAACACACACAATAGATAATGATTATTTCATGTAAGCACATTTAATTTATTTTATTTTTTATTATTGGACAGTTCAATTAGAGGGTTTACAGCTTAACACACAGTCACTGGTGAATTTTATTAGCATCAGTATGTATTCTATAATTATTGTTAGTATTTATTCAAAAAAACCAGCAACCTGCTGTTATTATCTTTTTATATATAAAGCTAAACTTCCATCCATCCATCCATTTTCTGAGCCGCTTCTCCTCACTAGGGTCGCGGGCGTGCTGGAGCCTATCCCAGCTGTCATCGGGCAGGAGGCGGGGTACACCCTGAACTAGTTGCCAGCCAATTGCAGGGCACATACGAACAAACAACCATTCGCACTCACAGTCATGCCTACGGGCAATTTAGAGTCTCCAATTAATGCATGTTTTTGGGATGTGGGAGGAAACCGGAGTGCCCGGAGAAAACCCACGCAGGCACGGGAAGAAACATGCAAACTCCACACAGGCGGGGCCGGGGATTGAACCCGGGTCCTCAGAACTGTGAGGCTGACGCTCTAACCAGTCGTCCACCGTGCCGCTAAAGCTAAACTTATTATTATTATTATTATTATTATTATTATTATTATTATTATTATTATTATTATTATTATTATTATTATTAGTAGTATTATTAGTAGTAGTAGTAGTAGTAGTATTAGTAGTAGTAGTAGTAGTAGTACAGTTTTTCGTATTATTTATTCAGTAGTAGCAGTAGTAGTATGTATTATATATTTTTATTAAAGGTACCCTTCCATCAGAATCACTTTTTTTCAATTGCTTTATGGATAACCAAGGTCAAAATGAGTCTGTGACATGGTTTAAGGTTGACATCTATGCAGTTTGTCGATTAACTGCAATAGCCTTTGAACACAAAAACCGCTTGAAATTCCGGCTGGTGTGACGTAGTTTTGTCAATTAATATTTAAGTACCAGCCCACCAAATGGTTGGTACCCACCCACTCAAGTCAGCTGAATGGCAACACGTTATTTCACGGTTTTAAGCGAGCGAGTCTCAGCCATACAAATACATTCTACAAGAATACATCCAGTATGTTGTGTTTAACAACAATACTGAACTGTATTTTTTTTTTTTTTTTTTTTTTTATGTAACTGTGGTGGATAAAATAGTGAAACTTACATTCGTTGTCGCCAATGATGATCATCTTGTTACAAAGTAACGCGTTACCAGCATCACTGCCTGCTAAGCGGTACGGAAAATGGACGGATGGATACTATTACTATTGTTGTTGGTAATACAGTTTGTGTTACATATTATTGTTTATATTTTTCATACTTCCACAAGCAACAGCGTGCTGTCAGTATTGCATTTTTCTGTAGCAATAATTTAATTGATTATGAATATGTTTATGTCTAATATGCTTATGATTACTATTTCCCTCCAGTGTCCAGCAGGCAGAGATGCCCCCAGGCCAAAGGTTTGGAGAGTGTGGCCCCTCTGGTGAGCTCTGTGGAGGAGATCCCTGAGCCCATTCCCACCACCATCAAGGGAACTATCCCATCTTGGATTAGCGGGAGCTTCCTGAGGAACGGGCCAGGGAAGTTTGAATTTGGTCAAGACAGGTAGAGCACACTACACCACAGTATGCTCACAACAACAGTTATCATGTTTAAAGATCTTGTATATTGACTATTTAGACCTCCAAAGAGTGACTCTCTAATATGGATGTAGTTTGAAAGTGACAATTTCATTTCAAAAAACACCTTGATTTTATCATACTGTGTCCAGAAAAGGCCTCTCTGACAGCTACTTCTGATGAACTCAATTCTGTATCTGCTTTGGTGGAGGCATCGCAGAGGAGAGTGGCATAGTGGTGTTATCAAACCTTACGTCTGCGAGACGCAGTCCCGTGGGGGCCGTCTGGAAGGCTTGAATGTCAGCGTGACCAAGCCCCAAGCGAATGGACGGCACAACCAACCGGGAGAGGCAGTCGGTAACGGAGTTGTCCTTGCCAGCCAAATTCCGGCTGTGTGTAGTGAAGTCAGCGATGGCGGGGAGCTGACGTGGCTGTCTCAGAGGTCTTGGTCATGGCAAATGTCAGCGTCTTGTGGTCCACAAACGCAGTGAACTGGCGGCCCTCCAGGAGGATTCTGAATTGTCGGGCGGTGAGGAAGATGCCTAGGAGCTCCCTGTGGAAGGTGCTGTACTTTCTCTCTTTGTCATGGAGCTGACTGCTGAAGAAGGCCAGTGGCCGGCAGGCCCCGCCCACCCACTGCTCACACTGCATCTGTCATGAGGGCAAGGGTGGTGGTGGGAGACGGAAGCTTCATCCATCCCCAGGAGCAGGTCCACTGCATCCTTGGGCACGTTGCCCCGCAGGGCCACGTACAAGGGGCGCATGAGGTAAATTGCGTGCGGAATTAATCAGGGTGTCGTCCAAGTCGACGAGAAACAATAAATGTTACCCAGCACAAAGTCCATCAGGCACTGAAACGTATGTGCCGCCCCCTTGAGGCTGAGAGGCATCCGCAGAACTTCTAAATGGCCAAAGTGTGTGCTGACCGCTGTCTGGGGCACATTCTGTGGGTGTACCGGTACCGGATGTAGTCGCGTACCAGGTCCACCTTGGAAAAGATGGTGGCCCCCGCCAGGTGGGTGGAGAAGTCCTGTATGTGCGGGACGGGATACCGGTCAGTGGTCTTGGCATTGTTCAGGCAGCATAAAACGCCACAGGCGCGACCAACCACTGTCAGCCTTGGTCACCACGTGCACAGGGGAAGCCCATTTCGTGGTCGAGCGACGCATGATGCAGAGGCGCTCCATGGCGGCGAACTCCTTGACGATCCCAAGCTTGGCTGAGTCGAGGTGCCGAGCACGAGCACAGATGGCGGTTGTAGATAGATTAGCGATGATCCACTAAGCAGTTGTTATGGATTCCACTAGTTTTGATGTCATGTCCAAGACCTAGTTTGGTGAAATTATTGTGAGCCAAAGCAGACATGGGCGCCATTGAGTAAAATACAGTAGCTATCCTCTGTCGCTGACTGTCAATCACAAATCTAACATGGCTGCTGTTAGATTTGTGATTGGATGAGCGAGACAGCCAACATTCTGCCTTCCACCATGAAAGTTTGGTTGAGCGGATGTTTGGTTGAGCTGACACTTGTTTGATGTTTTTTTGGGTGTGGTTTTGGCTGACAAGTAACCGTTGGTCGTTTCAATTAAAGAGACGCCACAATATAACAAATATCCTACATACAGAACTGTTGACATTATTTTGCCATGTTACAGAAAATTGCAAATAGGCAAGTTTTTCTGCAAGTAACAGAGGATAGGTGCCCCCCAAAAATCATAGACTAAGTGAATTTGCAAATGTCAAATATGTGGGGTCCAGTGTACAATATTAAAAATAAAGATTGTTGACTTACGACAGAAATTCCTTTAGAACCCTGCATAGATCTGAGTACAAGACCGCAAAGAAACAAAATACTCTTAAGGTAACCCTGTGTAATAAAATGATATCCACCGGGTGACCTGCAGCTTATCCCAGCTGACTTTGGGCAAGCGATGGAATTTGCTGGAAATTGCTGGATTGTTACGTGTTACGAATATTATTATAGTAAAATGAGGTCAGCCAATATTAGAAACAGCTGTCAGTATGATGCAATGCATTTCTGTAGCAGTGTCAATCAAAACCCGGTTATATTTCAAGGGCAGTTATGTTTTGAACGCCATTTATTATAGGGTTACACAATAATTACATAACAGATTTCATCAGCGTTTTGGAAAGTGCATGTGAAAAGGCCAACAACCTCGTAAATCTTGTCAGAGCTGCATAGGTGCACCTTGAGGTATTTATTTTCACTTTTTGCTATTAAAGTGTGCTTTTGAGTCACTGATGGTGTAGTGGTTCACTTGCCTGACTTCTGTGCTGGCAGCATGGGTTCAATTCCGACTCAGTGATAGTGTGAAGGTGAATAGTTGTCTCTGTCCAAAGTCTGCTGGGATAGGCTTCAGCTCCTCACAACTGGATAATCAGTTTTAGAAAATTCATGGAATTGTACTTACTTGAGGATGGGAGGTGGGGGGGCTATATGACTGGAGGAATACTATCGTACTGCACTTCATGATATTACAAGCCGTAATATTTTGACTTGGCCAATTTATCTCAGAAAAGGCAGAATTTTGGCATTAAAACTCATTAGATTGTGCAGGTGAACCAAATGTTGCTGGTGTGTGCTTCGTGTTTTGCCATCAATTGCGTTTGCTAAACATACAATATTTGCCCAATAGCAAAATTGCAGGCTGCTCAACCCTTCAAGTGAAATCATGTGAAAAAATGCGGTGGAAGAGTTGAGTTCACAGCTAGTGAATCTGTCTCACACACAAACACACACACACACACACACACGCCCGCAGGGCACTTTTCATGACGAGGTTTGGGATTTGTCTTTCAACCATACACTAGGGATTTTTCTCACACTGATCATATCAAACCAATGGTATTCCCCCCACTGCCCCCCTCAGATACACCCACTGGTTTGACGGCATGGCCATGATGCACAGATTTCACATCAGCGAGGGCAAAGTCACGTACAGTAGCCGCTTCCTGAAAAGCGACTCGTACGTGCGTAACTCGGAGAAGAACCGCATCGTCGTGTCAGAGTTCGGAACGCTGGCCATGCCCGATCCCTGCAAGAACATCTTCGCGCGATTCTTCTCACGCTTTCAGGTCCCAAGTATGTGAAATTTAAATGCTACACATATGCCGACTAAATTGGAAAATCCTAATGTATTCCTGGCATCACTGAATACATACTGTATTCAACATAAGCACAAAAGGAAAATGTGCCACATGGCTGGAGACAAAATGAAATACAGATGAAAAAGAAAAAAATATATATATATTTTTTGCGATTGTTATGTGCTTTGGATTTCCTGCCTTAACAAAATCGACAGGTGCCTCATAATTTGTTTAATTAAAAAAATAGCAGCAAAGGCCAATATTTGAATGTGTTGGTATGCATTTTTTTTTTCAAAGGGAACAAAATGACCTTTGTCTTATTTTTCCTATAATTTAAATGGGATGAAGGGTTTGAAGTTAGCTAGACAACACTGAGAAGCAATAATTGAACTATAATTTAACAATTTGATAGTAATGATAGTAAAACCTTTTTCACATGGTGCATTTTTAGTCTGTACGCAAATAGAAAAAATATGTGAACAAGATTATGATTTTCTGAGAAAAACACCGACTGCACGGATAAATAGTATTTAATTTTCACCATTTAGTCATTCAAATTATATTTTTGTAAGATTACAACTTTTTTCTTTAAATAAATAAATAATAATAATAATAAAGAATAATAGAATTACTGAATGACTTTTTTCCTCATGTTATTTTTGTCTTTGAATTTTGCCAGGAAACTCTCTCTGGCATTATAAATACTTTGTTCTTTACTCACAACTGAACTGTACATTAAAATGTTCAACTCGAGAAATTACTATATATAAAACAAATAAAGTGTAGCAGATTTTAACCAAGCCAAGCATTGCGTAACAATCTAAAACCCACTTGTATTACATACTCTACCAGCATTTATTCTGTTCCAAATCCAGCTAAATTGTGAGGAATCCACATTGTTGATGGTACTGTGAAGCTGTGTTCAGAATATATCAATGTGTTTACAAAAGTGAGTAAAGATCAAAATCCTTATAATAGCTTTTATCTCCATACATGCAACTGTGTACTCCAACTGTTTTCAATTTCAGTTTGTAATGGAAAAAAATTCAGTCACTGTTCATTTATTTTTCATTTCATTTTTTCCCCCACTTTTTTTTAATGAATTACTCATTTGATTTTTTTTCCCTTCATGCTTTCATCTGGATTGCAATGTGCAGTGTTCCTGATGTCCACTCCCCTCCAAACGTATTGGAACAATGAGGCCATTTTTAATATTTTTTTTTGCTGTAAACCGATTGGGTTTGACATCAAACTATGACTATGAATCATGAGACCTTTGTATTCTTCTTTTGTGATTTTCCAGGTTTTTATCATAGCCTCTTGCAGTTGTTTAGTTTATTTCTTCTTCAGGATATTCCAACTGGTTGTGTTGTAAATGTATGTATAGCGTTGAATCACTTTCCATCTTCTCTCAGTTTAACAATTATTGTTTTCCTCCTGTAGATACTGCTCTGGTTTTCATGTTGGTTACTCCTCTAACTGTAAATATTCAATAACGTAGGACACACCAGATGCACATGTAAATATCTGGAAATCAGATCTGTGATTGTGATGTGGATCTTTTGTCTCATATTCATCTTTCATGTCAAATCCAAATATTTTGAGGCGAGGAATTGGCCTCACTGTTCCAATCTACTTTTCAAAAGTGTATTTGCTTGTGGGGAAATACGAGCTATAACAAGGATTTGTTTTTTTACTTCCTTGTCAAAACACCGCTATTATTCTGAACACAGCTGTATGTAACAATGATTTTTCTGTTGTGAGCAGAGGCCACAGACAACGCAAGCGTGCATTTTGTCAAGTACAAGGGAGACTATTACGTGAGCACAGAAACCAACTACATGAGGAGAATTGATCCTCAAACTCTGGACACAAAGGAAAAGGTAGTCAAACAACACAGTCTCTCCTTCATAGGATTCCTTCTGAAAGTCACATGAAACTAATTTAAGACAAAAATAAAAACTTGATGCTTATCAATCTCAGGTGGACTGGAGCCAGTACATTGCGATTAACGCAGCCACAGCTCACCCACACTACGACCGCCAAGGGGCCACTTACAACATGGGCAACTCTCACGGCAAAGGAGGTTACACCCCCCACAGCTCACAGAACACTGCAACATTTATGCCACACGAACACTGAGTGACGCGGCTGAATGCGACTTAAGTGGACCATCGTTAAAAAAAAATTAATATAGCAATTCTTCGCTGCACATTGATTGTGCACCACACATCTACAGATGTGCTGCAGGTACTGTATGTACACTGTGACCCTGCATTATGTTTTCAGGCTCCACATACAGAATATTGCACTGTATTTTTTATTGAACCACAAAAACAAAATTGTTGCGAAACTGTCAAGGAAGAAGTGGACTGCCACGAAGAGAGGAAACCGTTAATAATAAAGGAGAGAGTGTGGATATTTTGAGAGGCTGTTGGAAACTGTGTTGTCACAGTACCAAATTTCTGTATACCTGCATAAAGTACCTTGACACCCACATTGGAACAACACCATGTGAAAGACCTAAAGCATCAGTAAATGTAGTGGAATAATAGCTGAAAAAAAGAAAAAAGAAAATGTGTGTATATATATATATATATATATATATATATATATACACACACACACACACAGAACCTGCAAACTCCACATAAGACGGCCGGAGACGAAATTCAAACACCTCAGAATTGTCAGGCAAATGTGTTCACCACTAATCCTCCACGCAGCCCCACAATAAAAACATATTGTTCAAATAATCTCTCTGACAGTGTCAATCAAACCTGAGCATCATTATTTGTAAAAGGCAGAACCTTTAATACTTTTCTTGTTTTGAATCTCATTAGATTGTGCAGATAGACCGAATTAACTGGCCGGCGAGTGTGTGTTAGCATTTTTTAGTTTCCTCTGTGTATTGGCTGTATTTAATAATAATATTTATTATTCACATTATTATTTACTCGTCTTTATTTTATGTATGCTTACTTATACTCCAATTTCATGTCGTAAATTCTCTGCCTACCCTATTATCATGAACATTATTATTACACCTAGAGTATGTTACACACACACGCACGCACGTACACACACACACATTAATGTGTTTGTGGTCCTCCTCAGGTTTCACCTACAACATCATCCGCGTGCCCCCACCTGAGGAGACGGGGGCAAGGGAGGACTGCGCAGACCTATATGGAGCCAAAGTGATCTGCTCCATCCGAGCGAGTGAGCCCAGAAAACCCTCCTACTATCACAGCTTTGGTGAGATGCAGCACGTAGCCAAAGGGATAAGTGGAATGAATGTATTCTATGGGAAGAGCTTTGGTGCCTGGCTGCTTTGACAGGCTTGAGCCTACACTTGACTGACTGCTTTTTTCATACCCTTATTAATTACTCATTTAAATTCTATTCTCACCTTACTTCCCTTTGTCAATCACTGTGCCTTTGTATTGTGTTCAGCTCTCACCAGCTCTTGCTGTTTGACTGTCTCTACTCTTTCCAATAACATATAATAGTCTTTATCCTGCACTTTGGGTCTCCAAAATTCACAAAAAGTCTTGAAAATGATTGTAAACCACAAGGAATTTGTTTTGGCAAAAGCGAAAAATAAGCAAGTCAGGAAGAGCATTAGCAACGGTTGCGCGTTTGATATGTAATGTGACTTGATTGCTTTTTTCCAACGGTTCATGCTCAATTTTTGTTTGGTTCTTTACATACACAATGCAATTTTCTGCAGACCTCCATGCTATTCATGGTTGGTACTGAGATTTCTTTTGCCAAGTGAGAAGCATTGCAAAGTGTTTCAAGGCGCCCGCCCACTTGCATCACTCGATAGATTAGCAGGAGAACCAGAGGATCTGTTTCTTCCCACATTCACTGCAAGCACATATTTAGTCTCCAAATTCCCTTGATTGTGTCACAAAACATTGCTTTGTATTGTTTTGCCAAAGAAGACTGTGTGCGGCCTATGGAAAACCCCTGATTTGTCTTCCTGTAAGACAATACTAAAAAATACTATGTTCAGTGGTTTTTATTTATTTTACCAGTGGAGAGTTTAAAGTTGAGCACAAATTGTTCTGGAATGTGACCTTCCGTTTTTTTTCAGACGTCAAAAATGTGACAAGAAAGTATACTGTATATAGCTGCTTTTACAATACATGTTTAAGTTACATTTGTAACTGCGCTGTTAATAATGAGATTTAAAAACAATAAAACAAGTGAGATCTTTACCGACAAAGCCTTTATATAAAGTTTTTTTTAACCTATCATACAAGAGGTTAAGTCCTGTACAACATCAAAACACTCTGCATTCACTTTTTTAACAAGTCATGTACTTGTATACGGATTGGTGGAGGTGAGTCTGACTACTTTATGTAACTTCCAGTGTTTGCTCTTTTTTTAAACACGTCTTGTTGACACTTGTACAGGGCTGCCTTGAGATACGAGGTTTAATTCGTTCCGTGACCACGATCGTAACTCAAAACACTCATATCACAAATCATCTTTCCCCATTGAAATCAATGGAAATGCCATTAATCCGTTCCAGCCTCCCATCACGATGTTTTTTAACTTGTGTGTGTGTGTGTACATATAAATATATATATACATGCTGTATATAGTTATTTCAATACCGATGCTATTCTTTTGCCCGTCGATGGTGGTTTGCATTGTTTGTTAGCATTAACTTAAACAGACTTTCCTAAAAAAAAAAAAAAAAACTTTGTGGGTGTCTTAAATACACATGTAATGTGTAATTCTCTTTGTTTAATGTTTAGTTTGACAGTAAACTTCAACTGGGAGTGGCAATAAACAGCTTAAAGCCTCATTTGAAGAATTACAGCGCTTGTAACCTAACATTTTTGCCTGCAAGTCAAAGCAAAAAAAAATAAAAATAAAATAAATAAATAAAATAAAATAAATTGTCCAAACGACAGCTCATATCCTGAAAAACAAAAAAATCATAAATTGGGTTACTCGTATCTCAAGGCACCAATGTAATTCTTTTGGAATGTCACAAAAAGCCAAAGAAAGAGTGAAACAAACTTGTGGAATTAATCTCTTGAGGCTCTTAGCTGAGGTCTAACAAGGTACTCAGCAGTCTTGTGTGATGTCATTCATGAGAGTGAATCAGAATCCAGAATTTTGTATGGCCTCAGGGGATTTCAACTTCAGACATTCTACTGTATCTAAATGCAAATACTTCTGTGTTTATGCCCCCCTGTAGTCATGTCAGAGAACTACATAGTGTTTGTGGAGCAGCCCATAAAGCTGGACCTGCTTAAGATCATGCTGTACCGCATTCAAGGGAAGAGCTTTCACAAGGTCATGACCTGGGAGCCTCAGTATGACACCATCTTCCACCTGGTCAACCGGCACACTGGCAAAGTGAGTGAAAGGTCACACTCACTGGCTCAACATTGGCCAGTCAGAAAACACAATATGCACTAAAATACTAGTAGGACACTTGGCCATAAACGTACAAGAAGTGAAAAAGGAAGAAGTCTTTCTATATGATTTTGGAGTGGGCCAGTTGGGATTTTTTTTTTTGTTTGTCCTGGGTTAACCCTTTAACACCTAAGCCTCAAAATGTCTACCTGGACTTTTTTTCTGACCGAAAATGTCCTGTGAATAAGTGCTTTTGCCCCTTTTCTGAGAAAACTTGGGATTTTCAATATCTAGCAGGTTAGGTTTAGGTTAGGTTATCCCTGACGTGTCATTGCCGACGCGTCAGGGATAAAAGTTAAAGGTGATTTGGTGTGGTTAAAGTGGTTAGGGATCAATCGGCTTGGGTGGTGGTTAAGGTGATGTGTTTAAAAATATGGTTAGGGAGTTACAATTAGGATTAAAGGTTAGGGATTTAGGTTTAGGATTTTGGGTTTAGGGTCAGGGCTTTAGGGTTGAATCAGATGCAAAAATGTCCACATCATAAGGCTTTATTACACTACTGGTGTGTGTGTGTGTGAATGATTGATGTGATATGTGACACCTGTAAACAGGAGAGTGAAGTGAAGTACCGTGCACCTCCCATGTTCACACTGCATCAGATCAACGCCTTTGAGGACAATGGCCTCCTGGTTATGGACATGTGCTGCGGGGATGACGGCGAGGTCATCGGAGACTTTACCCTGGAGAACCTCCGCAGAGAGCCAGGAGAGGAGATGGACAAGGTCAGTTTGTGTTTGTGGAACATCTTCATTTTACATTTTGCCAACAATTAATGTATAATTATCATCTAGTGTGTTTACTTATATCACTTCAGTATTCTTTACCGTTAATTATCCGCTCAACATTGACAGTACACCTGTATAAAAGCAATGCATTTTGTTACTGTGGTTGTAGTTTGGAGGAAAGTAGAACTACATTGCATTATACAAAGAGGTGTTCCTAATATTTTGCTTACCATTTATGAAGAAGCTATATTTGGTAACTATGCGGCAATGTGATTTCTCCTGGCCAATCAGGAAAGAAAGATCATTATAAGAAAAATAGTCTTAAAAATAGTATAATAGCAGTTGATTATACTGGTACATCGCAAATAATATTATAATACAATGTAATAATTTTGTATTTTAAGTTATACATTTTCAGCATTTGGCTGGCGTCCAAGTTTTACGCCACCACTCGCTTAAAGGGGACATACTGTACAGTATTTTGCCAAAACAAAATTTTCTAGTATTTGGAATGTAATATTGGTGACTCAGGAAAAATGGGTAATTTGAATTAAAGTCGTCCATGCATTCCTAAATTCCAGACGTTTTTCTGCCGAGAGGACTGAAATCAGGTCATTTGAATTTCTTGACCTTACAGTATCTACGTCACCTGGGAACATCTCTGCCTTCCCTTTCCGCTCCCGAGCCAGAGTTGTCAACATAACATACATAATATACGTGTTCTCACAAGTGGGTCTTCTACACGGAGGCAAGCAATCAGAGGAAAGGGGGCGGTCTTAGCCAAATAGGGACAAAGCGGATACAAAACTGGGCCAAACAGAAGTAGCTGTCAGAAGGGCCTTTTCTGGACACGTATGACAAAACTAGTTGTTTTTTTTAATGAAATGTAACACTTTTATACTACCGTAAGTCCATGTTAGAGAGTCACTCTATGGAGGTCTAAATAGCCAAAAAACGGGACCTTTAAAAGTCTGCTGCGATAAGCTCTAGCTCACCCGTGACCCTAATGAGGACATGCAAAATAGAACATGGATGGATGAATGCTATACATATTCATTAATTCATTCATTTCCATACCGCTTATCCTCAATAGGGTCGCGGGTGTGCTGGAGTCTATCCCAGCTATCTTTGGGCGAGAGGCAGGGTACACCCTGAACTGGTCGCCAGCTAATCGCAGGGCACATATAAATAACCATTTGCACTCACATTCACACCTACAGACAATTTAGAGTCTTCAATTAACCTATCACATGTTTTTGGGATGTAGGAGGAAAGTACCCAGAGAAAACCCACACTGGCATGGGGAGAACATGATTTGAACCTGGGTTCTCAGAACTGTGAGGCAGATATGCTCACCAGTCGTCCACCGTGCTACCGCCATGCATATTTGAATTCCCAAATATTTAAATGAGTTCCATATGAAATATATATTTTTTAACATCAGGATGTTTGATAACGCTCTTGTAATGGATCAAATGAGATTGTGGAGGTGTACCTAATATTGTGGCCGTGTGACTAAGTGAGATTGTGGAGGTGTACTTAATATTGTGGCCGTGTGAGTGGGTGAGTGAGTGAGTGAATCTTCTCTTTATTCAAATATCCATTCAAAATGCATCAATTAGCATTTAAGAGAATTACTACTCACAAATATTGCTCATTTTATTTACTTGGGTTATAAGCAAGTCAATTTGGGAAAAGAGTTAAATAATTTAGTTTCAGTTTTGGTTACGAAAATTAAAAACATTATCCAACAAAAACATGATAAATTAATATGAAATTTGATGACAATATCACAATATACTACTAATCCTACTAACAACACATATTTGTTGTGGTTCCAAAGCATATTTGTTGGAATATACTCACAGGCTTTCCTTAGCGTTGTGCTTTCTTTTGTCAGTTCTACAACTCACTGTGCAGAAACCTGCCAAGGAGATATGTCCTGCCGTTGAATGTGGACAAACAAACCCCTATGGACCAGAACCTGGTGACCTTGCCTAACTATAAAGCCACAGCCAAGATGACCAAACCCGGAGAGGTACAGTACCATACATCAGTGTATAATGATGTCATTAACTCTGTTGCACTCCACTTTACAGTCAAGGGTGAAGTCCATGATTATAATCAAAAGAGACCATTCCTACACCCTGGGAGTAATAATACACCTTGATGAGGATTAGCTCTTACACACTATGGTTTTTGTGATAGGAGTGGGTAAAAATGTCAAGAATGTAGTCGGACGGTTAAATTTCAATTTAAAAAATGAAACATCCATCCATTTTCTGGACCCCTTATCCTCACTAGGGTCGCGGGCGTGCTGGAGCTTATCCCAGCTAACTTCGGGCAAGAGGCGGGGTACACCCTGAACTGGTTGCCAGTCAATCGCAGAAAAATGAAACATTTAAATATTATTAATATGAATACATTTTAATTTTTAAAAAAGCATGAAAATGTGACATAAATGGTGCTTTGTTTGTTTGACAGTTGTCTTAAGGCTTAGCTGTGAATACATACCCAAGATCATGTAAATATATAAATTTAAAGTTCAATAAGTAGTAAGTTGGCATCAAAATCAAAGTTTTTTCATAACTTCGATACCACGCTGGCTTTTATAAGGAAGAATATCGCTTTGTTATTACCATGGCAACCGCAGATCACCTTGTTTTTAGCGGTCGATAAATAGTGGTGCTCCAGCCAGGACACCTCTTGTGCTGTGCTAGCCTCGCGGCAACGGAATAAATTCACCAGACTGTTTATTACAAGACAAATTTTGTGTGCTTCATTTGAAAATATCCATCCATCCATTAATTCTCAAAACCGCTTATTCTGTTTAGGGTCACAGGGTGCTGGAGCCTATCCCAGCTGACTACAGGCAAAAGGCAGACTACACCCTTAACTGGTCACGAGTTAGTCACAGGGCACATGTAGACGCAGACAACCATTCGCACTCACATTCATAACGTCACTGAGTGGGAACTGAACCACGCTGCCCAGAGAAAAGTCAGGGAAATGTACCACTACACCATCAGTGACTGAGAATGAAAATATGAAGAAAAAAATAAATAAATACTACTACTACAACTGTGATGCTGAAGCCAAAAAAGGCAAAAACTTTTATGAGAAAATATTGACATTTCAGGAGATTTATTTTATTTTATTTTTTACATTTTATGAGAAACATTAGTAATTTCACAATAATGAAGTGGTAATATTACACAGTTTTATTTTTCAGTAGTGGTGACCTAACTGACGTTCGTAGTTTTAACATATTTTTTCACTAACCGAGCACGTCTTTGTCAGTTAATGCAGTATGTTAGCACATATGGCACACTGTCACTTAACAGCCAGATAAACCCCACAACTGTTAAGAGCAGCCCGGGAGCAAAAAGAAAATAGCAATTAGACAATTTTTTGGGGGTTGTTTGTGTCATAACATAAATGTATCATAAAAAATAGATATGCCTCATTTATAATGAGTGAAACTTTGACCTTGTCCAGGTTTACATGACCCACGAGGAACTTCATGATGATGAGCTGCTGCAGTATGGTGGCCTAGAGTTCCCTCAAATTAACTACGAGCGCCACAACGGGCGACCTTACCGCTACTTCTACTCGTGCGGTTTTGGACACGTCTTCAGTGACTCCCTGCTCAAGATGGACGTGCACACCAAGGAGCTTAAGGTCTTCATTGATCACTGACTGTTCATACATACAGTATATACGGCAGCTGAAATAAGTATTTAACACATCACCATTTTTCTCACTAAATATACAACCCCAATTCCAATGAAGTTGGGACGTTGTGTTAAACATAAATAAAAACAGACTACAATGATTTGCGAATCATGTTCAACCTATATTTAATTGAATACACTACAAAGACAAGATATTTAATGTTCAAACTGATAAACTTGATTGTTTTTAGCAAATAATCGTTAACTTAGAATTTTATGGCTGCAACATGTTCCAAAAAAGCTTGGACAGGGTCATGTTTACCACTGTGTTACATCACCTTTTCTTTTAACAACATTCAATAAACGTTTGGGAACTGAGGACACTAATTGTTGGAGCTTTGTAGGTGGAATTCTTTTCCATTCTCGCTTGATGTACAGCTTCAGCTGTTCAACAGTCCGAGGTCTCCGTTGTCGTATTTTATGCTTCATAATGCGCCACACATTTTCAATGGGAGACAGGTCTGGACTGCAGGCAGGCCAGTCTAGTACCCGCACTCTTTTACTACAAAGCCACGCTGTTGTAACACGTGCAGAATGTGGTTTGGTATTGTCTTGCTGAAATAAGGAGGGGCGTCCATAAAAAAGACGTTGCTTGGATAGCAGCATATGTTTCTCCAAAACCTGTATGTACCTTTCAGCATTAATGGTGCCTTCAAAGATGTGTAAGTTACCCATGCCATTGGCACTAACAGAGCCCCATACCATCACAGATGCTGGCTTTTGAACTTTGCGTCCATAACAGTCCGGATGGTTCTTTTCCTCTTTGGCCCAGAGGACACAATGTCCAGAATTTCCAAAAACAATTTGAAATGTGGACTTGTCGGACCACAGAACACTTTTCCACTTTGCATCAGTCCATCTTAGATGAGCTCGGGCCCAGAGAAGCCGACGGCGTTTCTGGGTGTTGTTGATAAATGGCTTTTCCTTTGCATAGTAGAGTTTCAAGTTGCACTTACGGATGTAGCACCGAACTGTATTTACTGACATTGAATTTCTGAAGTGTTCCTGAGCCCATGTGGTGATATCCTTTACACATTTGATGTTGGTTTTTTCAGTGCCGGCTGAGGGATCGAAGGCCACGGGCATTTAATGTTGGTTTTCGGCCTTACATGCAGTGATTTCTCCGGATTCTCTGAACCTTTGGATAATATTATGGACCGTAAATGATGAAATCCCTAAATTCCTTGCAATTGTACATTGAGGAACATTGTCCTTAAACTGTTCGACTATTTTGTCATGCACTTGTTCACAAAGAGGTGAACCTCGCCCCATCTTTGCTTGTGAATGACTGAGCAATTCAGGGAAGCTCCTTTTATACCCAATCATGGTGCCCACCTGTTCCAAATTAGCCTGTTCACCTGTGGGATGTTCCTAACAGGTGTTTGATAAGCATTCCTCAACTTTTTTGCCACCTGTCCCAGCTTTTTTGGAATGTGTTGCAGGCATAAAATTCTAAGTAAATGATTATTTGCTAAAAACAATAAAGTTTGAACATTAAATATCTTGTCTTTGTAGTGTATTAAATTAAATATAGGTTGAACATGATTTGCAAATCATTGTATTATGTTTTATGTTTAACACAACATCCCAACTTCATTGGAATTGGGGTTGCATTTCCAAAGGTGCTATTGACATAAAATTTTCACCAGATGTGAGCAACCCAAGTAATCCATACATACAACGAAAGTAGAACAAATAAGATCAGAAATTAAGTTGCGTGTAATGAAATGTAATGTGAAATGACACAGGGGAAAAGTATTGAACACGTGAAAAAAGGGAGGTGCAAAAAGGCATGGAAAGCCAAGAAAAGCCAAGGCAACACCTAAAATCTATCACTAATCAAACAGATATCCAGCCCTTTGTCAGTGCAAATGAATAGCAACTGGTTCAGTCCTAATTGATGGCCTAAAAAAGGTCTCATTGCCAAGGTGTGAGTCAAGACACATCTTATGATGGGTAAGAGCAAAGAGTTGTCTCAAGACCACCCCAAACTAATTGTTGCAAAACATAACGATGGCATGGGTTACAGGCACATATTTAAGCTTCTGAATGTTCCAGTGAGCACGGTTGGGGTCATAATACGTGAGTGGAAAGGAAATCATACCACCATAAATTTCCTTTGATCAGGTCCTCCTCACAAGCTTTCTGACAGAGGAGTGCAAAGAATAATCAGAAGAGTTGTCCAAGAGCCAAGGACCACCTGTGGAGAGCTTCTAAAAGACCTGGAATGAGCAGATACTGTTGTCACAAGGAAAACAGTGAGTAATGCACTCCGCCCCCATGGCCTCTATGCACGCTCATCACGCAAGACCCTATTGCTGAAAAAAAAAGCACGTCAAAGCTTGTTTAAAGTTTGCTGAACAACATTTGGACAAGCCAGTTAAATACTGGGAGAATATAGTCTGGTCTCATGAGAGCAAGATTGAACTGTTTGGATGCCATAATGCACACCACGTTTGTAGGAGAAATGGCACTGCACATCATGTCATGGTCTGTGTTTTGGTTTGTGTTTAGTTTTGTTCCATGTTTTCCTGTGTTCCATGTTTGTCGTGTGCTCATTTAGTTATTGTGCCCACCTGTTCTCGTCAACCTTCTACCTTGTGTCGACCAATCAGCTCTCTCCAGCCACTCGTGTCTTGTCCAGGTGTTCCTCGTTGTCTCGTCAATCTGTTTGTATTTAGTTCCCTAGTTTCTTTCAGTTTTTGTCGGTTCATTGTCATTGCAGTATGTCGTTGTAATATGTGATTGTCATGTGTCATTGTCTCTGTCTGTGCCATGTCTTACTCACCAGTCATGTTTTGTTTCCAGCTTTAGGTTTATTCAAGTGTTTCTTTGTTACTTTGGTTATCTGTTGTGAGACTTTGTTTAGTTTACTTTATCCATGTTTGCCTTTTTTGCCTTTTTTTAAAAAAATTAAATATCATTTTTTGAGACTCCTGTACTCCTGCCTTGCCTACCTGCACTTGGGTCCTCCACATTTTTGCCTTACCTTCCTCTCCTTCGAAAACCCCAACCGTGACAGAATGAACCGACCAAAACAGGACCCAGCGGGAAGGACACGTAGTCACCCTTCACGCCACTAGTCTGCCTCCCAGTGCCCTCAGCCTGCTAACAATAACTACCCTCCTCTAGTAAGCCCTATCGTTCCATTTTCTTTGTCCTTTTCACCTGTGTCCCCCACTTTTCCGAGTTATTCACTATGCCCTACCATTTTACCTCCATGTTTTTTTAGACTCTGATTTTTCTGATTGTGAAGATGGCCCCGATTTAGTTAACCTCCTGTCCAATTCTGACTCCGACACCAATTTAGATTTTTCTGATTCCTTCCCTAGTTTTTCCCATCCCAGTCAGTTTTGTCACGTCTCGTTGAACTGAAATTCAAGGGCCATAAAAGAAGCTCACGTAACCTTCAAGATTTGAAGACTGCTTGTCTGGAGGAATGGGCCAAAATCACACCAGAGTAATTCATGCGACTAGTTTCTCCATACAGGAGGCGTCTTGAACCTGTCATTGCAAACAAAGGCTTTTGTACAAAGTATAAAATAAATACCAGTTGGCGTGTTCAATACTTTTTCCCTGTGTCATTTCACATTATTACACACAAATTAATTCCTGAGCTTATTTGTTCTGGAAAAATGGTGACGTGTTAAATACTTATTTCAGCCGCTGTACAGAAAATCGAAGCACACCAAAACTTGTTGAAAAAAATATGCTACAAAATGTTTACTATATTTGTGACATTTCAAATCACGCAAGCCGACAGCACATATCATTTCAGCCAGCATAAAAAATTTAGTGAGTCGAAGAGTTGATTCTGGTAAGATATGTTTAGGGCTGTGATCAGTTTTGGTTTATTTTTGTTCCTATTGCCATTAGCTTGATCTGATCAGCTCTTAGTCAGGGGTAAGCCTACAGGTATTGACTTCAGTTTTGTGTATCCTGACTTCCTGACTGCTACTGCTAGCTTCTCGCGCTAGCCCCTACCTACCGACTGGTGAGCTGCCATTTGCTTGTCACTTATAAACACTTACAAACATTTTTAACCTGCCTCACACTGGACCTCACTATATCAGCTGAGTAATTCGAGACAGTTTGCTCCCCAGACAGCTTGCTGTGTGCGCATAATTTACGGTCAGTTTTCTGTTTTATATTTTTTGCCTCATGAGATGAAAAACTCAGCGTGTGCGCAGAACTTGAGCTACGTCCTAAGGGCAGAAATTCAGTTGGACAATCAAAATCCATATTCTGTTCAGGATTTCAAGATTGCGGCCTCCCTACTTAATTTTCAGTGGCTACATATTAGAGAATAAATTGGTCGATATGTGGCCAGACGTCACCTCGTCTGATTTTATAAATGAAACTGAAGACACAGACAAAATGATGTTACTCATTATATTTTTCATTCATTTTTGCCATCTCTTGGAATCCCGGCATTTATAGTTTAAAAGTTTTTAAAAAGCTTTTGAAAAAACTTTTAAATCAATTTTAAAATCAGAAGATGGTATGTCATACAAACAGGTACAGTATAATCTGTCTGCATATTGACCAATTCATCTTCTAACATGTAGCTGCTGACAACTTCGCTAGATGTCCCAAGTCCAGGTTGTAGCCTACCCCACCTCTCGCCCAAAGACACAGTTTGGGCTTTGGAACAAATGATTCTAAATGTAATTTAACTCAATGGGAAATTTTGTATTGAAATTTAACCAAATTGGACCAGGACCAGCATCACAGAACAGACTGTAGTTGCACTTTGAGTTACTACAGTATTGTTTATTGCTACGAGACAGTTGTCTCAGAAAGCAGTAGACTGGGCATTTATTTTTGTTTTTGGTGTGGAGCACATTTTCATGCCATATTTCTTGTTCAGGTGTGGCGGTATCCCGGCTTGTTCCCGTCTGAGCCTGTCTTTGTTGCTTTGCCTGAGGCAACAGAGGAAGATGATGGAGTTGTGTTGTCAGTCATTATCACACCACGAGAAGTAAGTACACCTCTGCAAAAACAATGTAAACTGTTGGTTCCCCCCCGCCCCCCAAGCCTCACTGTTTAATACTGAGCCTCACTATCAAACTATGCATGGCACCAAAATGTTGATAGGCTGCAGTGGTCGATTGACTCACAAGTTTAGTTTGTTCCATTACCACGATTGTAACTCAAAACACTTGTATCTCAAATTATTTCCCAACTGAAATGAATGTAAATTCTATTATTCCATTCCAGCCACACATTGTGCTCCTTTTGGCCACCAAGGTGCAGTAAAATACAGATACACAGACACAAACTAAGATTTTCACAAATACAGGAAGTGACTCAGTAAGCTCCAGTAATATTAGTCATTTTTCACAGAGGATAAAGAATATATGCCTGTGAATATTATATTATTGTCTGTCTACATGTGTTACTACCCTTTGTGTTCAAATATCCATTGTTTAAAAGGTTATAAAACTGTGACACCGATGGTATTTATTAGCCTCTCTATGGCTTTTTGTATCATGTTAGCATTAAGCTAGTGGACTTTCCAAAGGCAAAGATATGTGTTTTTTTTAAATACACAATGTGTAATTCTCTTTATTTTATGTTTAATTTGACAGTAAACTACAAATAGAAATGTCAATAGAAAGAAGCCTCTTTTTAGAAAAATAGTTCACTATCTGCCAAATTGCAGCTTGTTGTGAAGTGAGTTGAGTTCACTGCCACCATCTATCATTTGTATCTCAAAATTGTGCTCATAAGTCAAAGCAAAAAAAACGTCCCAAAGACAGGTGGTACAGTATCTCAAAAAACACAAGTTGGGTAACTCCTAAGTCAAGGTACCATTGTACTTTTAAACTTCCATTACTAATTACAGTTTGGCACTGTCTTCGATCTTTTCTCCAGGACAAAAGTACGTTCCTGCTCGTTCTGGATGCTAAGACCTTCACTGAACTGGGCAGAGCAGAGGTCCCTGTCAATATCCCATATGGGACCCATGGTGTCTTCAATCACATGACCTAGAAGCTCCACTGTAGCATTGATGAACTGTTGAACTGAACAAGAGATGAAATAAGTGCTGGAATGCTTTTGATCGATCCCATTGATTGGAATAGGTTCTATATACAGTATACATGTTGAAGACTTGCCACAACAAATATAACAATGGCAGCAAACATGCCCTAAAGCGTGTTTAACTATGACCCAAATGGAATGATTTCAAGGACAAATCCTTTTCAAAATCACATACACAAAATGCCAGCGGAAGACAATAAAATTAAATCTATTCCCCTCTTTTTTTCTGGTTAAATCTGAAGTGTTTTAGCATCATCGCGCCACTTGAAACGTTACACTCCCAGTGCGAGAGGCGCATGCACTTAGGAGACATCAAAATGCATCAGAGCAAATTCAATTTCTGTCAAAGTAATGTTATAGAAATAGACAATATCGAGAAATGGCTGGAAAACAAATGTATCCGACTGGTCGATAGCCTCCTGAAAGTCTGCCAGAGGTCGCGTCACAAATTAGGTGCTGTTGAAATGAGCAAAACAACGTTGACATTCACTTAAACGCTGACAAGTCGGCCCTGATGAGGGAACAAGAGCACTTTGATGTCACAATAACGACAACAAAAACAACCATAAGAGGGAATGTCCAAGGCTAGCTGTAGCCTGGACCGAATATGAAGTAGCCTGTAGCAGTGCCTGTCATTAACTTCCTCACCGTAGACTCCATTGGCTCTTTTCCCCTCATACCGATTTCAGTGGACTAGTTTTACCTGACTTCGGGCTCTGCACCTCACACTGGCAACAAAGACTCCCTGTAAATGTTAGATGACTCACTCATCTTTAGCCTTCTGAGAAATGTGGCAACTGGAATGCCTTTGGTTTATTATGCCCAAAATTATTTTTCACTCTTCGGCGTTGTTTTGAGTCACAATGGAACCATTCAGCCAGGCCCACAACAAAAATGTCATATGTGATTCTCAATGAATCCGGAGGTAGCCTACAGTTCTCCAGTCTTTTTCATTGCAAATTTGAAGAAAATTTTGGTCATCGGAATTTATTTGCTCTTTTTGGCTTTGGAGTCACACTAAGTCTTCTCCCACCTCAGGATAAAAAACGGTAGGTTCTTGTCATTTCATGCCATCCTCTTTAAACCAGTGAATAGCTTGACAAGAAAATAAGCAGAAATACAGCGCTCTGTGATTTGACTATTTGACTATGACTAACTTACATCTTGATTGAATGCAAATGGTAGCACCTCATCTGTTCAATCATAATACACGTCCATCCATCTCTTTTATATAGCGCTTGTCTTCATTAGGGTCATGTGTAACTAGAGCCTATCCCAACTGACTTTGGGCCAGAGATGGGTTCCACCTAAGACTGGTTGCCAGTTAATTACAGGGAACAGAGACAAACAACCATTCACAGCTATAGAGAATTTAGTCTTCAATCAACCTAACATGCATGCTTTTGCAGAGTGGGAGGACGTGAGCGTATCTAGAACAAGGGTCACCACCTTTTTTGAACGTGAGAACTACTTCTTGGGTATGATAAATGCAAAGAGTTGCCACTTCTGAAATTTATAATTTGCTCAAATTACATTTAATTATATGTTAGTATTATGATCTGAAGACCCTGACCATGTTCATGATTTATTACAATAATTATGAACAATTTATTTAACAAGGTAGAAAACAAATACCAATGTGCAACACTATTTCAATAAATTCTATTCTATTCTATTTCTCTGTAAGTTTTAACATCACAGGTGACAAACTCAAGGCATGGGGGCCAGATCTGGTCCGCCACATCATTTTGTGTGGCCCGCGAAAGCAAACCATGTGTGTCGACATCATCTGTCATCTTAAAGTATGTTATTCCCCTTGAAGAAGGAAGTAGCCTGCCACCTAACAAATAAACGCAAATGCAACAGTCCACTATTTTGGTTTGCGGTCTACTAAGTGCCATTCTAGCATAACGAATAAAAATATAAACGCACCACCTTTCTTTCCCAGACTTTCTCTATGTGGTATAGCATATCAAAATGCTGATTAGACAGCATGATTATTGCACAAGTGTGCCTTAGCCTGCCCATAATAAAAGATCACACTAAACTGTGCAGTTTTACTGTATTGTATTCACTAAAATATCTGAGTAAAAATAATACATCGTCGTCAAGATGGCGCCTACCGGTGTGGACGCCTCGGTTACGTGCTCTCTAGTATTGTCTATGTTTTTGTGTTTTTCATTCATCTTTGGAGAAATTACGCGACTCACTTCCACAAGGGAAGACTTGCTAAACATCAGGAAGTCTACCCCGGACTTTCTTTCACCAACCTTCGCAAATCCGCTCAGTTTTTTCCCCGAGTTACTCACCGGGGCAGCAACTGCGGTCTTTGGCACATAGAGGCAAAGGCGACGCCACAGAGGGAAGCGAGCCAGCATCCAAGTGAAGCTCCGCAAGACAGGATACAGATTGGCGTTTCCGTTGATCCTCCCTACCCAACAAAATGGACGAGCATCATCTTCTGACAAAGACCAGTAAAGACTTCGGACGTTCCGCCGCCCTGTGCTTCACGGAGACTTGGCTTTGTGAGGCTGTCCCCGATGGCACCGTAATGCTTCCCGGCTACCATCTTCACCGGGCATACCGCGTCATGGAGTTATCGGGGAAAACAAAAGCTATATGCTTCTATAGCAATGAAAAATGGTGTACAGACGTCATGGAGCTCAGCACACACTGCAGCCCTCGTTTAGAGTCGCTGTGTTAGAATTGTAAGCCATTTTACTCGCCTCGTGAGTTCGCATCTTTCATTCTCGCCGCTGTTTACATTCCGCCTCTCGCTAACATGAATGCCGCACTGCTAACGCTCGCTGAACAAGTAAACGAAATTGGAAAAAAAAAAAAAAACCCAGACTCACCCCTCATTATTCTCGGGGACTTTACTAAACTCAACCACGAACTCCCTAAATACAAGCAGCACATCGACTGTCCTAACGGGGAAAATAACATTTTAGACCACTGCATAACACATACCGTGCTATACCTCGCGCAGCTCTGGGCTCGTCTGATCACTGCTTAATTCACTTAAGATCAACATACAGGCAAGAACTTAAATGTGCGAAGCCTACGGTGAAAACAGTGAAAAAGTGGACCAACGAAGCAAAGCTAGAACTTCAAAGCTGCCAAGACCGCACAGACTGGAGTGTCGTTGAAAATTCAGCTGGCAGCCTAGATGAATATACGGACACTGTCACATCCTATATCAGTTTCTGTGAAGAGGTGTGTGTAACAAGTCATTTCACACATTCGATAACAACAAACCGTGGTTCACTGCCAAACTGGTTTGTTACTGCTACAAAAAAGGACAAACTCCGACTGCAACGGACAATCAAAACTGCTGAAAAGACTGTCGGTACCCCCCTACCCACCCTTGAGGACTTGCACACTGCCAGAACTAAGACAAGAGGATGCAAAATCCTCTTGGACCCTCCACATCCTGGTCACCACCTCTTCCAGCTCCTTCCCTCAGGTAGGCGCTATCGACCAATGAAAACTAAAACTAGCAGACAGCTTCGTCCCTCTTGCCATTTACTTCTTAAACAGTTAACTTACAATTCCATTGAAACATGCTGCCAATTTTTTGTCTTGAGTTTGTTGTCACATTTCTGTTGGGCCAATTAAATATTACTTGTGCACTCACTGTTGTAGTCTCGCCACGCTTCACTATTTCCATATCTGTTGTTGACCAATACTGGCCACTCATGTGGCGGAGTAGCATCTGCAACATTAGCACAATTGACATTGTCGCAGATTATCGCACTACTAGTCATTTTAAACTGCATACATTTCTTGAAGTCTCGGTGCCGTTTGCACACTGTTCATTGCACCGGACTATTGTTCTGTTAGTCATTTCAAACTGCTCTAATTGCACAATTGTCCCAAAAAAAAACAGCATTATCAGATTGCTCGCAACCTTTTATTGCTCATTGACTGTTTTTTTTCAATGTCTTTATGTCTCAAAAGTATTCTTTGTCAATTGACTGTCTGTTGTAGTACTGGAGCGGCTACAATTACCGGAGACAAATTCCTTGTGTTTTTGACATACTTGGTAAATAAAGATGATTCTGATTCTTATCATTTTAATGATAAAATGAAAGCATATTCCAGCGTGTAAAATGAAAAAGACTTTCCCATTTTAGAAATGCATGCCGCCATCTAGAGGTTATGAAAAAGTTTTACACTTTCATTCTAGTATGCCACCGCCACTTACAGGTTATGAAAAAGGTGTAGCCTACACTTTCATTCCAATATGACAGGGGTACATATGACTGCACATACGTACAATTGTGCTCATAAGTTTACATACCCAGGCAGAATTTCTGAAATATTTTTTGTTTTTGTTTTTGTTTTTTTGTTTTTGGCGGCACGGTGGCCGACTGGTTAGAGCATCAGCCTCACAGTTCTGAGAAGCGTGGTTCAATCCCCGGCCCCGCCTGTGTGGAGTTTGCATGTTCTCCCCGTGCCTGCGTGGGTTTTCTCCGGGCACTCCGGTTTCCTCCCACATCCCAAAAAACATGCATTAATTGGGGACTCTAAATTGCCCATAGGTGTGAATGTGAGTGCGAATGTTGTTTGTTTGTATGTGCCCTGCGATTGGCTGGCAACCAGTTCAGGGTGTACCCCGCCTCCTGCCCGATGATAGCTGGGATAGGCTCCAGCACGCCCGCGACCCGAGTGAGGAGAAGCGGCTCAGAAAATGGATGGATGGATGTTTTTGTTTTTTTAAATATGACTGAACAACAACCATCATTAATTTCTTTATGGTTAAGTTTTGTTTAATGATAATGCTTTTCTAAAATGCTTGACAGTTTAATTTGAATTCCATTAAAATAAAATTAAATGTGTTTTGCCTGGTCATTCATGTTTTCTTCCAAGAATTGTACCCATCTTACAAATTCTGCCTGTGTAATCAAACATCTGGGCACAACTGTGTGTTTTCTCATTTACTGAAGAAAAGTAGGGCTGTGAATTTCAAAATAAGAGCAACTAAATAAAGTTTATGTGTTCAAATAAAGTGCTTAACCTCAGAATAATTCTTTGAAAAAACTAACAAAATAGAGATAATACTTCATGTTTTGATTATATGGGTAGAAGCAAAATCATGCATTGTAAAAATGCATGATACATAGGTAGAAGGGTTTTCCAGAATTTTGAGCTCAACTTTGGGGGTGCGTATTATACATGGGTGCACATTATACATGAGAAATTACGGTATTTAATCTTCATATGCTTTTAAATCATAGCACAGGAAGGTCTGAGCAGCAGCATATTATTCCAATTAATGTAAGGCCACATCTAATATACTTGGAATTAACAACAGTTCTGTTCTCTGCTGCCATCCAGGGCTGTGTCTCCTCAGCATGCTGAATGAGTCTCCCAAGATACGCATTAATTAGCTCATAATTCCTAATCAGTCAGGCTTAACCTCGCTGTGAGAGTCTGCCTCTATGTGTGTGTGCGTGTGTGCGCGCTTAGCGTTCAGTTTATTAGTACACTGCAATGTGTATGACAGGCACATCCGGGTGACCTTTGCCCTCGGTTAACCTCAAGTTTAATTTTATTTCAGCAAAGCAAAACCTTATCAAGGGAGCTACACGCACATTTCATTTAAGCAACGAGAATCAAAGGTCAATTTTAGGTGTTCTTGATAAGTCCGAATGAGTTTTTCTGGGAGAATGATGCACAAATTCTTGCCCTTTCGTGCACGGCGCAACAAATAAACACGCACGGAGTTACTGTATTTGCATGCAAGCCTGTCTCTCTTGATTTGACGCTGACACTCATCTCATCTGACCCACAAGAGTCCTTAACTGTTGTCTCCATCATTATTTCCCTGCAAATGCATCATGATATGTTCCATATTCAGCATATTAGTCACACTTGTCAGAGGCATCATAAGCAGGCATCTCCCCTCAATGCTGACGCCGATGTGCTCTTTGTTCACACACACACACACACACACACACCATACTTATCTTTACCGTCTCCAGCATCAACTGACGTGCTAATTAGATGCAACTGTGCTCATTCTTACAATAGGATGATTTCCCCCCCCCCCCTTCCACAATATGATATATGAGCACAGAGGCATGCATGGAGATAAATTTGTGAGTACCTCTCTGCGCTGTCCCTGTAAAGAGATGCAAACGTATGCCTTGTCGAGCCATACATTTATCAGCCACAGTATTAGGAATACAGTCTCATGAAAGCGAATAACAAAATTCTGCCTTTGCAGAGAACCCTCAATATTAATTAGGACTTTTATTTGTTTGAATGTTGTCATCAAAATGTATACATTATTCACCAAGAAATTTTATTAAGAATAATGTCAAACAAATATTCTATTAAAAAGAAAATTCTGGATTAATTTTGTATTACAAATTTTAATTACAAAAATTAAACCATAAGACTAAAATCAGCAAATTGTGATTGCTCACTTTTCTAATATTTTTCCTAAAGTAACCAAAATATCAGAAACAACTCAGTATGATGCAGTGTAGTTTTAGATTACTCCTACAATAATGTACTTATTTTTATGCATTTAAATTAATTTCTAATCTCTCTCGGTCACATGCGTCAATGAAGTAATGATTCTATTGTGTGTGTGTGTGTGTTTGTATTGTTCAAAGCAAATCAGCTATTCTGTTCAAATGTGGCGCAGATGAGCATTTACAAGGCCTTGGGCAAAATATTAGAATTGGCTCCCAGTATGATGCAGTACACTCGAAACTAACACAATAATAGACATACTGTTAAACGAACGCCTCGTTAAAAGTGAGCATTGTTCTCTTTAGAGACTACATTTAGGATACGGCTCTTGTATGTTACTCATTTTGGTGGAAGCTGCTTGAAGAAAGCCATTTTGTGATGGAATAGAGGCCCTATTCATGAAGTGGAGTAGATGATCTGAGCCACTGCAGTGCCAATGCAGGGCAGATGGCAGGATATACCGTTGCTGTAATGACAGACCCCCAAACTCTTGGGAAAGATGACAAGAAGCTCAGACCAACACAGACGGAATGAAGAATTCACCATTTGGAAGGCAGCCTGGGCTGACTGTCAAGCATCATTATATGAGTCAGCCGACCGGCACTTTGTCACTGTCGCTGTCTTTAAATGGAGACTTTTGTTTTCAAGATTCGTCGAGATTTACGACATTCTCGCCCCTGTTTGAGCGATGATGTACAACAAAGTCATTTTGTTTAATGTGAAACCACTTTGAAAAATGGCACATTCCGCAGGCTTGTCCATTCTCCGAGAACAAATATAGTATAATACCATGCATTGTGCCATAACTTTAATCTGCCTTTCAGTCAAAGGAAACACAGACGTCATATCCAGGATATTGCTGAAATGAATGATGTCATTTGGTGAGGCCAACTTGGAATCCACTGTAACAAATCTCCCACGAATCGCTTTGATTTGTTTCTGTTAATCCAAAATAAATTTACAGTGGAGGAAGCCTGGAGTCAACGATGGTCTTGGTGGACAGAGCAATACGCTTCATTGACACTGTCAGATTCATTTAACAATAAGTTTATTATTGTGCTGTAGCACTGCACCGCATCATACTGACAGTTGTTTCTATTACACAGTATTTTGACCCACTCATGGAGCTACATAATGTACAGTAAACTAAATAAAAATAATAGAAAAGCCTGACATGACAGTTTTGGTGAGACTTTTTACGGGTCTCAATTACTGATATTTGTGGCAATTAGGTTGGGAGATTTATTGAATATTCAGAAATGCACTGCCAGCCCTCCCAGTTAACATGGATATTTGACTTCTAAAGACATCAATGGTCGTGAATAATGGTCATTTTGTCTGTAGAAGTAGAAAAACACAGTACAGGAGGGGCCACTACACACAGTAACACAGAGACAGTACTACCCAAGTGATTGGTGCCCTCCGACTTTATTTTAAATGTCCTGTGTTTGTGTGTGTATTAAAATTGCCTGATCTTATAAGTTACAATATGAAAGATGAATTAATTAAGGTTGTCAGATGTGTTTCTATTTTGTCATTTGCCAGTTATATAGCAAAAAAGATAACCGATTTTCATTGGACTCATCTCTCAAGTTAGCATTTTATGCTGATCGGCTTTAATGTCATAATTCGCCGATCTGATCAATGACGTCATTGATCGGCTCCGCAAAAGACATTTACTCCGCGTCGTCACGTACACAGTATATCTGAATCCAAAAGCTAGTTTATTTTTAGCCTTGTTACGTTTTTTTTTTTTAATCTGACGGCCAATGAAGTTATTTATAACAAAAATTTAAAAAAAAACCTAGGCAGTGTGGTACAGACCACACGTCAGAGACAGGCAACACGTAATGCCTGGATCAAACTACAAGACAAATTTGATCTTTCATGATTGCACTGTCAGACTACTGCAAAAAAAAAATCTTGTATTCCGATACCACCGAATCCCGTTTTATTACGATCATTGGGCTTTATCTTGTCAACTCAAATGCGACCGGATACAGTCGTTACCGTGGCGACGACAACAAGAGTGGAGCGCGCCGACAACATTATGAGGACAAAATGGGGAAAAATGTGTTGGTGGTCACCGGTGCTCAGGAGAGGAGAGGACGTTCGTTTAAGGCTTGCTTGAGGTATGTTCACCAACTTTTAATACGATACGGCTAACAAACAGGCAATAAAATGGTATGTAGCCTAGCAAGCTACTACTAGCACGAACGGTTGGACGTAAACATACCGCCGTTCTGTCGAATCATGCTCTAAAGTTTCGGTGTGGGTGAAGCCCCCGTGCCTGCGTGGGTTTTCTCCGGGCACTCCAGCACACCCGCGACCCTAGTGAGGACAAGCGGCTCAGAAAATGGATGGATGGATGGAGCCAAGGAACATATTTTACGATTGAGAAATCTCACGGCACACCAACAAACAAAAATGTCACAAAAAGTGGATACATTAATTACTGTATGTACTTCCTGCCATCTAACAGAAGGCCATTCATTTGTTCTGTCTGTCACTATGCCTCACTGGCATAAATAGAGGAGCAAAGATCCATTTATTGTAAATATAATATATATATATATATGTACCTAATAAAGTGTCCCCAATGTGTATAAGCATAACACTAGGCTAACTGAGGTCGCTTGTTGTGATGATTTCATCTCCTCCAGGAGGATTCTTCCGAGCCTCCTGCAGGCAAAAGAAGTCTCTCTTACATTCCAGTGGTTCTCCAATGAGGTCAGCGCCCCTCCCAGCGCCCACCTCAACCCCCCTCAAATAAAACGCTTGCGATGCCTCCACACGCGCGCAGTCAGTGCTGCGTTCACAGTGAGGCGTACACTTCCCTGCCAGAACCCAGCTTAGCACGGGCTTTTTACTTTATGCGAGATACTAATTGCGTCGGTGACACGCACACACTCCCACGAGGGAGCAAAAGAGTGTTGGGGAGGTTTAGAATGCTGAGCGATGAAGAAGTCTCACTAGTTGGTCGCTGTGAGCGTGCACGAACCTTGACAAGCTGCGTTCATGGATTGACTCAATGACTGGCATTTGACTTTTTTTTTTTTTTTCCCTCCATTCAGTTTTGTTTTTTTGTTTAGTTGATCAAAATTTAAGGACATTGGATTATTATGACATCGATGCGCCGGTAATTTGGAGTTGAATGAGGATACGGCTTTTCACCCCCTTTTAAATCACGGATTAACCTTTGGAATAATTAAAAGAAAAGCTTCAAAAAACCTAATTGGAAACCACATCCTCGCTCCAACATGAGGTCCCTCACCGCGTGGATTTGCGTGTGCAGCTTTCTTCTGCTCTTAGGTGAGAGGTGAAATGTGAAAATCCATGTCTAAGTAATACCGTCATTAGCATACCTGCAACGTTAGAAGGTGGTGTGAGATTTCGAAAATACTTTTAAATCATGTACATTCGGATAATTAAACTGTCCTGCATCTATGACAACATTTTGATGGCACCTATTGAGTCACCACACTTGCATGCGTTGCCAATTGTTTCACAAAGCTGCCATTTTCTCATTTGAGGAAGGGAGATACTAATTGAATTTTTAGTGTCACCAACACAAACGTCTCAAAATGAAAGCGATCACAAAAATTCTACTTCATGTCCGTCATACTTGATATTCTCTCATTCAGTGGCAGTTGACTTATTAAGATCACCACAAGGGGTCGCTCTTGTCCTTCTACCTTTTCCCACTGCACATCTGCGGGATGGGGTCTGGATCTTGAGTCTTGTGACATGCGGACGCACCTGACAGTCTGCCTCTGTGACCCCATATTATTCCATGAACAATACAGTACAACATGAGATTAACAAACAGCTGGCATTTTCGTGTTATGTGTGATTGATTCATCAGAGATTTAATGAGGAGCTGTCTGGTGCGGAGTAGTTGGTGGCATAAAATAATGTAACGGACAAACCAGTAACATTCCCATGCTCTTGCGTAACATTGTGACAAATATGCCTGTGTTGCACAAAGCCTCCATTGGACCATGAAATATTTTCACGGTCTCGCTTGAGCACGCACAGACGTCTTGTCGCAGGCCATCAACCCTATTTATCGTTGCCATGTTCAACCTGTTGCCATCATAAAGCAGGCATAAAAACTCTGAACTTGAACACCGCAAAACACTCAATCCTATTTGTCTCCTCATAGATGAGACCGTGAGTTCCTGGGACGGCGCCTCGGCTTTGTCCGTGCTCTTGGCTGACGTGCACCCCGCGTCCGAAGTCACCGGAACCCCGTTGGAATGGGTGGACTGCATCCAGGCCAGCGACATGTGCAACCAGAACCCTCAATGCAGCTCACGGTACCGCGTGATGCGCCAGTGCCTCGTGGGCAAGGAGAAGGAAGCCATGCTGGACAACAACAGGGAGTGCCAAGCGGCCCTGGAGGTGCTGCTGGTCAGTCCGCTCTATGACTGTCGCTGCAAGAGGGGCATGAAGAAGGAGCTGCAGTGTCTTCAGAACTACTGGACCATCCACATGGGACTTACTGAAGGTAGGAGGCACATGGTTTTGGCTCAAAATGCAGGAGCCGCTTTCCTGTGGACTAAAGCAGTGGTTCTCAGGTTTTACTGAGCCAAGGCACATATTTTACAAAAAGAAATCTCACGGCACACCATCACAAAAAATATGCATTCTGAAATAATGAGAATCTCAACTCAATTTACTCACACATTGATTCTCTCTGTGTGGAATCAGGGCCTGTGTAGTTGAACACAAAGCTATTATTCTGTTGTACAAAAGGCAACAGGTGGCTTTATTGTACCTTCTGCCAACTAGTGGAAGAGCAGTTAATTGCTCTGCCTTTCACTATATGTTGGTGGCATAGATAGATAAACAAACATACATTATCTGTAGTAGTGTAAATGAATTCATCCATCCATCTTCGTTACTGAGTAGCCTGAACTGGAGTCTCGATATCACTTTTCCACTGCACAATTACAGCTGTACTCATCTTTGTTTGGGTCAGTTTGTTGTCCTTTTCACAAACCACAAAAAACACGGTACACTGAATGAAACGTGCTAACAAGCAACAGAGAAGGAGAATGAGGATCTCCTGTGTTTACATCTCGTTGCTGTTGGTAAGGAGGCATTTATTTATTTATTATTTTAAATCTGAGAGGAGACTGTGGGCAGCAGGAAAACAGGCTGCTGCAGCAAAATGGAGAATGTGAAGTAAAATCCTGCACTGTCCAGAGTTTAAAGCACAGTAGGACTCAGTGATGACAAACCTGCTCAACCAATGAGCGACTAGCAGTGGTATATGCCAACCTTTGGGTATGGGAGCCCAGACTAACAAGATACTAGAAATAGTACCTGGTCTAAATGTCAATTCAGGTGGTCCACAGTTATGAAATATGACATTTTGAGATTGCAAACAGCGCACAGCACAAGAGTACACACTCAGTCAATGCTGTACTTACTGCTATTCATTTGATTGCCTTAGAGTGTTTCTAAGTGTTTTTAATACAAATACTCACTGTAATTTACTGTAAATTTGTCTTACGTTACCACTGTAAAAATAAAACTACGTCATGTTACCGATGACCCTCTGTAGAGCCGTGTAGCGGAAATGGGCCAGTTTGGATTATTTGCTAGTAATTGCAAAGTCATTCAGTGGGAATGCATCAGCTGCACCAAAGTCAGCTATGCGAAGCACGACACTACCAACAGCCTTTTTGTATTGCCCATACCGTAATTCAGTCATATATATATATATATATATATATATATATATTTTAATGTATTTATTTTTTTACAAAAATTGTACTTATATAGAATTTTAAAAAACAAACTGTTCCTAATAAATTAAATGGAAATGTATTGTCCTAAAAAGTTAAATACAACTGAACTGTACTCGGACAGTGATTCATTCCACTAGTAGTATGCATACCACACTTTGTGAACCTCTGCTCTAAATCCTATAAAACCTTTAAAGGGTTGGAAGATGGACACCACTTCAACTTTTGTTGATGCTCTGTACCCTGGTGTCCTCTTAAGATGCTTCAAACTCCCGGAAGAAAAAGACATGCTTTTCCTGCTCGCTCCATCCTCTCCAAGGTAATGGAGGCATAATGGGATTACATTAGGAGGACCTGTTATGGTAGACTTATTGTTTTTCACCTAAAGTGTTCCATATTACCATGTAATTAGGTTATACTTGTATAGCCCAATGGCCCTTATGTGTCCACTTACGCGGCACATAAAATAGCACTCTTGTTGTAACCCTGAACTCTTTGGATTTTACACCGAAACACATTTAGAGGGTGGAAAAAGTCCCTTCACTTGTGCTGCGATCATTCTTCCGTCCATCCTTTAGCGTGTCAACCGCCTTGTGCTTCATATTAAGAGGAAAACTACAGCTGGAGTCACTGTGCTCTATAGATGAGGTGAAGGAAGTTTGACTGAAGGATGACTTGGCTCTCTGCTGGCGGACCACAAAGTCACAGTGGCAGTTTTGCCACGTAAAGAACACGATGCACTCAGCTGTTGTGACACACAGGGTAATGGTGGGAATGTCTTTGAGGACTGTGGACTTTAGCGTCGTGATCCGTGAAGCGATTCCCCAACTCGACTGCTCACAGCACCAGCTTCACTTCATCACACTGATGGCAGCAGAGGGTCCCTGTCATGAGGTCAAGGCAAATTGAATGACACGGTTGCTCCCCGGGCCTCGTGTCTCTCTATCTGCTTGACGATGTTTTCTTTGCTCCCTGTTTGCGTTCTCCCAGTGACTTTTTTTCTTGTATTTGAATGCATCACACAAGTTGTCCGGTTGTCTCCGTATGTCCTTCACAGGCTGTGTTTCATACCCGAGTCTGCTCCTAAGCAGGGGCCAGTTTTTGGTCCTGTCGCCCTTGGAGATGAAGCTCACTTTAGCACAAACTAAGCACAGTTTTAATCTAATCATCATCCATTGTGCACTCGAGTATGTATAAACATTTTACAATGCCCTTCTCTGGACACTTGACTCAAAATACACCCTCACAAAATCACTCAACTGTAATGTGGATTTTAATGTAATTCATCCATCCATCCATTTTCTGAGCCGCTTCTCCTCACTAGGGTCGCGGGCGTGCTGGAGCCTATCCCAGCTGTCATCGGGCAGGAGGCGGGGTACACCCTGAACTGGTTGCCAGCCAATTGCAGGGCACATAGGAACAAACAACCATTCGCACTCACAGTCATGCCTTCGGGCAATTTAAAGTCTCCAATTCATGCATGTTTTTGGGATGTGGGAGGAAACCGGAGTACCCGGAGAAAACCCACGCAGGTACGGGGAGAACATGCAAACTCCACACAGACGGGGCCGGGGATTGAACCCGGGTCCTCAGAACTGTGAGGCTGACGCTCTAACCAGTCGGCCACCGTGCCGCCTAATGTAATTCATAAGAATAGAAAAATCTCAAAACATTTTTTGAGTCTGGATTTTTGTAATTTGTTAAAACAGTCCTTTTGAGCAAAAATCTAACATTTGTTTTACGACTACTTTTTTGGCTTGGGGCAAGAATCTGCCTCGCATTGATTTTGAGCAACATTGAATAGTTAAGTGGATCTACTCAAGTACACCAACTTAAGAAGGAAAGGATCACTGAGGCAATAGAAAATTTAAAAAGATATATTTTGGGTTGCAGAATAGTCGAATAGAATATGTTGAAAAAAGGGCCCCAGTGGGATATGTCAATATGAGATGGATGATTTGTAAATAACGTTTCTTTATCATGTGGTGATGATATACAGTACAGGGGACTAGATTTGTGTTTTGCATTCTATGGATAGCTTACGTCGTTGTTTTTATTCAATAAGTAGAAGGAGAGCTCGGTAAAGAAAATAATAACTGAGAATGATACTGCTTAAGGAGCATCTTGGTAAGGGAAGGAGAGTATGGAGAGGGTTCACAAATTGGGACTGAATTGGTAGGGATGGGTGATGATAAGGCTATCTATAATTATCATTATCATTTTTATTTTCACTTTTTTTTCTCTTTTCATTTTAATTTGTATGTTTGTATATCTTATGTTCATGATTGTATCTTTAACATCAACTATAAATATACAAAACTAAAAAAAAAAACATCTTAAAATAGATAGGCCACGAGAGTTTTGATATTCTTGAATTTTAAATATTATACATTTAACAGTCTGAGTTAGTCTGTCCCCTGGAGTTTATAGATTAAATCTAACGTTGCACATCATCAAGCAACATTAAACATTAACTTGCAAGATGTGCTTAGTAAATGTGTTGTCTTGAAAATTCAAAAAGAAATCCCATCCATCCATCTTCCGAGCCGCTTATCCTCACAAGGGTCGCAGGAGTGCTGGAGCCCATCCCAGCTATCTACGGGCAGGAGGCGGGGTACACCCTGAACTGGTCGCCAGCCTATCACAGGGCACATATAAACAAGCAACCATTCGCACTCACATTCACACCTACGGGCAATTTAGAGACTTCAATTAACCTACCATGCATGTTTTTGGGATGTGGGAGGAAACCGGAGTGCCCGGAGAAAACCCACGCAGGCACGGGGAGAACATGCAAACTCCACACAGGCGGGGCCGGGGATTGAACCCCGGTCCTCAGAATCTGTGAGGCAGACGCGCTAACCAGTCCCTCACCGTGCCGCCAAGAAATCCCATATAAGCGCAATATTTAAGTCTTAACAAGCATTATGTTGTTTTCAGCTTAGCGAACACAATTATCCTGCAATAATTACCGTAATTGTAAAAAAAAAAAAAAAAAAAAAGAAGGAAAAAATAAAAATCTTGTAACTCCCAAAATGCATGTCGTATAAAAATTGTTTTTTTGTTGTTGTTGTTCTGATATGTTAAAATATATTTAAGATTTTTATTTCATAAAATGCTCTCCAAAATTGGGAATGAGAATGATTTAGCAGTTCTTTGTGGATACACATTCTTCCCACATTCTGAAAACATGCATTGTAGGTTCATTGAATGCGCTAAGTCATGGTGTCAAACTGGTGGCCCTGGAGCCATATCCTGTGAAAGGAAATCAAACTTGCTCATTGTATTGTGGTGTAATACCATTGAGATATTTGCAAGCATTTTTTTTTGTTACCAATCCCCCTTTGAAAAGAAATGTAACAGTTGGAAAAACATGTTTTTATAGGCTTCTGATTTCAAAACTGGTTATTCATCAATGTGTTCCGTATACTGTATGTAACTACAGTATATGAGGTAATCTTTCATTTATATGGGCTCACAGTCGTAGCGGCCCTCCGAGGGAAGTCATAACTACGATGTGGCCCGTGACAAAAATATGTTTGACACCCCTGCTCTAAGTTGTCCTTCAGTGTGAATGTGAACGCTTATCTCTCTATATGCAGTCCAGCGTGTACCCCGCCTCTTGCCTAAAAGTCAGCTTTGATAGCCTCCAGCTCATCTGTGACACTGAATGGGATACAGTGGGTACGGACAGCTTTCAGACCCCCTTGAATTTTTCACTCTTTGTTATATTGCAGCCATTTGTTAAAATAATTTAAGTAAATTTTTTTCCTCAATGTACACACAGCGCCCCATATTGACTTATTGATTTATCCATCCATCCATCCATTTTCTGAGCCGCTTCTCCTCACTAGGGTCGCGGGCGTGCTGGAGCCTATCCCAGCTATCATTGGGCAGAAGGCGGGGTACACCCTGAACTGGTTGCCAGCCAATCGCAGGGCATATATTAAAAAGAAAAACTGAAATATCACACAGCCCTAAGTGTTCAGACACTTTGCTGTGACACTCATATATTTAACTCGGTGCTGTCCATTTCTTCTGATCATCCTTAAGATGGTTCTACACCTTCATTGGAGTCCAGCTGTGTTTGATTATACTGATTGGACTTGATTAGAAAAGCCACACCCCTGCCTATATAAGAACGTATAGCTCACAGTGCATGTCAGAGCAAATGAGAATCATGAGGTCAAAGGAACTGCCTGAAGAGCTCAGAGACAGAATTGTGGCAAGGCACTGATCTGGCCAAGGTTACAAAAAAAGAGAGCCTTGGTGAGAGAGGTAAAGAAGAACCCAAAGATCACTGTGTCTGAGCTCCAGAGATGCAGTCGGGAGATGGGAGAAAGTTCACTGCAGCCCTCCACCAGTCGGGACTTTATGGCAAAGTGGCCCGACGGAAGCCTCTCCTCAGTGCAAGACACATGAAAGCCCGCATGGAGTTTGCTAAAAAAACACCTTAAGGACTCCAAGATGGTGAGAAATAAGATTCTCTGGTCTGATGAGACCAAGATAGAAATGGTTGGCCTTAATTCTAAGTGGCAAAACCAGGCACTGCTCATCACCTGTCCAATACAGTCCCAACAGTGAAGCATGGTGGTGGCACCATCATGCTGTGGGGGTGTTTTTCAGCTGTATGGACAGGACGAGTACTTGCAATCGAAGGAAAGATGAATGCGGCCAAGTACAGGGATATCCTGGACAAAAACCTTCTCCAGAGTGCTCAGAAACTCAGACTGGGTTGAAGGTTCACATTAAAAAAAGACAATGACACTGAGCACACAGCTAAAATACCAAAGGAGTGGCTTCAGAACAACTCCGTGACTGTTTTTGAATGGCTCAGACAGAGCCCTGACTTAAACCCAATTGAGCATGATCTACAAATCCAGGTATGAAAAACTTATTGCATCATTCCCATAAAGACTCATGGCTGTATTAGCTCAAAAGGGTGCTTCTACTAAATACTGAGCAAAGGGTCTGAATACTTATGACTCTGTGATATTTCAGTTTTTCTTTTTTAATAAATCAGCAAAGATTTCAACAATTAAATTTTTTTCCTGTCAATATGGGGTGCTGTGCGTACATTAATGTGGAAAAAAATGAACTTAAATGATTTAGCAAATGGCTGCAATATAAAAAAAGAGTTATAAATTTAAGGGGGTCTGAATACTTTCCGTACCCACTGTAAGTGGTAGAACATAGATGAGAAGAGGACACAAGGACATACTGTAGCTTTGGTTTCACAAATGAAAGTTTTTAGAAGAAGAAGTGTATGCAATTTCAATCATATATCAAAGATGTATGCACTCTTTAAACAAAAAAGATACTTGGAACTGAACGGTTTGATTGGGAAGTGGCGTTAAAAAGAGGGTATAGTGCTGCTAATTTGTTCTTACAGCAGAAAAGATTATATTTCAAATGAAGCAGTAAACTCATCATGAACATCTTTATTCTTTAGAATTAAGTGACTTTACCATCTAAAGGACCACAAAACATAAAAGCATCGACATTGGAAATGACCTTGATAGAGTCTGTGTCCTGAAAAACTAAACATTTTTGTAGCTCTTCTTTACTTGTAATGACCTTAAAAGATAACCTGGAGACTCAACTCGCGGGTGACAATAGAAAGCAGCATCATCAGAGAGCCTATTCAATTCACTATTACAAACAAATCTTGCTTTTGCATCTTTTGAGTGCTTTGCCTTTGAAGTGAAGGTTTGACACTTGCAGTAGCCATAAATTGACTTACGTAAGTGAAATTTACTGTGGTACTGTAGAGGTTTTTGTGAAAACATTGAATGTCAGATGCTTGTTGCTTTACCATATATACGTATATGAGGTGTGTCAGAAAGGTTCAGGCCAGACGATCACCCAGCACATCGACAAAGAGATTGTTCGGTATTACCTTTGTTCAATGCAGAAGAGGATAGAGCTGTAGCAGGACATCTTGTGGCTTTGTCACAATGACAACGCGCATGCTCACCCTGAGCATCCAACAGTTTCTGGCCAAGAAGAACATTACCTTGCTGTGATTTTTTTTCATCTTTCCCATGTCAAGGGGTCATGAAGCGGACCCGTTTTGAAGACGTGGGTGACATCAAGATGGCCGTGACGACAGTGCTGCGCAGGATCCCGGAAGAATCCTCTATGAGTGCATGATGGCGGGGTAGAGAATGCTGTAAAAGTGCGTTAGATTCCAGAAGGATTACTTTGAAGAGGATAAGATGTAGTTTGGATTTTAAATACACTTGGAATTATACACTATATATACCAGTCCTAGAACTCTTCTGACACACCTCACTGGACATCCATCCATAGATTTTCTGTAAAGCTAATCCTTATTAGGGCGACAGGTGTGCTGGAGCCGATCCCAGCTGACTTTGGGCAAGTGACCATCTACAACCTGGACTGGTCACCCACCAACTGCAGGGCACATAGCCTATTGACAAATATTTACATGAACACATAAGGACAATTTAGTCTTCACTGAACCTGCCGAGCATGTTTTGGAATGTGGGAGGAAGCCATAGGGTTAGTACCCACGGAAAACCCACCCAAGCACAAAGAGAGGAAGCAAACTCCACAAAGGAAGGCCAGATTTGAACCCCCAACCTCAGAACTGTGAGGCAGAAGTGCTAACCAGTAGTACACAGTGCCTCTAGAAAACATACTGAAAATGATTCTAGAACGTAAAAAAACAAAACGTACAAACACTTTTAGTACCTAGCAACCAGTCCTGGGTCTAGTCTGCCTTTCATTCATCAGACTGGGATAGACTTCTTCTCCCAACCATGAACAGGATAAGTGGTATAGAAAATTAATGGATGGTTGCCATATATATATATATATATATATATATTATTTCTTATAATAATTGACTTAATATACTGTATATTTGAGAAATCACATGGTTCTATAGCCTAATATGGTGAAGCGTGTGGTGTCCATTTTAGCTTGTTTAAGTTATCAAATATAGTTTCTTGCCCTATAAAGGGATAGAAAAAAAAGAGCACTGCTGCTAAGTATCAGCATTACTTCGCAGAAAAGTACACACTCTCGCTTTGCAAACATTGTGAATTTCATTGTTTGGACGTGAAATATCTTCCACGCTTGCCCTTTAAACTGTGATGGTAATTTGTTTAATATACGTTGACCACTGATAACTGGGAAAAAAATGTTGAGTTATCCTTCTACACTAATAATTAGTGTTTATGAAAACAGATAATCAGGCACTCAAAAAGCCCTGAAGTTGCAAGATGCCCTTGTAAAGTCCGTTGGTAACAGCACACAAGGTCCAGACACTCAAAAAAGATAAGAAAATTGTACAGTCAATAAATGTAGAAGGGTCTCGGAAATAAATCAGTTTGTAATGACGAGTTGCTAATAAGAATAACATTCTGTGTCTGTCTTCTTGCCGAAAACGAAAAGAGTGTCGCACAGTACACTAAAGTATGTTCATTACAACATGTTTGACTTTTTGTTGAGTAGTAGTGACTATTTGTATATAAACAAAGTTGTCAAACTCCCAGTAAAATTGGCTGTGTTTGTGCCATGATAAATGCCATGTTAAAGTCCACCCAACATCAGTAACAATACAGCACGTTTTGACTTGTCTGATGCACCATATTCTGTACATCCCTGAATTGTCTTCCCTGTCGTTTATACAATGAACCCCCACTATAATCCAAATTTAGATTTGCGCACCTTCACTGTAGTACCATGTTGTGCCGCAATATGCCAGGCAGAACCGAGATCTACTGGAATAGATGCAGTGAAATTAACAAGACGACGACGAGGGCACCCACCCCTTTTGTGTATCACTTTTTGCTGTTGAAATATTTGTTGTTCCCACAGGGCAGAGATAATATAAGCCTGAGTATTATTGTTGGCTCTGTTTGTTCGTGATGGGAATCCCAGCTCTTTTTAGAGAACCGACTCTTTTGGATCGGCTCACTAACCGTCCATCTCTTACGGCTCTGGAACTGCTCTTTGGATTTTTTGTGACTTAAATTAATTTATTACGCAAAAATAATGTAAAATTATGCATACTAATGTAAAACCTGAAATGCTTTCCATTATATTTATTATAAAAATATGCCTTTACTTATTCACGCTACTTGGTGCTACTCTTCTTCTTTCTTCTTTTCCTTTCGGCTTGTCCCGTTAGGGGTCGCTACAGCGCGTCATCCTTTTCCATGACAGCCTATCTCCTGCATCCTCCTCTCGAACACCAACTGCCATCATGTCTTCCCTCACGACATCCATCAACCTTCTCTTTGGTCTTCCTCTAGCTCTCTTGCCTGGCAGCTCCATCGTCATCATCCTTCTACCAATATACTCACTATCTCTCCTCTGGACGTGTCCAAACCATTGAAGTCTGCTCTCTCTAACTTTGTCTCCAAAACATCGAACCTTGGCTGTCCCTCTGATGAGCTCATTTCTAATTTTATCCAACCTGGTCACTCCGAGAGCGAACCTCAACATCTTCATTTCCGCCACCTCCAGCTCTGCTTCCTGTTTTCTCTTCAGTGCCACTGTCTCTAATCCATACATCATGGCTGGAATAAAACAAAATACAAAAACAAAGATAACTATTTAGAGTGGTATTTAAAGCTTTTAATTTTGTTCTCTTAAGCAAATTTTAAAGTGAAACAACAAAGAATCCTTGCAAAACACACAACAGAACAAAATAAATTAAACTATATAAAACAAAAATAAAAATTAAAATGCATTCAGATAACTTATCTATAGTTAAGATTGACATTGGGAAAGCAAGTTGCTCGGCTTTGAGGAACTGATCTAGTTTCTTCTGTCGTAAATTATTTTTTGCCTCCTGTTTTGGAAAAGGTTCTCTCAGAAGGGACTGACATTGCTACAATGTGCAACAGTTGCATTAGACACAGCGGAACTTTTATTAATACCAGGTTCAAATGTTTGTCTTTTCTTCTTCTCATTCCACGAATGGGTGCCTAAGCAGGTTGTGCAGCCAGCCCGATAAGAGATTTTTTTCCACAGACGTTACACTGCCTTTGTATTGCCAATAAAGTTTAAATGTGTCTAGATTGTACTCCTTTTCCTGCTATCACTCATTTTCGTAACTATTCCTTATCAGCACTTTTGTGTTTTCTCTTATGGGTCCTTGCACTGTTTCTCACTCGTCTTCCTTCCTCAGTCTGTGTGCTTCTGTGTGTGCTCCCGCCCCTCCCCATCTCTGCTTGGCGCAGTCAGAGAGAAAGAAAGAGCGAGAAGGTGCCACACACATTGACCAATCACGGGCGGGCTCTCTCTTAGGTAAACGATGAAAGCGGCTCGCAGTCACGAGCCGGGTGTCATCGTTCGCTTCAAAGATCTGGATCTTAGAGTCATTTCGTTCGCGACCAACGCATCACGGCTGTTTGTATGTGTTGTTGCTCCTTGTGTGTTGAAGTAGCAGTTGTTTGAAGGTTTCACAATCAGCCTAACATAGATGCTAATTTCCGTTAGGTCGTTGATGGCGTTTCACATGTTGTTGGAATTAGACTAGCAGACTTTTGTTAGACAAAATTACATGGTTTGATTGAATATTTTTGTGTTTGAATAAATGTACATTGTTTAATTCTCTAAGGTTTTATCTTATTAGAAGAACACTCTGAGCGTGTGTGAGAACAGGTGCTAAGGGATACTTTAAAAAGTCTGTTTTAATAAATTCCAATGTGTTTAAAGCATGTTGGCGTGGTAAAACTATGAAAAAATATTTTTGATGGTAGATTCTGGTAGCTTTTCACCTATCGTGAGTGGGACTGGAACGTATCCCTTGCGTTAAACGGGGCTTCACTGTATATTTAGTAAGTCTGATCAGAGTGCTTTAGGACAGCTCTCTCTACACAGTTGCCTGCCTTTAGGCGACAGATAACAGGGGTCCGAATGTGAGTATTTAAGCCATCTGCAGTGGTGCTAATAGCAACCTACTAACAATGTGTTCCGACAGGAAATGGCAGCTGAATATAATGTTTCAATGCAACGCTCATCAACAAATAATGAGTGGTTCCTGCACTGACAATGCACCAGAAGTGATTATTTAAAAAATGATACATGGTCTCAACCACCTATAGGGAGTCAGCCATGGTTCCCTTTTAATTAGCGCCCTGGGTCTGAAGTAGCCTTGCAGCAGCGCAGTGGAATAGAACATTCATACAATCACTCGCACACCTTCAATATACATTATTTCCTCGGTTGAGCCGTGAAGAGGTTTCATGAGGACCTTTATTAGCTGAGACAGGTTCCTCTACAGTGAGAGAATCTACACTACCACCACCAAGCCCAATCATCCACATGACAATTTATCTGGAAATTGTTCAAAAGCAAATTAGCATCTATGCGCCAGTGGAAGAACTTGACAAACACGCTGTTCTAAACACTAGGGATGATACATTGTCCTTGATCAACCATGAGGAAAATTAACGATCAATTAACCGATTAGTTTTTATTTCTCAAACTATCAGTATTTTCGACAGATATTGCTTCTGCATGTTCCGAACTCCTGTTTGTATGCCTGATTTTGACCACAGGGTGTTTTTCCCCACAGTGAAGTTCTGTGTGAATATAGCTCAACTTCCCATAAACTATTTCATGTTGCTTCAAATGCAATTAGTAAACCATCAATTGCACAAAATCGACAGAAATCCTAATCAATTAATGCCATGATTTCAGTGACGCAGAGGACAAACATGCATGTTTTTGGAATGCGGGAGGAAGCCGCCATACTGCGCAAGCATGTATGGCGGAAAACATGCCAACCACACACCAGAGTTGGGATTCAAAACCAGAACAAAAGATATGTGAGGCAGACGTGCGCACGAGTACCGGTATACTGTGCTGCCCTCTTTGAAAAGCTGAAGAGCAAATTTCAACAAAATCAGTTTTCCCTTCTGTCTATGTTACAAAAATAATCCAGATCGTGATTAAATGTCCCAAATCCTTTTGTCCTTAGGTCATATCATATCATCAATCATATCAAATTTCTTAGAACTCCTTTTAATACTTTTTGGGTTATGGCCATGTTAGAGCATAATCAAAATTTTATCAGATGGTCCATTTGTGATACTGAAGCTATCCTCAAAACATCCTCTAAACGTATCATCTATTTTTTTTTTTTTTTACCGCTTATCCTGTTCAAGGTTATGGGGAAGCTGCTGGACTCCAGCTTCTCAGATGTGTGAAAGGCAGAGTATGCACTGGACTAGCACTCATCCAAACCTATTCACATGTTTTCAAGATATGCCACCAGTAACAAACAATCAAACATACAGGTGCCAACATTACCTTAAACATATCCATCCATCCATTTTCTGTACATTTATATTTCCATTAATAAACATGTTTCAATATAGAAAAATCCCCAATATTGAGAGACTTTAAAAAATAAAAATAAAAATCATACTAGGCACATTGATTTAATCACAACTGCATGGATGAGAGGCAAAACGTCTTGTAAGATGTCCAGAATAGTCCACTTGTGATGGATCAAATAACCAGAGAATGAAATAACCTGGATGAACATTCACAGCCATTATTTTTCATTGTTTTATCCCTCCCACACATTTGAAACATATTTAAACTTAATAAAACATACTTGAACTTATTAAAACACACCTTTTACAGTATTTCTAGTCCTCTGTTCTGAATCTCACTGTCAAGAAATGATAGACTATTGTACAACATCGTTTTGAGGAAACAAAAAGAAGATCTCTCGCTTGCAGTTCTCCAAATAGGAGGCAAAGCGGGCTTGCTTCAATCTATTCATTTGTCACTCCTAGTTGAAGTTTACTGGAAAAAAATGACACTGAAAACAAATGAAAGTCCATTAGCTTAATGCTAGCATATTATGTGAAACACCATAGACGGGCTAATGGAAATGAGCATATATGTCGCACTTAATTATGAACCTTCATTGCTACTTTAACACACATGGTGCAGCCTTACATACAAACAAGGCATACATTACCCATGTCTTAATGTGTTCAGAACATGTTTCAACATAGAATACATACGTACCTTGTGTATTCCATATGGAAACATGTCTGTTAACAAAAATATAAGCGCACACTGACTTTCAGAACACCATGTACTTAAGACTGAATGCTGACTTTTTTTCTTTTTGGCCATTTGGTTTATTTTCAGTATTTTCTTAAATGTCAACGGTACAAGGTCACCCTCCGCCTAGGCCATTACATCACGTTAATATCACAAGTTGCTTATGATGTGTGATATCACGTTAATCTCACACGCTGCCGCCAGTTTATAAGGATGCAATGAGGCAGCGGCTCTGATAGACATGGGAGAAAGAAGAAATAATGAGGGCGGAGAACAGAAAAGAAAGCGTGAGGAGGTAGAGGATGAGGAGGGGGGCGGGGGGGGGTCGCAAAGGTACATAGTATTCCTGGGTGAAACCATCATTACTGTGAGCAATGGTAGCAGTCACCGGCCATTACCTGAGCCATCCACTGTCATAAGCAGAACATTTTTTCAGGCTGCCCCTCATGTCAGGCGGATCGGGGGTGAAGAAGCCTCTTGCATGCTGAATACATCCTCCCACCTGCACCCCCTCTTACCCCCCTCACTCCCTCCCTCCTCTGTGACCGACACACTTAGCTACTTCATCATCATAAGAAAGAACCTGCCGATAGCTTTTTGGACACGATCAATAAATCCTTTCATAGCCTTTCCTTCTTGTCAATCTACCTTTTCCGCTCTCATCCCTAAATGCGAGGATCCGTTGCCCCCTCTAAAGCGAAGTAGGCACGGTTCCGTGTTAGTGAGTGACAGGCCATCCTGCGTTGTGCATGCGGTCATGATGGGAGTATTAAGACTTAGTCCTCATAGCGCCACTAAATGAATGTGTGTTTCACAAGTCAACTTCCAGACCCGCAGGCTGTCATCACAGCATGGCTCGGAATATGTGTGTATGTGCGTGCGTGTGTGCGTGTGTGTGTTGGTGGCAGGCTGCAGCCACTCGCTCGGCGTCGTTAATTGAAATTGCCACTTGTTGTCAGCGGTGGCCTCCCCTGTCTGCACGGAGGGGTTAAATTATTTTGTAAATACATTTTCAGACAGACTAATTATTTGGCTGGTTTTCCTGCGGGTAAGCGACACAGCCATAAAGAAGCACTAATCATATTTTACATGAAACATTGAAGCGCTTGATGGCAACATTTAAGCCGTTTTAGTTTTATAACAACCTAAATTCGCCTTTGGTTTTGATATAAAATCTAAATTGGGAGGCTGATATGATGAGCCTGCAGAGCTGCTTTTAATGATCCGTGTGACCTGCGACAACGCAATAAAAGGATTTCTCAATTTTTATTTATTTTTTAAAACCGAGTTTTCAGAAGGAAACCAGTTTTCAATCAGCAAGAGCCAGGCATATATATAAAAATGGTGATTTCAGCTAAGTGAGTGTGTAACTATTGGTATTACCATCGCACATCGCCCTAGGAAATGTGAGGGGGAAAACGCTTCTCTTCGCAGGTTGCCCGCCTGCACGCCACGTCGCCGCATTCAGATATGTGACTTGAAATATTATCACGGGCTAATCCAATATTCTATTTGTCTGGGCTGAAATTGAGTTTAAAATGTCAATATGACTTCAAAAGCGGCGCTGTAAAATGAATTTATGCTCCCAGATGCGTTCGGGGGAGCGGAATTCATGGAAAGATGCACATGCGCGGCCAGTTGACTCCATGTTTGCGCCTCATGCTAATGTAATGAATTTGACGTATTGCAGCATTGCCTTCACAGAAAGCAATTTGACACGCTAGATCTCTGACAGCTCATTTTGCAAGCTTTTTGGAGCTCTGACTGTGAAACTTCGTCACCTTTTTTTGTTTTTCCTTGAAGTGTGCACCACAAGCAGCTACTCTTTGTGTGTCACACAGGCCGGCTTCCATTATGCTACAGTTTAACACTAGTGCCATTTTTACGATTGAGCAATGTTGTGACTTTTCCCCAACATTAGCCTGCAGAAAAACAGGGAATGTGAAATCAATCAAACAGGAGTACAATAAGGGAGCTGTGAATGACAGTTATTAAAATTGACTTTGCTTGCAGCCATTAGGAGGTTGCCAAGAATGCCACGGAAAATCAAAAGGACAATCTCCATCAGCTCGGGAGTTGAGCTTCATTGATAATGCGCGAGGATGACTGATGCCGCGGCTCCGCGCAGGCCTGATGGTCTGTCATGCTCTGCACTGGCAGAAAAAATTAAAGCAAATGGAGGCTTAATTACAGCAATAAATCGTTGCCCCGCAGCTAAACACATCATATCACAAAACAGCTGGGAAGACTTTTTCTATTGCTTGATGATGATGATGATGATGATGATGATGCATGATTGGCTGTGGGTCAAAGAGCAGTGATATTTGAGCACAAGTGATTCATTTCAGCACACATGCTAAGGATGGGTAACGCGACTTGGTAAAATTCATTCAATGCTTGTACTAAACATGCTATTTGGATCAATTTCTGAAGGAATCTGTTGGGCTTAATTTGATCAAACCACATTTACCCTTTGATAAGAATTCCGTCACATTATTACAAATGTGAATCCACTATAATTAGTAGAAAGTTGACATATTTCTATTTGATCAAACCACGTTTACCCTTTGATAAGAATTCCGTCAGATTATTGCAAATATGAATGCACTATAATTAGTAGAAAATTGACATATTTTTGGATCATTTGAAAAATCTGTTTTTCAATGCGATTAACAAAGCACCTAACAGCTTGTAAATTACGTCAAAATACAGCATTTGTGTTGTAAAATCACAAAGTTGCTCAAAATTATATATTTTTTCTCTCAAAGAAAAAGGAAATACAAGTCATTTGTGCCTGGGTCAAACTGTATCCATCGTAAGGCAAGGCAAGTATATTTGTGGAGCACAAATCGAAAACAGTACAACTCAAAGTGCTTTACTAGCTACATAAAATTACAAGGCAAATGAAATCCTTCCATAAAACGTAAATATAATCATCCATCCATCCATCCATTTTCCGTACCACTTATCCTCACTAGGGTCACAGGCAGTGTTGCCACAGTTGCCTTGAAAAAGTAACTTAGATACTTTACTGATTACTGGAGCTCAAAAGTAACTTAGTTACTTTATTGATTACTTGATTTGAAAAGTAAGTAAGTAAGAAAAAAGTAACTTTTTAGTTACTTTTAGCAGCTGCGAAGTGATATTCCTCCCTTATTCACAGTACAAAAAAGCATTAGCTGAACCCATTACTTGGTAATGTACACCACACAAGTTACAGAATGATGTCATCAACATGAACCAATAACTTAAATATTAGTTGCCACATTAAATCAGCAACTTAGTGCAGACTTGACATGCCAACACAATCCATGAAGGCAACTGTGTGCGTGTGTAATGCCTTTGTGCATGAGTGTACATAAACGTGAAAGTGAGTGACACACACACACACACCCGCACACGCACGCACTCACACACACACACACACCACAGTAATTTTGATATGAAGAACGAGAAAACTTTTTTTCTTACTGTGTGACGTTAGCGGTGCAGCGCGTTCAACCAGCTCACAGTCCGGACTCCAGACCAAGTTGAGAGTTCTCACTTTTCATTGTAAATATTATTTTAGCTAGGTATTGTAAGTCCTTCAGTGAGTCAGTCCTTACCCTCCGTGACCGATTTATGATCGCGCACATCGTTATGAATAATTAACCCACAATGCATTGCGTGTTTAACACGGCAGTAAAACTGTATTCTTAATGTGTAAATAAAAAAAGTAATGACGATCAAATACACTTTTTACTCAGGAAAAAAAACCTAAATAGTGTGGCGACAGTGAAATCGTGCATTTCTTTGCACTTTTATGGTACTGCACCGTCACTAAGTGATAAACAATCACTTCCCAATCGCTTTCTTCAATTTGTTGAAAAGAAAAGTGGTCTCAGTTAAATGCTTCTGTACAGCTGACTGCTCTTGAATCACAAACTACTAAACTTTACGCTGATTTTGTTGGCCTTATTGGTATCAGCCGATAATTAGCATTTTATGCTGATCGATTGATTGGCCTTAATGTCATAATTCGCCGATCCGATCAATGACGTCGCAAAAGACATTGACTCAGCGTCACCATCGTGCACAATATATTTGAATCCAAAAGCTAGTTTATTTTTAGCCTTGTCGCATGTCTTTTGGCGTAGACCTGTAAATATCTGACGGCCAAGAAAGAAAAAAAAAAAAAAAACGTCGGCGGTGTGGAACAGACAACACGTCTGAGACAGACAACACGTAATGCCCAGATCAGACTACAAGACAAATTTGCTATCACGATTGCACTATGTCAGACGACTGCAATAAAACCTTGTATTCCGAAACCACCGGATCCCGTTTTTTACGATCAGTGGGCTTTAGCTTGTCAACTCAAATGCGACCGGATACACTTGTTACTGTGGCGACGACAACAAGAGTGGAGCGCGCCGTGTGTTTGTAAGAACAAAATGGGGGAAAACGTGTGTTGGTGGTCACCGGTGCTCAGGAGAGGAGAGGACGTTCGTTTAAGGCTTGCTTGAGGTATGTTCCTGTACTTTGAATGCGATACGGCTCGCAAGCAGGCAACAAAATGTTATGTAGCCTAGCAAGCTACTGCTAGCACAAACGGTTGTACATAAACATGCCACCGTTCTGTCGAATCATGTTCCAAAGTTTCGGTGTGGGTGAAGTAATTTAATTAAAAATAAAGTAATTTAATTACAGAAGTTAGCACCCATTATTTCTGTCATGTAAATGTCATGATAAAAATACACAATCTGACTAGAGCAGTGATTTCCAACCTTATGGAGCCAAGGAACTTATTTTACAATGGAAAAATCTCACGGCACACTAACAAACAAAAATGTCACAAGAAGTGGATACATTAATTACTGTATTTACTTCTTGCCATCTAATAGAAGACCATTTATCATTTGTTCTGTCTGTCACTATGCCTCACTGGCATAAATAGAGGAACAAAGATACATTATTTATTGTAAATAGAATTTTTTTAGCAATTAGGTACACAAGTTACAATACAGTAAATGAACAGGTAATTTTAATAGACACATTCCTCTATCATGTGATCGGATCGGTGATCGGTTATCGTTTTTTTAAACTCAGTGATCGGCCCCAAAAATCCTGATCGTGTAAAGCCTACTAACTACAAATTAGTATTTAGTGAGAGACATTGATGATGCAAAAGTTACTATTGATGGTTTGAAGAAGTAACTCTCATCTGACTACTTTCGCGGGGAAAGTAATGTGTTACTTTGCTTGTTACTGAAAATGGTGTTTTTTTTGGGAGTAATGCGTTACTTTGTAACGCGTTGCTGCCATCACTGGTCACAGGCATCCTGAAGCCTATCCTTTTCTACAGTATTTAATATCTGCCTGAGAAGCCTTTTCTGCTGTTTTACAAGTATAAACAAAAAGTTGATTTTGGACCATTTCATGTAGTTGAATTTCCTTATTTTATAAAGGTTAAATTGATATTCTTTTAGTTAAGTGAAAATGTTGGGCAGTATCTAAATTTGCAAATTCATCCATTCATCCATCCAACCATTATCTGAGCCGCTTATCCTCACAAGGGTCACGGGAGCACTGGAGCCTATCCCAGCTATCATCGGGCAGGAGGGCGGGGTACACCCTGAACTGGTTGCCAGCCGATCGCAGGGCACATATAAACAAACAACCATTCGCACTCACATTCACACCTACGGGCAATTTAGAGTCTTCAATTAACCTACCATGCATGTTTTTGGAATGTGGGAGGAAAGCGGAGTCCCCGGAGAAAACCCACGCAGGCACGGGGAGAACATGCAAACTCCACACTGGCGAGGCCGGGGATTGAACCCCGGTCCTCAGAACTGTGAGGCAGACGTCCACCGTGCCGCCAATTTGCAAATTCCTACTTTATAATTTTGTCTATTTGACGTTCACATTCGGAAAAAAGTACCGGTATGTATCAGAAGTTACTAGTTACTCAGTATATGATTTTTTTTTTTTTTTTTACTGTATAATTACTCGAGTAATTATTTGGAAGACTACTTATAACTTTTAAGTCATACTCTAAAGTAATAGTATTCTTACTCGAGTACAATTTTTGGCTACTTTATCCACCACTGGTGATGACCTTCAATTGCAGCATGAGTGAATTTTTGCAGATGATATACTGTACGGTCTTTGTTTCAGATTGTTAGGTGCAGTACAGTGTGTTCTGGATGTAATATAAGAAGCATATTGTAGCGCGCATTGGAGATAATTTACACCTTCATGGAATACACAAAAGCTGTGTCCACTGCTGAAAAGATAGACATGGAATATTGGAAAAGGTTGCAAGTGCTAATTTTGAACCTATTGAAAAGATTCTGAAGGAGCACAACTTTAGAATGCAAGTGTAATTAAACACTATGTCACTATGTTTCCAGCAAGCAAGCAGGCAGGCAGGCAAGGTAGCCAACATACACTTGCAAATATGCTCAGATGTACAATTTGATCAGCATGTACAAACAAAAAGGCGAGAACAAGAAAAGTGCATACACTCCAAACTTTGAGGATTAGAGGATTACATTTTCACTTCCATTTCTTCCTCTTTCTACACACACGCACCTATGCACACAAGCACAAAAACACACTTAGCCTTCACACACTGAACTCAGCTGCCAGTGGCTCCATGAGCACTTCTCTATCTTGTTATGATTGTCAATATTGATGGAAAGGGGGCAGAAAGCTTCACATACAGCAATGACTTTAAAGACATACACATGCCAAAGATTTGCTTTGTTTCCCCTCAGGACACACAATTGAAAATTCCCTTTTATAGCACGCCAGTGTATGTCTATTGGTTTTCTTTTGCTTTTCTATTCAGTCATTCATATTTTTGTAAAATATCAACACATGGTTGATGCCATCGATGTCTTCATTTCTTCTTACTGATTTGGTGATTATGTATTCTCACAAGCGACATACAAAAATAAAATGCTGGAGAATAACAAAAAAATATTCTGTATCTACTGATTGCTTCTGATTGTTTGTGGCGGCAGCACATCTTGCAGTCTACAAAAAAGCAAAACCATGCTGTAAAAGGAACAGGAAGTTGATAATTTACCTTGAAGCAATCATTTTCACAATTACAAAACTCACTTGGTGGCACCTTCTGGAGAATTAAAAACAAATATCCTCCAGCACTGATTGGGCACGAAATTTGTTAGCTACAGTATGTCTAGGATATGAAGATTCTCAGGGCATTGAATCGATCGAAACTGGACTGTTCTGGTTGTCTTAGAAGATGTTTTGCCTCTCATATGAGCAGGCTTAATCAATTCATACAGCAAGGATTAGTTTGGACAGACTAGCCGGAGGCTAGTCAGTCCTAGCTAGTCAGGCTCGTCTGTTTTGAACAAAACTTTTGTATGATGAAAAGTCTCGGCCTGCAGAGATCCATGGAACGCTGTCCTCAATTCGTCACAGCACCAAAGAGAGCCAATGAAAATTTACCAAAAATTACCGGAGTCATACATGACTCTAACCGCCAACAGGTGTTGAGGTGCGAGAGCCCGATCATTGCTGATTCATTGGCCCCTTCATTACTGTTCGTAGCTTGAATAGTTTTATCAGGGTTCTATTCTAAAACTATTGCTCACTGGTGGGTGACATGTTCTCAGTCACACCAAATGGTTGTGAATGTTAAATGCGGGATTAGGGACGACACAGACGCACACAGAAGGCTCATCGCAGTGCTAATTAGATTCTTTGAATTCTTTTTTGTTGTTCTTTTCTAAATAGCGTAGTTGTAAGCAAAGGAAAATGTGTTTCTGCTTATGTTGACCACCTACATCAAACCACAAGGTTCAAAAACAAAGGTACATGACATTGAACAGTGAAGATCCATTTTTAACTATCACATAACCTTTCGGTCAGATATTCTAAATCTTACTTAACATCTGTGGGAATTCAAGGAGAAGTGTCCCTTCATGAAGTCCAATGATTTATGCAGGATAATAAGAGTCTTGAATGATGTGATTTAAACACTCGCTCTGTCCTTTCAGGTGGAGATGTGGATGACTCGTCCCCGTATGAACCTGTAGCACCTGGCCGACACCAGGATGCATTCCGCTTGGCCTCTATCTCCTCAGGTAACTGGCCTTGGACACGAACTTGACCCCTACTAGGAATATTTAACCTATATTTAGATCATCATATACAGTGGACCCCCGCTATTCATGGGTGAATGCGAAAATCCAGATAATTGACGGCCATTATAATTGCACCGAAAAAATTACCCCCCCAAAAAAGACTAACCAAAAAAAAAGAAAAGAAAATCCAGTACAGTGAGTACAGGTCAGTTGTCATGCTTTCCAAAGAAGGGCATTCCTCAAACTGTTCCTGCAAAATTAAAAGCATGTAATAATCCAAAATCAATTGTTAGGATAAAGAATCAGAGCTAATGGGTCCAGCCCAACATTTTATTGGTTACTTTTGTACATGTACGTAGATACTTTTGGGATGGAAGTGTTGGCCAAAGAGTCTGTGAGGTCAGCCGTTTTGTTGTTTAGTGTTTATGTTGCTGGTGTGTTTTGTGGCATATGAGGGTTGCGGGCATGTGAGGTAAACTAGAGAGCAAGCCCACGTTGTATTGATTTTCCTTCCAGTTTGATTTCCTCTTTACTAATTAAACAGCTTGGGCTCAGCAGGCACCACAGAGCTAATGATTTAATTTACCGGTTATTACCATCACGGTGCCACTAATCAATGCAGAGCTTACTTTCAAACAAAGCTTGTTCATAGGCTGCAAAGGCTGTTCTATAGGTTGTGGGATGTCAGCCCACTGTAGGCCTACGAGCTACAGATGCACATCCAGTGGTTTTCTTTCATCCTTCCCTGTCAAGACATTACCAGAGGATGTTCTTTTCTACTTTTTTACCTCTGTTTTTTTGCCAAAAGCAATCTAGAAACACTAAAGACAGCATATTTTTCCATCACTTGTTTTTTGCTTTGTAGGGATGTACCACAAAGGCACGCTTTTTGCATAATCCCCTTAGCTTGGAATCATTGGTGCATCACTTGGTCTCGCATTAAATGTTTGTATGACAGAATGAAGCAAAAAAAGATCATTGGAACAGCTATAGAAGTGTAGGCATTGATTATTTTGGAATTAGGGGAAATGAAGAGAACCGAGACTTGATTGTCCTTAAAGTTGTACAATTTGGAGTGTAACCCAAATTTTGGGGCAAGATGTGCCTTGAAAATCGAACAAAACTCTTTATCACGGGGTTCATCATCCAAATTTCAGAGAATCTTGTGAGTAGGGCTGCAAGTAACGCTTTTTTTAATAATCGAGTCATCTGTCGATTATTTTTTTTAGATTAATCGATGAATCAGATTTTAAAAAACTTTAAATTTCCATTCCTTTCTTTTTTTCAAAAACAGAACTTTATTTCAGACTGACAGTGCAGAAAATGCACAAAAATAAATTGATTATGATTCAGTGACCGGTTTGGCCTGTAATAGGTGAGAACAATGTTTTCCAAAGTAAAGGATGACATTTTGATGAAACACAAACATAATTAGTCTGCTTTATTTTTATAATAAAAATAATTATTAATATTACCTGCTGAGAGACTGAAATTTCAAGGATTTAGACCATTTTAAGTTAAAGGTTCCTGATGGATTACTTTAGATCATCCATCCATCCATTTTCTGTACCGCTTATCCTCACTAGGGTCGCTGGCGTGCTGGAGCCTATCCCAGCTATCTTCGGGCGAGAGGCGGGGTACACCCTGAACTGTCAATCGCAGGGCACATATAAACAAACAACCATTCACACTCATATTCACACGTTGTTTTTTTTTTGCACAGTTCAGTATTATTTAACTTTTAAATACATTTGAATTTAATCACTTAGAAATGTTTGTTTTCAAGCATTTATTTAGGTAAAAAAAAGTTATATTTTATTTTTAACTTTTATGTGCTATACATTTTAATTGAATTATTATTTAGGTGGAGGTTTTTTGTTTCCTATATTTAAGCACAGTGCTAATAATCAAACAGCGCATAATGTTACAGTGGCTAACAAAAATATGAAATATACTAAAACCTCTGCCTCAATTTTTATAAACACTTGGGCCTACTACATTAGTGTATTTTAATTTTGGTCATGATGGTGGTACTTTAATAGCCAAGTATTTTTTTGAGGTGGTACTCTGTGTAAAAAGTTTGAGAACCATTTTTCTCAAGGATTAATTTTGATTGCTATTTGCCTTTGTGTGTGATGCCACCACATAAAGAAGTACTGGGGTGCCAAAGATGAAAAGTGTGATGATCAAATGACGGAATCGGAACTGATTGCAATTCAGGAAAGTGGCACACACACCTCTGTCGTGGCTGCTCAGTACAATATGGCTAAAAAGAAGAAAAACCAGAATGTACACAGGAAATTCAGCAGTGTTTACTGTAGTGTCAGAGGACACAAGTTAACTGTTCAAAAGTGTCTTTAAAATATGTCTCTGACATTCTTACTTTTAACACAAAGGATAAAAAATTACAAACACTTAATATCCACTTCATTTCAATGTCTTTCAGAGTACTAAGAGTGTCTAATAACGTGTGATGTCATCTGGCCCGATGATTGATAATGAATGTAGAAAAGTTGCAATATGTCAATGCCTGCCAAAATGTATACTAATTGCTAGCCAATGTCTAGCCCCTCCAGTTGAAAACAAAGCATATGCTACACTGTACTTAGTTGATTAAGATGTAACATGGGGAGTCATTAACCCATCCATTTTCATTCAGCTGTTTTCGTTCATTCTCCCCAAGGTGAAATATCGGATTTGCTCTCAGGAATCTTTTCCGCTGCCAGCTTACCTCATTATTTATAATTTTTGAGCTCACAGAGTAATTGATTGTGGGCCTGAAAGAAAACCACAGGAAAAACAGCTATGTAATAATTTGCATTACTTTACTGATATTGTTCTTCAGGATCATGTTGATAAATATTTGTATGTGAAACCCAAAGAATACATGTGTCATGTCAGATGTTTCTATTTTTGTCCCAGCTGATACCCTGGACTAATAGCCAGCCAATTCGAGGGCTGTTTTGGTTACCTTATGTAGCTAGGAGGAGATAATGGTTATAAACAGCTGTCTGTATGACGCTGTGCTGTGGTACAAATAAAATAAAACAAATTAAGGGGGGGGGGGGGGGGGGGGGGTGATAAGAGAACACTTTAAAATGAAAAAAGAAATCTGTTTCTATGATTTTTCTATTTATAGGTATATGTTTGACTAAAATGATATTTTTTCCATCCTATAAAGTACCGACAACATACTGTAACTCCATAATTCCAAATACAAATATTGTCATTTGGAGCATTTATTGTCAGAAAATGAAAAGATTGTCAAAATCGATATGGTAAGGGTATGGTAATAAGGCCCAATGTGTTTTTTTTGGTCTCTTACTTTTTCCAAAGCTGTAATCTTAAGTAGCTCTCTGTCAATCAAAAGTGAGTGTTATTATCTTTGCAAAGGCAGCGGATTTACCTCATGTCGAGGCCACTATAGAATTTAGAATTTCTAAAGCAATGTCTTTAAGGCTATGCCACAGGTATAACTTAAATCTGTTCTACTTAGACCTGTCCTTCTCTCCTATTGTCGCCACTTATTTTCACATGCACTCAGACAATGAGGCGATGAGTCACTTCAAGCTGCGGGGTCTGTCTCCCTAACAAGAACACTAGTCGCCCTCAATGACTTCATCTGCATTAGCTGCAACATGCCCACAGATGACTTCATCACAAGCACTAGAATGATTGCAGCTGACCCTTTACTGGAAGTTGGGACTGACAAATGCATCCTTGTTGAGACCTTTGGCTGTGTTCCACATCACTCCTTATCCACTACATTATATAGTACCGTAGCAGTATTTCCCAAACTTTATTGAGCCAAGGCACCTAGTTTACATTACAAAAATCTCATGGCACAACACCAAACAAATATGTCACAAAAAGTAGGAATAGTGAAATAATGATGATCTCATCTGAAAGTTATGACTTATTCTGTTCTATGAATGGCAACAGGTGGATACACAGGTTTATTGTACCTTCTGCCATCTAATGGAAGAGCATTTAATTGTTCTGCGTGTCACTATACGTCACAGGCATAGATAGATAAACAAAGACATATTTGTAATTAATACATTTCGGACAAATTATGTGAATTTGAATAATTTGCCGTGTCACCCCTGATGATCTTCTCACGGCACCCTGGTTGTCAGTCACTGCTTTAAAGTGCGTTTACCATTCTGTGGTGCTGCTCCAATGTGTAATCAGTATAAGTTGTCACTCAATGTTCCTACATTGCATCTTGAAAAGCAGTGAACAACTGATGGTCACTTGAAAAGCAATACATCCCATGATGCATTCTGCTGATACAGAAAAAAAGGATTTTCCGTTCCCGGGGTATTGTTTGAGTTTCAGCACAAGACAAATTGTGTGAGTTGTAGGCATGAAAATATCTCTACTATAAGTAGAGCTACACATCACAACAGGGATGAACATTAAGTGTGTTTTTGTTTTGTATTCATTTCATTAGACACTCAATATACAGCAATGCTTACTTATTTTAATTTATTTATTTGGACAATAATTATTATTATTATTAATATTAGGTCCATCAGCTAATGTTAAGCCAGTAAATTGCAATTATACAACAGCAATGATGTAATAAACGGTGAACATGGATGGTGTTTGAAAACTACCAGTATTTTTCATTTGACTGATGAGCGAACTATATACTGTATTACAATATATACAATTGAAATCTTTACATAATGATTAGGGTGGAGGGAATGAGTTATGATTCCAAACACAGTGCTTGTTCAAGTGCCCTCATTGCTGCAGGGGTGGGCCATATTATTGACAGTGCATCATTATCTCTCACAGTAAAGTATCAATACATCAGCATCAGCTATGGATACTGTACAGGGAATCCTCCCTATTTATGAGGGTTAGAGACCAAGCCCTGACGAAAATAACGGAAAATTTAGAGTAATGGAATTGCTAAAAATATTTATAATTGCCTATAGCACACGTCAAAATCAAGGCTCCGGGGCAAGAGCCAGCCCGCCACATTATTTTATGTGGATCAACTTATGTGCATCAACTTCCATGATTCTTGCTAAAATCAGTAACAAAATTTAAAATTGTTATACGTGATGACTAATGTTAAATTATTACAAGCATTTTATGTTTCTAATTCCCCCACCTTTTTTTAAAATAATTTTTTTACAGTGATGAATTCATAGTAAAGTTCTTAAAATGTAAAAGTTAATAAAATTAAAATTCCTAGAGAAGTTCCGTCGATTTAATCCACAAATAACTGGTTAGCCTCTTCTTTTAAACCAACGATGTCCCAAATTTTTCTTCCAAGGCCACATACAGAAATATCGAATGAGGGAATTAAGGGCCACATTGACAGCTTTAATTTATTTAACAAAATAAATGTGCCCTGCGATTGGCTGGCGACCAGTTCAGGGTGTACCCCGCCTCTTGCCCGAAGATAGCTGGGATTGGCTCCAGAACGCCCTCCACCTTAGCAAAAGATATGTGAAGCTATATTTAGTTTTATATACATTGTATAGTTAAAAAAAA